>NW_006799972.1:235575-236876 GCF_000485575.1 Poecilia formosa
GTACAAACACCAAACAGAACATTTTGTCCGTTGCAGATTTATGTTTCTGAATTTCCATTTTGCGATCATCAGGAAGTGATCGCCTGAACACTAGCGGTGGTTGATTAGCCATCTTTAAATACAATGTATTGTAAATTGTAAATTGTATTGTATATGTAACTCGGCATCTAAACCATACAGAATAAAAAGGTGCAGGAAATATTGGTGGGGACTGTCCACCATGTTACACCAAATCTTTTTACCTTTTTATCCCATAAATTTAAATAACTGAACACATTAGGACACATGTTCAGTCCCAGTCAGATTTCTCCAGCCTCAAAATGGTCACTAATGATCTTTTCTGTGATTTTTTCATCTTCCAAATTAGTTATTTTTAGCTCCTCTCCAAAAGCACCTTGATCATCTTCGAGAGGAGGGGCTGGAGACTCTGTAACGTCAGGTGTGACTTCCTGTTTCCCACCATTTCTTAACTTCTCATAAATGTCAATGGATCCCTTTTCATTCATGTCTTCACTACAGTGGCTGTCTGCAGTGAAGACATGTTCGTCATCTGCCTTCACTGTTTGCTGTCCTTGCATCAAGTACATGTAGAAGTGGGTCGGCTCTGAACCCCCACAGACGAAGGAGGAGAAGGTGGAACCGCTCCGTTCCACATTCACATTCTGCATCCATGGTCTGATTGGGAATCACTGGGTGTGTCCTGGCCTGCCTTTGTAGAAAAAACACCAGCACGTTGTTATCAGCCAGGGAGTGTTTTTTCTGTAAAGCTGACCCGCAGCCTGAACAGCGACGTTTGCCCCCCAAATCCAACCAACTGCTAAAAAGTGAAACTACGTCGGTTGGAAATGTTGCCGATTGAAGGACAACCAGGGGGCCGTTGCTCATGAGCTCAAGGAAGTTGGTTTCACAGTTTGAGCAAGAGTTGGCATTATACAACTCTCTGTGTCCCCGCCAAATGAATCCAACCAGACCAAAACAGAGTCCAGCAAACATTTTATGTCGTAGTCCTTTCCCACATCTGATGACAATTTTTTCTCCCTCAGCTCCATCAGAACTCGGGAGAACTTCGTTTGGCCGGATGTCGGACAGCTGCGTGGATGAGACTAGCACAGCATGGGTTGGATGATGCCTCCAGAAAAACCCTTTCCTGAGCGAGACACCTTCTGGTGACGCTCAGGTTCAGGACACTCTGGAAAGTGGCATTCACCCACTATTTTTTAGTTAATTGGAAGTAGTTCTCTCCCTTATTTCCCATGTCCGCTTGTCCATATCCTGCAGCTTATGTCAGAGCCAACCCTCTG
>NW_006799972.1:239917-264447 GCF_000485575.1 Poecilia formosa
AGATCGGATACAGGTCGCATTAGGTCAAAAAAAATCGGAATTGAGTCACTTCAGGCTGCAGTGTGAACGCACTCAAAATGTAGTGAGTATGTTTTGTACAGTCCACAGTTCTATTCTGACCTATTCAAGAAAGAATAATAAGTCATCTTTAGTGACTTATTAAGTATGATGACAAACTTAATTTTTTAAAAATAAATGTCATATCACTTATGGTTAATTTTTAATACTAGTTTGCCAACAAATAAGAAATTTCCTTTGGGGATCAATAAAGTACATCTCATTCTAAAATTACCATGAGATGAGAGTTTGTTAGTTGTATTAAAAAAAATTATCCTTCAGTCGTTAACTTGTGTTATTTGACTCAATTCTATGCATTTGAATTTACATTAGAAATAAGTTTTTACTGTTTGTTCCATTTACCTTTCAGGAGGTGGTTCACATTCTGGATGATCTGAACGTAGAGCTCCTCCATCTTCTCTCCTTGCTCGCTCATCTTCTCCATTGCTTTATAAAACGCTGACAGGAAACGCAGTGAGCAGACCAGGAAGTCCATGGGCCTCGGAGCCGAGCTCATTTCTCTCTGGATCTGCTGGAAGATGGCCTGATAAAGGTTACCGTGTGTCAGCGGACCGCTGCTCTCCAGTGATGCCACTTCACTCCGCAGCATCACCGTCACAACTTCAACAACAAAGGCTTGACTGATGGCGCTGGCTGGCTGGGCTGCTGCCTCGGAAAAGACACCTTGGGGCTTCAGAGCAGACTCCACAGTTGGTCCCAGCAAAGAAGTGATCCTAGTGAGTATTTCTGTTAAAGTCTGATCTATTGCTTTGTTTCTTCCCAAATTAGACATCATTGCTTGGGACAAGGAAGTCAGAGAAGCCAGGAGAAGATGGTCAAACATGGACGCTCCAGAACTGGGCTGCTCGTTTAAGACTTCCTTACTGGTCAAGTAGGAAGCGAACTGGTCCAGGTTGAGTCTAACGCTGCTATTTCGGGTTATAATCAGCTGAACTAATAATTTTATGAAGGCTTGCACTGCGCTAACTAAATCCAGCCAATCAGAGGTGATTGTGACTGCAGGTTTTCTGCAGTGCCGCAGGAGAGAACCCAGAGCAATCTGCAGAAGAGTCCCGCCGTGGACGAGCTTCAGGACACTCGGGAAGCCGGTTCCCTCCAGCAGGCGAGTCAGAGTTCGGAGCAGCTTCCCGAAGAACCGAGCGTCTCCTCCAGAGTCAGGAGGCTCTGGATGCACAGAGGTGGAGGTAAACGTGAAGAAGAGGAGGAGGAAGACAGAGGAGAGATCCTCAGAGTTCATCCCGTCTGGGTTGAGGCTGAATAAGATCTGGAACAAGTCGAGGAGCTCCTTGGTTTGCGTGTCTGTCAGCAGAACAAAAACCTCTCCAGCTTTAAAGGACGCAGAGATATCCTGAACTACGGCTTCAGCGACCAGCGGCGAGAACACAGGCTCTGATCCAGAAGGAACCGACCCGGTTTCTTTCTCATAAACCATCACAAATGAAGGTTTACGTTTGGGTGTAAGTCCCCCTCTGAGAACGCCAATGATCCTCTGAACGATGGAGCGAACTGTAGCAGAGAAGACCGACGGCAGCTCTGGGAAAACTTTGCTCAGCACGAGCTGCGAGGAAACAGAGGAGAAACTCAGACGTCCTGGAAGCTGATCTCCAGACCCTTCCATGTCTCTATGCTTCAACGAGCCCACCAACACGTTCGCTACATCTCTGACGTCTTCCTGGCTCATGTGGAGAACAATCAGAGGTAAATTTGACACAACAACAAACCAGTGAGCAGCAGGGTAAGTGGTGACGTTCACACCGCCTATCTGACCGTCCCACACAACGTCTCCTGTGGGTTCCTCCTCAAACTCTGACTTAGCTACGATAAACCGGACCGCCATCTTTAGCAGGGCGGTGGTGCTGCTTTCACCCAGTAAGGCTTTGTCCAGTAAGACCTTCTTCATCTGCTGCAGGGTGAGGAGTTTGAGCAACAAGCAGCTCGCTGGGCTGCAGGACGGAGTCGGACGGAGACGAGTCGGTAGGATCGCACCTGATATCAGTGCCTCCAGGTGGGTTAGCAGCGGAGACACTTCAGTCCCGTCCTCACCAGTCAGGAACGAATCCACTGACGTGTATTTGCTGCAGTGGATGTGGAAGAGAGTGTCCACTTCCACCCAGGTGTATCTGAGCAGAAGAATGGCCTCCTGGGTCTTCTGTTCCCACTTTAGGGCTTTCTTGTTACGATTTTTTGTAGCGGATTTTATAGACATATTTAGCAAATCTTTCATCATCTCCTGCATCTCCTCCATGAAGGCTTTGCTCTGCCTGACGAGAAGAAGCGGAGATGAGTTATCGAGAGTTTGCAGGTTGAACAAAACGACATGAAGCAGCTGACAGAGGCAGCACAGCTTCAGAGACGCAGCTTCTTTCTTCTGGCGTCCATCTATCTCCCGTTCCTCTTCGGCTAACTCCTCATTGACCAAGTCGGGCAGTAAATGGGTCCTGACGTTCTGTAACACTAATGAGCAAATCTTCAGCACCTGAGAAGGCGACGAGTCCAGAAGACAAGACCTGAGAGAAGCAGATATGCCTTCAGAGAGCAGAGGAGTGCGGCGCTGGTCCGGAGCCGGCTCGCAGATCACAGAGAGCAGCGAAGAGAAGAGATGAGGCAGCTGGCGCAGCTTAGCGTAGGTCTGGAGGAGAGCGCTCACCATCAGCTGGACGGACACAAACACAGCTGTTATTCTGAGTAAAACAACTAGTTTATTTTCAACATCTTAGATGTAGCAAAGGATGAGGATAAATCAAATTTACACTGCAAAAAACACTAAATCTTACAAAGTGTTTTTGGTGTACTTTCTAGTGCAAATACCTTAGTACAGTTGAAATAAGACTAAACTAACTTACAAGTAACTTTTCAGCATGATACAGGAGCTTGTTTTGAGTAAGTAATTCCTTAATATTGATTTAAAAAGTTCTAGATTCACTGGCATATTATTTCACTTATAACAGCATTTTTCCCATGTTAAGAGTGAAATAATCTGTTAGTGGATAAAGAACGTTTTCATCAATATAAAATAAGTATTCACTAAAAACAAGCTCACTTGTAAGCTAGTTTTGTCTTATTTCAAGACATCTAGGACTGGATGACATGGCTGGAAAACTTATCGCGACATAAGTGTTTATGTCGACTCATTTTACTTGTCGATAATATGAGTCATTATCAACAAGTATTGATTAGTTTTTTGTTTTAAATATCTGAGATACTACCAAACTGTGTGACGTTTCCTGTTTTATCCACAGTTCTCATTCCACTATTTATTTGTAAGCATTTAACATTCAAGGAGGTGGAACCTTAAACTGCATCTGTGCCAGTTACTCAGCAGGTTGTTGCTAGGTAACCAAAGAATGAGTGAGTTAGTTGTTGCTAGGTAACCAAAGAATGAGTGAGCTAGTTGTTGCTAGGTAACCAAAGAGTGAGAGAGCTACTCGATTCCACTAACTTTGCTAAGAGAGAGCGTGAGATGTTGAGCAGCTTAAGCCTTCCTTCTGGCTACATCTCCCAGAAATCTGTGCGGTTCTGGATCAGACTTTAATGATAGATATTGATCATGTTTCTGTCATGTTATTAATTGATATTGATTTATTGTTCTCCCCTATTTGCACTACAAGTAGACAAAAAATACTGGGTAAGATTTTGTGCTTTTGTTGTGAAAGTACTGACGGGTAAAAAGTTATCAAGCTGTGATCTGGCAGGTTAAAGACAAACCATGTCAGATTTGTCTAAGTCAATGTAAAAATCACCATTGATTGTGTGTTTTTAGATGTTTATCCCAGAATGGAAGAGGGAAAACGGCCTGTAAAAAGCTCTAACCTGTCTGGCGCGTTGAACTTGTGCCTCCATGTTCTCGGCGTTTACCCAGGCTGAGGACAGCAGACGCTCCAAGTCAGGCTCCAGAATCAGATGGTTGAGATTCAGCAGCACCTTTAGACACCGGTACCATGATGGCACGCTGACATTCAAAACAACAAAGCCAGTTAACTTGATACAAACACAAAAACTAAAGATGCAAAAAGTAAACCCTACACAGAAAATCCTTATTTGCCTAGTTTATATTTTCCATCATCTGCTGAGTGTTGTTTCCAACATATGCAGTTTGTTTTCACTTCCATCCTGTTTTAATGTCTCTTCCGGTCTGGACTCCTTCCTGCTTCAGGTCTCCAGCAGAGTCCAGACAAACAGCAGAAAAGTGGCTCTTTATTCTCGTTAACAGAAGGTAAACAGGTTATGCTGTTACACACAAATAAAACGCCAAAACAAAAATAAAAAAGGTCACATATACCACTATATTGTTGGACCACCTTTAGCTCTGAACACACAGCAAACGCATTTTAGGCAATAAAATGTTTAATTATTTAAAAAAGGAAGTGAGTCAGCTTATTATTTGCATATTTTAATATATTTCTAATATTGTATAAAAAGGCTTATCTGTGGTGTCCAAACTTTTTGTGATCAAGCTGAGATCATTCAAGAACTACATTTTTGTTTCTTAATAAAAACTGAAAGAACAAAAACATCAGTTGTTTTAATCTCTTCTATAATGTACCACATAAACAATATTTTATACAGCAAAGCAGTCTAATTTCTGAAGAAAATTAATCTTTAAATCATTGTTGATTCAAAATATAATCAGCGTCTTGAACAATAATATTATATTACTTGAAAACTGTCTCAAAACAGCAATATTATCGTTCATCACAATAACTTCTGGGACAATTTATCACCCAGTAAAACTTATCGTGACAAACCTAAGTGTAATCAATGAAAACAGAAACATTGTCAATTAAAAACCTATTTTCTCTTGTACCTAAAAAATTGGTTGAAAACATTTTATTTTTCTGTAAAAAATTTCTCCCGGGGCCAAACAAAACCATCCACAGGACCGCAAATGGCCCCCATGCCACACTTTGGACATCCCTGGATTAAGTGGTTAACTTAATTTTTTCCATTAGTCGTCAGAATAGACAATAAATTAATCAATCACTAAAATAACTGTTAGTTGGAGCCGTACACCTGTATTACAAATAAATTTTAAAAACCATTGAAATGAGACGTTACCTCAGCTGAGCTGTGTTCAGGAGTGTTTGGGCCACGGTTCTGTAGAACCTGAGCTGGACTTCGCCGTGCCGTATCCTGTCTGCAGCTATGTTGTAGATGTCTGCGTCCAGCGCCTGGCTCAGCAGCGACTCGGCGGCCTGCAGGGCACGGCTCCAGCTCTGTGGGGAACCTGGAGAACATTTCTGCTCAGCGGAGCGTCCATGAAGCTGAAGATCTAACATCGGGACCAGCCTCGCTAAAAAGTAGAAACACAACATCCTCCGCTCCTCGTTGCTTTCTTCTTTTCCCTTCCCGTAGCTTTCCAGAAAGAACCTGAACATCAGAGACGAGGCGTCGGACTTCACCGAGTAGCGCAGAGTCGGCTCGCAGTGATCCTGAGCGTCCAGTTTGGAAAGCAAAGCGCTGACAGGCTTAGGAGGGTCCTTCATCCAACCTGAACCACGTTTCCCAGAATCCTCTTTGGCTGGGAGGAGCTCTGCCTTGTAAGACGCCATTTGCTCGGAGGGGAACAGAGCCAACTGGAGGATGGAGTCGATCTTGAGGCGGATATCTTTGCGCAGCTGCTGCCGGACATGAAGGTGTGTGTAAGGAGCAAAATCCTGAGAAGTCAGCAAGAACCTGAGCAAAACTAAAGGTTGGACCAGCTGGTTGGTGACCAGAGTGAAGACTCTGTTCGGGTTGGCTTGTTGTTGCTGCACTGATAAATAACAAACCAGCACCTGAAGCAAGACTTCAAACAGATTAGAAGAGGGTTTGTCTTTCTTAGACTCATCAGAGATCATCAGATTGGTGTCAGGCTCCATCTGTAGATGCTCAGCTTCAGCATCTTTCTGTCGTTCTGTGGGCAACTGCATCTGAATCTCATGGCAGGCCAACAGGCAGGACCTGGCCAGCAGGCTGACCATCAGCTCATACTTTGTGGTAAATACAGATGAGAGGGCAGAAGAAGACAGAATCCCCCGACACACGCTCAGTACGGTGGGCAGAGACACGGGTGGGTGGCCGTGTGTGCAATCCTGCAGGAGGTCAAGCAGCAGCTGAAGGAAACAGAGAAAAACTCAGCATTAAAGCTGCAGTATGTGACTTCTATAAAACATATATACTTTTACATATTTGTTGAAAATATAACTATGTCTGTGAAAAACAATAAAAAATAATCGAGCTCCTCTGCCTTCTCCCAGTGCTAACTAGAAATAAACCAATCAGAGCCAGGAGGTGGGTCTTAGCGCTGTCAATCATGTCCTTGTGCCACAACATTCTCTGTATGTAACAGAGAATGGTGGGAATGCTAAAGCTAGTTAAGCCACCGATAAAGGCGAATAAACAGTTTTTCCACCATTACCACATTTAGCAGCACATGTATGGGCTTGATTGGCAGCACTAAGACCCTTCTCCTGGTTCTGATTGGTTGTTTTTGACCGGGAGCGGTGCATCTCTTCACACAGCTATAGCAGCTCAGGGAGGAGGTGAACATTTATTAAAGTTTTGATGCTCTAATGCATCAAAATTCAGATGTAAATTGCTAAATGCTGAGAGTAAATGCAGTTGGTGTTTGAACTGAACCGCTTGCCCACCTGCGCCATGTTGAGCCTCAGAGTTACTGTCTTCCCCTCCTTGATGAAGGAATGCAGCTTCCTGCTGTGAACTACTTCGTCCAGGTAGCACCACAAGCCATCCAGGACGTCCTGGGAGAACTCCACCTTCTTACTGTGCCAGATTGTCAGGGCGTGGGTGCACCAGTCCAACAAAACCTGCATGCAAAGCAAGTCCAGATGAAGAAACATGAGAAAACATGAGAATGCTGTGAATGCTAAAGCTAGTTAGCTTATGATCTAAAGTAAAGCTACATCCTGGAACATACATACTATATTCATACATATGAATACTCAGAAATTAAAGTTTAACCAGGGTTCATATGCTTTTCCCACAGTTTAAATTCAAATATTTTCGAGGTAAGTTTTTAAACTTTGGATATAAAAACAATTTAGATTATCTAAAAAGAGTTTATTTTCACTATTATGATATTTATTACCGTTATTAATAATTTTGTGGTTGTATCCTATATTCTACACCAGAGACAAGATAGACTAAAATATAACATAATTTTATGTTTTGAAATGTCTCTCTCTTATACATTATACAAGCCTGACTGACCCAAGAACAAAACACTGATTTAACAAAAAAAATTCCACAATTTCATTAAATTTAACGTACAAAAGATAATCAGCAAGTGAGACACTGGGAACAATAAATATTCATTACATTGAAACAATCCAGATTTATGTACGTTTACATAAAACTACTGATATTTTTTAATCCAGAAATTATACATCATTATATTCTAATTTGCTGATTGTGACTGATTGAATTGTGTCCCACAGCAACCCTGTGAATATTCATGTGTTCATACCTGCTCTTTGTTGGGCAGCAGACACTGGGAGGAGATCCACGCAAACCGGGCCAGTTTCAGCCTGTCCTCCCACGGAGTCTGTGGACTCTTCAGCTTCAGGTGGATACCTGAGTATATGGCAGCCATGGCTGCAGCAGGGCACAACAAAGACAAGTCACTAAGAAGCGAAAAGATATGAAAATACAGTGCAAAAAACTGACGCTCTGCTAAAATCATCAGAGAATCTTGTCAGACATTTATTAAGTAAACATAAACGTGAATGGCCACGAATATATTTTGTATGAAAAGGAAAGCTACATCTCTAAGAGTCAGTATTTCAGCTCACTCGCTCACCACTAGCTTCCTTTAAGAGATAAATATAAAACCTCTCTCGATACTCGTCAACTGCGTGAATAGATATTCACTATTTTTTCATTTAACTTATTTATTGCCGTCTAAAAACAGACATAACAGCAGAGTTCAGTACCTGCACGTGTCTTCCGCCTGTTCTGATTTCCCCATGAGACAGACCCAACTACTCGAGAGTCGATGTAATCGAACGGGCAAAATTTAACCCTGGATAATGAACATTAATAACACGCACAATGAAAAAACAGATAAATATTAATCGATGCATATTTTTGACAAATTCTGCATATTATTTCCTGACTAAAATTTAATATATTTTCACGGCTTCATGACTGATAACAAAATGTCTATTAATTTTTTTTATGTATTTGTATTATTCTAATTTTCATGTATTTTATGTATTATTATTATTATTATTATTATTATTATTATTATTATTATTATTATTATTATTATTATTATTATTATGATCCGGGCTTCCAGAAATCCAATTTAAAAAATAAAATGTTGATTTCATTATCTTTTATTTGACCAAATTGAACTAAGAGATAAATATTCAACACTTTTTATTCAGAAATATTTAACTTTTCTTCCTCTATATGACTATGAGCAATTAGGTTAGGACTAAGGTTTACATGCACCACGAAAAAAAAACTAATTAATGAATTAATTAACTAATTCATTCATCATCATCATCATAAATAAATAAATAAATAAATAAATAAATAAATAAATAAATAAATAAATAAATAAGTTTATTCTTCATTTTGTCATTTTGTGAAGTTACTCAAAGTGAGTAATAGTGGCCAGAATTTTTACTCAGATAGTAGTACTTCGTCATAATAATTTTGCTCAAGTAAAAGTAAATCTCCTTGTAAAACTGATCCTAAGCGTATTTTTTTCCCAAAAAAATTTACCCCGATCCACACTGTGGGTTCCATAACACCCCATCCCAGTTGGTGGCGGTAATGCGCACTTAAATGTTGCTTGGCAACAGCCATTTAATAGACAGAAGAAGAACAACTGCATTGTGTTTGGGCTTGTTCGCTCTGGGTTCGCTTAGTTCTGTCTGGGAAAGTTTTCTTACATCATCATCCTCACCGAGGCGGATGTATGGTGAATTACTCTAACCTGCGAGCCAAAGAGGGTCACCTTTAATGTTTATGTGATTCCAGCTCCTTCCGGCTGGATTTAGACTGAATTTCGCGGGGCTTTCCCGGATGTTACGTCGGTTTTCAGTCGCTGCTGTTTGCGCTCCGGGTGGCCGTCGGCGCAGATGATAGTGACAGGCGGTAGCAGGGTGTTGGGAGCTGGTCAGTGATAAGAGATAAACTGGGTGAAAGGCGGCTGCCAGGGGCTGATAAAGTCTACAATAACGGTCTAAAAGACCCCGCAATGTAGCGACGACAAGCGTCACAGCTGAGGATATGGAGTGCTGAGGGACTCTGCTTCGAGTGGACCGAACCAGAACCGCGTCGACGCTGTCAGTCAGTCAGCGGCTCTGAATGTCTCTGTGAGACATCAGTATAATCAGATTTGTTAAATTACAGCCTCACCGCTGGCACAATGAGGCTTTTAATTCGCATGAACAGGATGCACTTAAATAAATTAAAGCTGGCCCAATCCAGGTTGCTGTGCCTGGAGCACCGGGCGATCCTTTCAGCTTCCCACCGGGGGAAGAGGCAGTCCGCCGGGCTGAAGACCTCCGCATGTCCACCACCCAGTCCCGCCCTCTCTGTCCTGTCCTGCAGCGGGTTTACCAGCGGACTCTCTTCCCTCCGTGGACGGACTGTCGCGCACACACCTGTTGCTTTCGCCAGCTCGTCGGCGGCCTCCACACCTGCTGAGTCCGCGAAGAGCCAGATGGACGGGGAGAGCCAGCGGACTCCGACCACCGTCCCTCTGGATGATGTTAAACGGATTCTGGCTCTCGCTTACCCGGAGAGATGGAGACTGGCAGGTAATCTGCAGATAAAAGGCTAAAATAATGACTCGGAAAACAGATTAATCACTTCATACTTTACCTTTACTAGAAGCAGCATATAAGTTACTATTACAGTGACTTGCAGGGCCAGATTCACAACGTTTACGGCCCCTGGGCTGGAAACCGAATTGGTGCCCTATGCTCTAAGGAAAAAAATATTTAACTAATGTAAACTACAGTGCATTAATCTGTAAAATTGAGTGTGAACTGATGATGGTGGGTTTAATGCATCCTTTGGCCAGAAGCTCCACGTTGTTCCCAAAAAATGTTATAAATTCATAATTTTCAAATCCTTGAGAACTGTTTATATTCATAAATATCCCAAAATATTATTACAACTCACCTGATAAGGGCCTATGACACTTATATAAAGAACAATGTCTGAAAAAAAAAAACATTCATAAATAAAAATAAATTTTAAAAAATCTGTAGGTCTCCCCTTTAAAAAAGCCATTTCTAAAGTCTGGCCCAGGTGATTTGCTCCATTTTGCTTTGAAGTAACATCTTACTAAACATTATAGTCTTGAAGTGTTGTCCACATACATTTTTAACATAAAAAGAATAAACATGAACAAAAACATATGAAATGAACTTGCATCCAAACGTTTAAAGAGGTTCGTCAAGGAAAAATATTTGAGTTTTGTCCTGATGACACCTTGTCATAGTGCCGTCCCAAACAGCCTAATCAGCCTAATAGTTTCAGTTACCCAAAGAGCCTACAGTGAATTTCAATAACTCTATAGCAGACTGGTTATTTCACGCTTACATCAGTGATGTCACATTGTTGGTTTAGTTACATTAATTCATTTAAATATAAATAAATGGAAATGGACTGTCCAAGTTAAATGATGAATTCACTCAAAGTTATTTACATCCAGTTTGCACTCCTCCTGCAAAGTTTATCAACCTGTGTAATTTTCTGCAGCTATTTCTGTACATTTTTGATGCTCAGTTGCCCAAACGCATAGAAAATGTAACCTGCGTTCACTGCTTCCCTGGAAAAACACTTGACTGTTTAGTTTTTGATCCAGATTTCTTCCTGCGTGTTTTTGGCTTCTTGCTCCTCCAGCCGGCGTTGGCTTCCTCACCGTCTCCAGCACCGTGACCATGTCGGCTCCCTTCTTCCTGGGCCGAGTCATAGACACCATCTACACGTCCGGCGCAGACATGGAGACGATGACAGCGTCTCTGACGTCCCTCTGCCTCATGCTGACCGGGGTTTTCCTGTGCGGCGGCGCGGCGAACGCTGCCAGAGTTTACCTGATGGAAGCCTCAGGTGAGTCGAGCGGCACATGAAGGATCCGCTTGAAGACGTCGTGCATTACTTAGAAACGGGCAAAGCTCTTAGGTACACAGCATAGTTTTACTCCGAGCAAGGCTGATACAGTTTGTCGGATAAATTGATTATTGAAATAATCATTAAATAATTTAGTTAACTGAAGAACAACACACACGGAGAAGTAATTAAGACAAATCTGAATGAAAAATAAATACATTTTGCATTTAAAAACGAAAAACTTGTGTCTGTAAATATGTTCAAATCCTCAAGTGGCAGTTTTAACTTCACTTGGTTCAACTTTTGTAAATAAAATCTCCTGTTAGCACCGTTTTCAATCCAATTATTAATCAGTTAATCCAAATAATATCAGTAGATCAGCTGTACACTGTACTGATGTTAAGGCGAGCAGGAAGAGCTGAGCTTTTCACTTGTTGATGTTAATGAATCCTTTGCTACAAATAATCAAGCGTTCACTAAAGGAATGCTATGCTATTTCATTTTAGGCAATAAGGTGTTTTTTTTTTCATTTTTAAAAATAATTGTATTATCTGTTTACTTCAATCTTATAATGTATTTCTAGTATCAGATGAAATAAGGCTCAAATTAAAAACCTGCAGAATGTGCCAGTTTTTTAAAAATCTGTTTAATAAATAAATTGTCAAAATAATCTTTCCTCTCCTCTTACCCCAGGCCAGCAGATAGTCCGTAATCTCCGAGCCATGGTTTTCTCCGCAGTCCTCAGGCAGGAAGTGGCTTTTTTTGACAAGAACAGGACCGGAGAGCTCATCAACAGGTTGTCGTCCGACACGTCGGTGGTGGGCCACTCGATCACAGACAACCTGTCAGACGGGCTGAGAGCCGTCGCCCAGGCAGTGGGCGGCGTCAGCATGATGGTAAGTCGCATCTCGGGCCGAATAAACAAGCTGCAGCCACTTCGAGGCAGGACAGAGAGCAGTTTGAAGAATCTGAAAGAAAGCTGTTAAATCCACAGAAGGGTTTTTAAAATGTTAAAGCGGGGGACCAATTATCCAAAATTCATGCTTTTTTTGTATTTCCATTTCGGTCTGAACTGATTTAAAAAACCCAAGCATTTAAAAATAACCACCAGCCAATTTTTGGCAGTAAGTTAATGTTTTTTAGTGTTTGGGAAAATGAGTTGTTTTGAAACCTCCGGATTGTTGAGTCAAATTCAACAGGCACTGTTCTGTTACCTAGCAACCCTGACTGAGCACAGCCCGTTACCTAGCAACCCCGACTGAGCCCAGCCCATTACCTGGCAACCTCGACTGAGCCCAGCCCGTTACTTGGCAACCCTGACTGAGCCTAGCCCGTTACCTGGCAACCCCGACTGAGCCTAGCCCGTTATCTGGCAACCCCGACTGAGCCCAGCCCGTTACCTGGCAACCCCGACTGAGCCCAGCCCGTTACCTGGCAACCCCGACTGAGCCCAGGCCGTTACTTGGCAACCTCGACTGAGCACAGCCCGTTACCTGGCAATCTCGACTGAGCACAGCCCGTTACCTGGCAATCTCGACTGAGCACAGCCCGTTACCTGGCAATCTCGACTGAGCACAGCCCGTTACCTAGCAACCCAAGCCAAGTTCCATCACGTTTGGTCAGCTGGTTTTACTAATGCATGCGCTGTACAATGGCTGCTGGAAAAGACAAGTGTTTTGCTGTTGACATATCATCCAGGAACTACTTGCTGGATTCTTGTTGGTTGTGCAGGAGGCTCCACTTCTGCTTTTCCCCAGTGTATTTTAAGCCTGGCAGGTCGCCAGACCTCAAAACCAACAGAACTAATCAAACTGAAATCTCTTTATGTGAGAATGACCTTGTAATGAAAATGTAATGGACATGTTTTGTGTGGCCGGTAGACGTATCCTAACCTGACCTGTTCAAGGAGGCATGGTAGAGAAACTTGCCTTGGTGATATTTTGGATGGTATTTTTGTGTAAACATCCCACATGTTCAGGTTGTGGTCATTCTGCTTATAGTTGGCAAACTGAGCATATTCATCGCTCCGTATTGGGAATAGTTTTCATTGTCTTGACATCTTCTTGTCCTCTTCATTGTGTTCTTCCTGTATAAGTGAAGCGAGTTTCAGTCAAGTTACTAAATATAGTCTCTGGCACGATAAAAGTGATTCACAGGAAAGCTAATTATACCTAGAAGGAAATGGATCGCTTCCGGTTTCCTTCCTGCTCTGCCTGTTTTATATTTATTAGATTTCTTTAACTCATTCCTTAAATAAAGATTTTAAAACTTGTTCTATTTTATTATTAAATTATTTGCTTTCTCTTTTCAATTTGTTTATTTTTCCACCTAACAGAAAGTAAGTCATTAAATACAAAGTTTGCTCTCATGTTTTCAGTAATGAGGAAGTTAAAGGATTCCCTGAAACTACTTATCGGTTCCTGCGGTCAGAATGAGGAGATCGCTGATCCTTTTATTATTATTAGACTGTGAGCTCTCCACATTCACAACACAGCAACAGCTCTGTTGCTTCAATCCAGTTCAGTTTATTTATATCCCACCAATTCACAACTAATTTTCATGGTGTGACTCTGTTTAACTGGCATTAATATGTTGTTGGATTTATTTGCACCTGCTACACTGAGGAGATGCTGGTCTGGTTTAGTTACTAGAGAGTTTTCTTGTTTTTCAGGAACTTATGCCTTGTCTGAGAGGACAAATGCATTTTTAATTATCAGTTTATTGCATTTAGTGTATGTGAAATAAACCAGTTTGGTTCGGGCACTGAAACCAAACTGGTTTCAGTGCCCAAACCATTTTTCTTATTTTTCTTATGAATAAGAAAAATGAAGAAATATCTATAGAGTCTATCTTTGTGTATTCCTTATAAAAATCTTACCACAGTGTGTATTTAATTATTCTGTTGATGTCTTTATACTCCTGTTTTTGTTTGTTTTTCCACTAATTGCAGCTTTCTTGTTGTTTTCTTCCAGTTCTACGTCTCTCCCAGTCTTGCGAGTTTCATTTTGATGATCGTTCCTCCCATCACCGTTCTTGCCATCATCTACGGACGATACCTTCGCTCCATCTCCAAACGAACACAAGATGCACTTGCACAAGCGACACAGGTACGCAGGCCGACAGCAAAAAGTGGTTTCAGGGTTGTTGTTTTTTTTTTACTTTATATTAATTTGTTTTTATGCTCAGCGTTACATCTTTCTTCCCTCTTATTTTAATGTGACCCTTTACCAACCAGTGTTTGCTAAGGCCTCAGTTTGTATCGATGTGATTTAAAGCCCGCTCTGCCTGTTGTAACTTAATTAAAACTGGAGATAAAGTTTAATAAGCCTAATAAAACTGTGCGTGCAGCTGGCAGAGGAGCGGATTGGCAACATCCGGACGGTTCGGGCCTTTGGTAAGGAGCTGTCAGAGGTGGACAAGTACACACAGAAGACGGACTATGTCCTGAGTCTGGCCAGGAAGGAGGCCGTCATCCGATCCGGGTTCTTTGGAGTGGTAAGTGTGGCAACAGTCGTGACACAAACCCACAGTGATGGCAGGAGGTATTGCGCACTGGATTCCGCTGTGTTTTTTTTCACTGAATAATACTCTGCCATGACAGGAGTATTGTTATGCAAAATTCAAATTTTGTACATTTTTATACTTCCATTTGGGTTTCTACTGCAAACCAAGCACTTAAAAAAACAACAACATCCAGCCGCTTTTTGGCAAGTTAATGTTTTTGGTGTCTGGAAAATGAGTCGTTTTTGAAACCTCCTGATTGTTAAGTCATATTCAATGGGCTTTGTGCCGTTACCTAGCAACCCTGGCTGAGCACAGCCTCTTCCCTAGCAACCCAATTTGAGTTCCATCACTTGGTCTGCTGGTTTTACTGCTTTATGTGCTGTACAATGGCTCCTGGAAAAGACAAGTGTTTTGTTGTTGACTTTACCACCCATAAACTTGTTGCATTAGTTGTGCAGGAGGCCCCACTTCTGCTTTCCAAAGATATCCAGCTATATAATTGCAAGTCTGTTTGCAGCCTTTGTTTCCTTTCTTTTTTTTTTTGTCTGAGGGTAAACATTGAGTTAGGGGTTTTGGTCAGCAGCAGCTTATTTGGATTTAGAGTTTAAAGGCCCTAGATAAGCTCAAAATAGGCAAAAATGTTCAAAAATGTTTTGTGTAGACCATAGATCTATCCTAACCTGTTTGAGGAAGCATAATAGATCACCCTTTAAAAAAAAAAAAAAAGAAAAACAATTTACAAGTTAGACAACCCATTTTACAACTGGACTTTATCTCTAGGTGTGTATGTGTTTTTTTGGTTTGTAAACATTTATTAGTTGGTGGTGTCAAGGGGAAGTTTTGTCATGGATAATTTTAGCAGGTTCTCTTTGTGTAATCACTGTCAGTTGCACCAGATGCTGTTGTAATTAAGTAAAACGATGCATGTGTTTATGTCCTAGACTGGTCTGAGCGGTAACCTCATGATCCTGTCGGTGCTCTACAAAGGAGGCCTCCTGACGGCCAGTCAGTACATGACGGTGGGGGAGCTCTCCTCCTTCCTCATGTACACCTTCTGGGTGGGCATCAGCATCGCAGGTAACTCCAGGACTGCTCTCTGATGCACGTTGTGTGATAAACAGGGTCTGTGACTGATGGGGTGTTTGTGTGCAGGTCTAAGTTCGTTCTATTCAGAGCTGATGAAAGGTTTTGGAGCCGGAACCAGACTCTGGGAGCTGCTGGACAGGAAGCCTGAGTTTCCTCTAAATGGTTTGTAAAAACACATTTCTCTTCTCAGTTATCCATTAGCACAGTAGCCAAGTAAGAGTAGCACTACTTCAGCATATTTTACTCAAGTAAAAGTAAACAGTAGTCATCCACAAAATTACTCAAGTAAGAGTAAAACAGTATTTGGTAAAAAAAAAAAAAAAAAAGTCTACTCAAGTAATGAGTAACTGATTAAATTATCAATCATTTCATATCTAAAAATTACATTCAGACAGACCAAAATATAAAGTTAAGGTCAAATTTTAGTATTTTAAAGAACCAAAATGACAATAATTCAAACATGTAACAAAAATATCAAAAATATATATATTTTTTCCAGATCAGTTTCTTTCAATAAAAAAAACAAGAAACTGCAGGTGTGTGTCTGTGTCTGATGAATTTGTGGTTGAAATATGTTTGCTTTTAATTCAGTGGGTAGAGAATCCAGAAATTTACTCGAGTAAGAGTAAAAAATACTTCATAGTAAAATTACTCAAGTAAAAGTAAAAAGTACAGCATAGTAAATATACTCCTAAAAGAATTATTTATTTATTTTCAAAAAAAGTTACTCAAGTAAATTTATTTGAGTAAATATAACTAGTTACTACCCAACTATGTCCATTAGTGATTTTTATGTCTGTTTTGGCTCCTAAACTTAGCATCCTGAATGTTAAAAATTAGACTATGACATACATGTCTTGTAAAAGTATCTAAACCCCTTCAACTAAACTGAACTATACGCCACGTTAAAAAGAAAAGTGAAACCTGTTTATGTTCATCTCAGGTCCAGTAGGTCAACTTCAGGACAGGCACATTCAGGTTCACTGTATTTATTTTAACAAGAGAACCAGTCCAGCAGCTTCTGCCCCACAGTTACCAATGGCAACAGAAAAAAGGGGGAGGAGCCGTTTGTTACCGGTTGCTACGGTAACCACCAACTGCCAAGAGCAAAGCACCAATAAATGTCTGGAGAAACTTGTTGACTAAACTAAATGAACTGGAAGAATAAATAAACCAGTTTTAACAAACTTCACATCTATAATATTGTTAAAATAAAACTGTTTTATTTAGTTTTAATGTGTTAAACCAGTTAACTGCAAACTTTACAAACCAAAGAGCCGTTTCTGCCCTAAAACTTGGTTAAAGCAGCAAATGTTACATGACTGTTTGTTCTGTAGGTATTTATTTACAATTTTTAATAATAAATACATACTATAGGCTATTTGTGGTCATTTTTAAATAACCACCACTTTTATTTATGTTTTTAGGTTTTAATACAAAGAAAACAAAAGGAGGATTTATGCGTTTTCTTCAATGGGATGTTGATGTTTATGGAAATGAATTTAAACAATAAAAAAACAAGGCCAAAATTAATTTTCCTTTCCTTTCTAGCTTCTACTTTACCTGATTTTGTGTTTGTACATGCATAGCAAAAACAATCTAAATAAAAGTTATTGAAGGTAGTTTTTGTAATGTGAAAAAATTTGAAAGAATTCAAAAAGTATGAATTTTTCTTCAAGGTATAAGGTTTGTTGTTTTTTTTTTTTTTTTCTGGTCTTTAATAAAACCCATTGTGCTTTTTGGCTAAAAAAAAAAGCACAATGTCTTCTCCATTACATTGCTTTTCTTTTAACAATATTTCAGATTATCTGTTTTTATTTACTCCACTCCTTTACAGAGGGACTGATCCTTTCTCCAGATCAGCTGAAAGGCCAGCTGGAGTTCTCCAATGTCTCTTTTTCCTACCCGACACGGAAGGACGCTCATATTTTCCAGAACCTGAACCTCATGGTCCCGGCGGGAACCATCATGGCCGTGGTAGGGCCCAGTGGCTCAGGGAAGTCCTCCCTTGTGTCTCTGCTCCTCAGGCTGTATGACCCAGACGCTGGTAAGAGTAAATAAATTCTCGTAATGAAATAAATATATCCTTGGCACGGCCGTAAAATTCAGAGTTGACCTGAATTCAAAGTCAAAACGAATAAAAGCTGTAAAAAACGCTTGTCAGACAAGATGGTAGACATTGAGCCTACCATCAAATCCATATTTTCCAAAAATTAAATGATCACAAGCCAAAAATTTGATTATTTGATCAAACCGATTTAGCAGCATTAGTGCAGCCCATGAATGAATGTGCTGCTGCCAAGTTAATGGAGATTTTTGCATCTCTATGAAACATGTCTCTTCTCCAGGTACCATTTCCATAGACGGTCATGACATCAGGGATCTGAATCCCTACTGGCTCAGGAATCACATTGGGACTGTCAACCAGGTAATTAAAGACCTGCTCAACACCAGACCGGAAAGCAGCTTAAAGGATTCAGGTTTTAAAGGAGAATACAGTAGTCACTGTGTTTTGTCTCTTCCAGGAGCCGATTTTGTTTTCTTGCTCCATCAAAGAAAACATTGCATACGGCGCCGTCGACCCGGACGCTGTGACCATTCAGGACATCCACAGCGCTGCCAGAGTGGCCAACGCCTATGACTTCATCCAGAGCTTTCCCAAAGGCTTTGACACTGTGGTGGGGGAGAAAGGAGTGCTGCTGTCGGGTGAGGAACTGGAGCAGCAGTAGGATGGATTAGAAGCCATGCTTTAAATGGGGCATATTATGCAAAGTTTACATTTTGCACATTTTTGTGCTTCCAGTTGGATCTCAACTGCTTCTAAAAACAGACCAAGCACTTAGAAATAACTATCCAGCTTGGCAATAAGTTAATGTTTTTTTGGTGTCTGGAAAACAAGCCATTTCAAAACCTCCAGATTGTTAAAGGGGCAGTATTATGTATCTTCCAGCTATATAGTGCCATTTTATAGCACAATCAAGTAACGATGTTATCTTACGTTGTTATAAAAATTATATATATCCTTTTAAGTCAATTTCTTTTGACTTAAAAGAAATTTCTCTTTGTAATTTAGCGCCTTGAAATTGGGCCATTGTCTCTAAAAACTCCGCCTTCAGGAAGTGATCACACAATCGCTCCTCAGTTAACCCTTTAACATTTTGCTAGCATTGCACTGAGAAGTGGCTCACATAATAAGCTCAGCAGCGTTTTGTACAGCTGAATGGTTGCCACGGCAGATTATTTAATATCCATGCATTAATGAATCAAGGCAACATTCATTAATGCATGATGCCTTGATGAAAAGATATACTTTTCATCAATCAATCACATTTTATTTGTATAGCACATTTCAGCAAAGTGCTTCACATCATAAAAATAATGGAATAACATTATAACATGATTTACAGCTCAAAAAAGTCACTTTCACATAATGCCGCCCCTTTAAGCCACATTCCACAGCACTGCATCACTACCTAGCAACCCTAGCCTAGTTTAGGCCCGTTACCTAGCAACCCCAGCCTAGCCCAGGCCCGTTACCTAGCAACCCTAGTGGAACTCCTGCATGTCTGGTCATCTGGTTTAACGTCTGTATGCGCTGTAAAATGGCTTCTGGAGAAGATAAGTGTGAATGAGTTTGGGGATATCTTTCTAGTGGAAATAAAAAGCTGCCACTGGTAGGATGCAGCTTTTACTCACGACTGATCTGTGTCTGGATGTCAGGTGGTCAGAAGCAGAGGATAGCCATCGCCAGAGCTCTGCTCAAGGTAACCACAGCCACATGTTTTATTTTGTTTTCAATGAACGGCTATATTTACCTTTTTGTTTATTGGAATTCTCTGTGAAAAGATCAACACAAAATTCACCTTTCTGTACATAATAAGGCATAGAGGTAAAAGGAAGATTAAAGTAGGGTTACATCAAGAAATATTACAAAAGTATCTAACTGATCACTGTAAATGGGCATAAATTACAAATTGGTAGAGAAATTCTTCCTAAAAAACATTAATTTGTCATTTTAATGTTTCTTTTTTTCAGAACCCAAAGATCCTGCTGTTGGACGAAGCCACCAGGTGAGACTGACTGAGTCTGCTTCCAGTGGTGGTGGCTTTTACCTGACACCTTCTGGTTAAATCTGGTTAAAAACACTTCCTGTTTTGTTCTGTTCACGAAAACTTTTCTTTTCTTCTTTACTTCAGTGCGCTGGATGCTGAGAACGAGTTCCTTGTTCAGGAGGCTTTGGAGCGCCTCATGCAGGGTAATCCATTCATTCAGTCGTTACAGCTTTAAACAAGCAAACAACCTGCACTTCTTTTATCATTACTCTTGTTAATCACACTTAGGACTGAAACAACTAATCGTGTTGAATCGGCTATTGAAATAATCAACTAATTTAGTAATTGCTTTTGTCATTAAGTGGATATTCAGACTCTAAAACTTGCAATTTGCTGAAAGAACAACATACTCAGAGCAGTAATTAAGCTAAATTTGATTAACCAATTAAGCATCAGAATAATCAGCAATTGATTAATATGATGATTAGTAAGATTTTAATCGTTAACTGACTCTAAAATATGCCGTTTGCTTAAATGGCAAATTTTAGAGATTAATTTAGAGAATAATCAGTTTTAAAATATTGTGATGATTTTAGAGTAATTGATTGTCAGAATAACCGAATAATCGTCAGAATAAGTAACTAATTGTCAGAATATACAAATAATGTTAGAGTAATTGATTAATCGTCAGAATAACCGATTGTCAGAATTATCATCTGAATATGCTAATAATGTTAGCGTAATTGAATGTCAGAATAATCAATTAATCAGAATAATTGATTAATCGTCAGAATAATCAATCATAAGAATAATTGATTAATCGTCAGAATAATCAATCATAAGAATAATTGATTAATCGTCAGAATAATCAATCATAAGAATAATTTATTAATCGTCAGAATAATCGATTAATCATCAGAATAACTGATTATTCGTTAGACTAATTGATTAATCAATAATTAAAATAGTCATTAGTTGCAGCCCTAATCCCTCTTTTGATGAACAGGGAGGACAGTGATGATAATCGCTCACCGCCTGTCCACCATCAAGAACGCCGACTCCGTCGCCGTCCTGGACCAGCGGCGGGTGGCCGAGTGCGGCCAGCCCACGGAGCTGCTGGGAAACAGGCAGGGACTGTTCAGGAAGCTGATGGAGAAGCAGGCATTTCTCCAGGAAGAACAGCAGCGGGCGCTTCTCTGAGGAGAGGAAGATGAGGAGGGGAGAATCGAATATGAGGGAAACCACGATTTGAGAACAGATTTCCTGAGACTGGATCACATTTGGACTGAAGCCAGGATTCACTTATTCCTGGAAACCGATTTAATCTGAGTAAGATCCGAGGACAAACTTTTTACTCGCTGGATGTTTGATTTCTAAATCAAACCCTCCCAATTGCTATGAAACTTTGTGTAATCACTTTATACAAATCAGCCAAAAACACTGCTAAATGTATATTTATGTACTGGTGTCTGTACAACAGATTATTTTATAACTTGAAGCTTTCTACTGCTCGCTTTAGGGCCTAAGTAAATACAATCAGCTATTTGTGGTTTTTACACTGTACTGAAGATGTTATTGACCAACGTGAGCTCATTTGTTTGGAAAGGTTTGGTCTATAAATTGTTTTCTATGTAAAATTGTCTTTCAACATCTGAATTTCCAGTCATTTACATTTGGTTTGAACTGGCTTCTGTAAAGCTGCTCAGCTTGACCGTTTTTATGAAAACGGGTCGGGTTTCCAAACCATCGTCAGAATCAGAGGTGCTTCGTATGTCAGAGTCGTCCGACTTAAAGCTGCAGTATGTAATGCAGAGGTTCCCAAACTGTGGGGGGTGCCGTGCCATTGCAGGGGGGGCGCAGGAAACCGTCTAGATCAGGTGTCCAAAGTCGGTCCTGGAGGGCCGGCATTATGCATGTTTTAGTTCTATCCCTGGTTTAGCGCACCTGGATCAAATGATGGCTCATTAGAAGGCCTAAGAGGAACATTGACATGCTGAGAAGGTTGTTACTACCACAAAAGAGAGAACTAAAACATGCAGGACGCCGGCCCTCGAGGACTGACTTTGAGCCACCCTGGTCTAGATGAAAAAAAAAACAAATAAAAAAACATGAACATGAGAAAAAGTTCTTAACATATTTGTTGAAACCGTCGCTATTTCAACAGTTTCATATGATACAGATAATCTGAAAAAATCAAAAAATTTTGATTTTTTGATTTTTCAAAAAATCAAGCCTTATCCAGTGATAACTAGAAACAACCAATCAGAGCCAGGAGGCAGGTGTTTGTGCTGTCAATCACCTTCTGCGTGACGCTACCATAGCCTGTCGTGAATTCTCGGACTAGTTAGTATGACCACTGATGACGGCAGATAAACAGAGTTGTTTATTTTCCATTAACACATATAGCAGGGATTACATGAGGATGATTGACAGCGCTAAGACCCGCCTTCTGCCTCTGATTGGTTGTTTTTTGTGGGAGAGCAATGCATTTCTTCAGACAGCAATAGTAGCTCAGGGAGAGATTGACCTTTTTACAGATTATCTGTTACATACTGCAGCTTAAAGGTTTTCTGTTGCAAATTAGAGAGTAGCTGTATAACAACTGTATGTCTCTCAGAAATGTAAATATCTCATCATAAAAGCTTTTAATTCTTTATAAACATGTCAAAAACCACTGAACTGTTCACTGAAAAGTAAATATTACAGCTGGTAAAGAAATCCAGACCCAGAAGGAATAATTCTCTCCATGAAACATTTAAAAAGTCTGGATTAAATCCCCTCTTTTTTGCAATATCTGACTTTCAAATGAAAATCCAAGTGGAAGCACCAAACATTTTTATTGCTTTTTTCCCCCCCAAATGCCATAAGATTGTGCCCCCCTGTGTTGAACTGTAAAAATATAACCTCTAGTATATATGTTTATAGTTTATTTACAAAGAAGGGCAAAACAATTGTGCACCTTTGATGCAAGTACTACCATGACAGAACCGCTCTGATCATTTGTTATTGAATGACGTCCTTTTAATATAAAAGTATTTTTTGACGTGGAAACGGAACAAATCCAGCGCTGAACTTTCACTAAATCTTAATTTTGTGTCAGTTTGTGGTTTTGTAAATGTGGAGTCATTAAATATTTGATTTAAGTTTGTAGATTGTATGGTGCAGAAAATGAGACCAGTTTGTTTTTTGTTCATTTTATAGTTTGTTTCTTCAATTTAAAAGTGTCTTGTTTTAGCCTCTATTCAGATTAGTTTTCCATCATTGTGTTTATTATTCTTTTGACTATGTTTTTAGTTTCCTGTTTTATCTTTTTTGTGTTTAGTGAAGGTTTAAAAAAAAAGGAAATGAAATTGAGCTTATCTGATTCACTTCAGGTTGGAATAAATTTTCAGATTAATTTGTTTGTCAATGTAGGATCAATGTCTGTCACAGGAAGTACAAATGTGTTCATTTTTAAAAGGTTTTAATATGAAGCTGTATAAACATCACCTAAATTTTATCCATATTTTCTAAAGTATTATTTCCAAAAATAAATTTAGTGGAATATTAATTTTGTTTCTTGCTTTGCGTGTTTTATATTTGTTTTGTTGTTTTTAGGCCCAGTATGTTTGTAACACAGGGGAAAGAACCCGGATCGGGACTGAGGACGTGGCCCTAAAGCCAACTGGTAGACCACTGAAATATCAAGCGGTCTAGAGTTTCCCAATTAATTATACCCAGGTAGGTCTGGCTGAGAATGAGGAAACAGAAATGGTATACAAAATATATTTTATTTATACATTCTTTTACAATATTAAAAATAGACATTATTCTAATTTAAAACTCACAAACCCAGGACAAGACTAGAAGCAACTGGAACCAAAAACAAATGCAAACCAAATTAGTAGAAACACAAAATAATGTTAGACAAAAGAAAAACAAATCCCGCATTGCCCCAACCCAGTCCTAAGGCTGTGTCCAATAAGCTAATAAAAATAAGGAGCTATGCACTGTTCTGGTTCTGCACTGTTTGTGGGAGCATAATAGACAACAGCAGCAATCTGCAATACCAAAAGAAAACAATGACGTATCTGCTGACAATAATACAGACAGGTAGGGTAGTGACATCAAAAATCCATTTATCCTACCAGTATCAAATGTCCACGATCTAAACACTCTCACAGCAACCCGATGAGCACCGCGCCAGCGCTCAGCTGACCGAGAGCCAACTCAACAACGGACCCAACAAACACACTCAGATTGGCGTGCACACCCGGTGCTAATGAGCCCGACAAGGCTGTGAACGGAAGTGAAGGTGGGGAACGGGGCCTAGATGTGTTCAAGGGCCCAAACCGGGTGGGAATTTACAACCACTGGATGTCAACTATGTTTTCCAGTAAAACCACCCGGTTACATGTTAAAAATAGTTACTGCATCTTGTCAGAGCGACTCTTATCTTCTGCACTTTTAATTTCTATGAAACAAAAACAGAAAACCAAGAGAAGTTTCTCAGACTGCCAGCAGATGGCGCCACTTTCAGCCCGGAGCTGCTGTCTGAAAATAAAACAGATGAGACGCATAACGTGAACTCAGCTCTGAGTAGGTTTGTTGACAGATCTCTACTAATGTATGTAGGATGTTGTTGTCCCATCTGGACCAGAACCAAAGTTTGTTGAAGACTCAATATGTTTTTGCAAAATCTAGTGATTGTAATTATTCTTTGTTTTGTTTGTTTGTTTTAACATTTTGTCAGGTTAC
>NW_006799972.1:264576-289908 GCF_000485575.1 Poecilia formosa
GAAGAAGAGGAAGGATAGAGTTTTTATAGTTTTCTACATGTAAAGATCATAAAATGAGAACAATTATCAGTAACAACCAGCATTTCTTAATTCATAGTTTTTTTCTTATGGAGGAGTGGAAGGAATAAGAGAGTTTTCTCTTTACAGCAAATCATGTTGTTGCAGCTGATAGTAAACAAAGTATCAGATGAAACTAAAATTAAACTTTCTGATTGAAAACCTGGTTATATTATTCCACCAAATATTAATATTTCTGAACTCTTTAAAACATTAATATTGTTTCTAAATTAATATGAACTTGTTTTCTTTGTATTATTTGAGATCTGAAAGCTCTGCATCTTTTTGTTATTTTGGCCATTTCTCATTGTCTGCAATACTAAATTTTTGGTTGGATTTTCAGAGGCATGTTGTCAGTAGTTCATAGAATAAAAGAACAATGTTCATTTTACTCCAACATTTACCTATAAAAAGTAAAACCAGAGAAACTAATCATTTTAAGTGGACTCTTAATGTTTCCAGGGCTACATATAAATATAAACCCACTGTTTATGGGTAAATTTACACAGTTTCTGATTCTAAATTCACAAAATGAAAGCAGATTTTTAGCATGTCCATAACATAATCAGGGAGTCATTCAGGAAAATCCCTGAAGATATTCCTGTCCAAGTCCCTCTGCAAAAAAAAGTCAAAGATTTACGCCTCAAAAAATTAATTTCTCTTAAAAAAAAGGAAAGAAAATCAGAGGAGTCCACTGAAGCTGCTATGCTGTACAGAGATGGGCTTCTTGCAGGAGAACCGGTTTGATCTTTCTGTCTCTTCAGGGTTCGTCCAGAAACCTTCAGCCATGTTAAACCTGTGAGGACATGAACAGGAAGTCAGTAACCAAACAAGCTCTTAAAAAAATCACTTTGCATCAGCGATCCTGGAAATCTCTGCCCGTCCTGCGTAAATCTGCTGCTCTCCGTCGCTCAGACTGAACTCATGCTCTCCGCCACCTGCTGCACACACTCCTCCACCTTCCTCTGTCTGCGCACAGCGCCTCGCTCTCCTCCTCCCCCACCGCGGCCCCTGTGACCTCCGCCCCCCCCTCCGCCGGGACTCCTTCCCCGACAACTGCCAGCCCCTTTACATTTTAGGCGTTTCTCTGGCCCTCGGGTTCAGAATGGCTCACAACAAGTGCATAAAAGTAGCTCAGCCCGGCTCTCGCTCTGCAGCCTCTGAGCTCCAACCCCCCCCCTGCAAACACACATTTCCTAATCCATGCAGTGCAAAGGAGGCCTCACCCATTTAGCTCCCATCCACCAGCATTTAGAGAGTTTATCGCCTCCTCCTGCTCCCGGGATTAGAAACCTTACACTGCAAAAACACAGAATATCACCAAGTATTGGTAAATATATTCGTACACTTGAAATAACACAAAATTAACTTATAGGTAACTTCTCATCAAGCTTAATTTAACTAAGTAATTCTTGATAAAATGCACTAGTTTCACTTGCAGGGAAACATTATTCCTGCTTAAGTGAGAAATGTGTTCGTGAAACTGACACTTTTTATATCTAAATCCAATAATTACTGATTTAAAACAACCTGATTTATTGAGCTGAGTTGTTTTTTGTCTTAACACTGAAATATTTGCTCTAGAAACTTTTTGAAAATATTTTGTTTTGTTTATTTTTTGCAGTGTAGGGATTTCTTCTGTTTGTGCTTCTTTGTCGCACTTTGACTTTATGAATCAAAGTTCATATCAGAAGAAGTTATCCTGATGACCTGCTCTTCTTAAATCATGAATTAAGTTTGGTTAATCCCTTTTTAAAAAAAAAAAAAAAAAGTTAAGCTCAATTTTACAAGCCAGAAGCAGAACAGGACCTGTCTGACAGCATGAAGTAGGCTGAGAGATCATAAAGAAATTCAAGAACATTCACATTGATCAGACGGAAAAGGATCAGAGTGTCATTTACTTTGACTTTACTTGTATTAATAGTTCTGATTTATTGTGTTTTTTTTATTTCGGTAGTACTTCCTGGTTATGAAGAGGCAAAATAATAATAGAAATCCACAAACGGAGAAACCACAGAGCAGTAATAAAACTCCAAGAGCCAAATGAGGCGACATCCACTGTGTCCCAAAAGAGCAAAGTTCAAAGTTTAAACCTCCATAAGGTCAACATTTATGATTTAATAATAGGAAAGAACCTGGGCATCCAGGGCAAAAATCACGGGAAAACAATGACTCATCCTATATACACACAAAAAGTGTCTTGATTGTCCCAAAGACTCATGGGAAATATTTTTTGATCTGATGAGAAACCAGTGGAAACTTCTGGAAGCTTTCTGTCCTCGTTTTGTCGACAAAAAAACAGAAACAAATGAGGAGAGATCAAGACCAGAGGGGATGTGAAGAAGCTAACATGAACATCCCTGGATGGTAAAACGAATGAGAATGAAGATTCTTGAGTGGTCTAGTAAAAGTACAGCCCTAAATCTTAAATGCAAAGCCATACACAATCCAAGAATTTAAAAAGTAAAGACTGATTGATGAGTCTGGCTGTCTTTAAATTTTTCCAGTTGAGTTTCCCAAATAACATCCGTCCTATAACAGTTTAGCTTTTGTGCAAAGGTTGAATTTGAGCTGATTTACATTCCTCTGGGTTATATTAATGTAGGTTAATGTGCACTGTCCTAATCAAAGGACTGAAATTAAATGAAATGAAGCATAATTCTGTCCTTCCCATCCTCCTCCTCTCTGAACATTGAGCCATCTTTGCACTTCAACACACTAACAAGCATGTGCGCACATGTACACAGTCTCCACATTTCTCTCTCTCTCTCTCTCTCTCTTTCTCTCTCTCTCTCTCTCTCTCCCCCACAACCACTCACACACACACACACACACACACACACACACACACACACACACACACCTCCACCACCTCCAGCAGAGTTATAATTATTCCGGCTGCTGCTGCAGTGACAGAGCAGAGTATAGGCTCCTCTGCAGGAGGATAAGGTTTCAGCTGGCGGCCGGTCCAGCTCTTACTGAGCCATGTGCTCTGCAAAAAGATTTAAAAAAAATGAAGCGCTGAATTAATTCAGAGGATGAAATGCATCTGTACGCAGGTGGGATGAGTGTGAATCGCTCTGCAGAGGGAAATCAGTGCATAGTGAGTGAGTGAGTGAGTGAGTGAGTGAGAGGGCTTGAATTGTCTTATAAAGCCTGAAGGAGTTTAATTCATCACATTTCAAGATTAGAAACGTAAGAAAATCCCTAAAAGTTTTCATCAAGTTAATTTCCATGAATCCACCAGCCTCAGCGGGACCATCCCGGCTCTGCTCTCTGCGGCCTAAATCGGTTCGCATGAGGGAAGCGTTTTCCCATTTTAAGGCCGGATGAGGCCTACTAGCAGCAAATCTATAACCCTGCTTGGCAGCAACTGGCATCTCCCCTAGAAACCCCCCGGCGGCCCGCGGCGGCTCCTTATACGGCCGTCTAGGTGGGTCTGCGGGGCTCGAAGGGAGGTCAGAGCGACAGGCCCATACATGGAGCGCCCGCTCTGCTCGCTGGGGGCGCCCAGCGTCACTCTGGATCCCCATCAATGAGAGCCACCCCACCAGAACCCCGCTGTCCCCGCGAACACACCCACCCACCCACTCCTGCCGCCGGTGCCTGGCAGCATCCTAATATGGCCGAGGGCCGGGATGGGGGCCAGTGCTGAGCTTTGTGAATGGTGGACTCTCGGTATAAAAGGCGGACGGGCAGCGGCCAGGACTCCAGCTGGTTCAGCAGCAGCACTGGTTGGGTCGTTCTCTCCGAGCCGCAGACAAACACCTAAGGTAAGACTCCTGCGAGGATCGGCCGCTTTCCGAAGCTTCTCGTCCCGGTCGGAGCCGCAGACTGTAGGCCTTAGAGAACCGGCGGAGAGTCCGGGGAACGTGTAGGACCAGATAGTTTGTGAAAAATACACACGATAAAGAGGAATAGTTACAGTCTAAGAATCTGAAACTGTAAGACTAACCCTAAGTAATAATTGGCATTGATTAAGCGCAAAGTTACTGTTGGCCTTATCTGTTTCCTCACGGTATTTACCTTTAATTTTGAGGATTTTTAAGTCAAAATTTTGGCTTCATTTTGGCCAAATTTTGATTTAAAAATTCCTCAAAAGTATTTTTAGATCAAAACACACAACGTGCTTTGTTGTATGTTTCCTCAGACAACGAGGGAACAGGTAACCCAAAATGTGATTTAAAAATTCCTCGAAATTAATTTTTAAATTGCACAAATGATGTCCAGTTACATAATAAAACATCCCAATTTTTTTTTGTCTAAAATTAAAGTCAAATTTACTATTCAGCTTTTGTTTATTAAATCCAATCAAATAGTGTTTTAATTTTCCATTTAAAGCCTATTATAATTCCTAACGGCATAATTCTCCCAATTCTTGTAATCCTTGGAGTTATCTTTAGTAATTTAGACGTCAAATTAACGCAGTCGTTTTAATCTGAAGGAAATCTGCGGGTTCCTTAAAGGCTGCGCGTGGATTTAATCCATATATTCCCACACGGTGAGGTGACTCGGTGCGCTCTGATCTTCCTGTTTCTCTCCTGGGTGACAGAAGCCACCATGTGTGACGACGATGAGACTACCGCCCTCGTGTGCGACAACGGCTCCGGCCTGGTGAAGGCTGGCTTCGCCGGAGACGACGCCCCCAGGGCCGTGTTCCCCTCCATCGTCGGCCGCCCCCGTCACCAGGTAACCAACGAAGAAGAAAAGCCTCCAAATTATTAGACTTTAATAGAAACTAGTAGTAGCAACTATGACACCTGAGCCTGTTACCTACATAAAAAGCAGAGATATTAGTAAATATTTTAATGGCTAGCATCATGTTTAAGTTTAGTTTCTCAGAGTGAGCCGTGTAACTGCGGCTCAGTCACTGAGACTAAATTTGTCACTTGTGCTGTCTTTGTGGCGCACGCCGTTATTTGGCACATTTACGCAATGATCGCTATGCGAAGCCGCACAAAGGTCGTTCCTCTGCACTCACCCCCATGGATAACCTTCTCCCTCCCTCCTCCTCCAGGGTGTCATGGTCGGTATGGGTCAGAAGGACTCCTACGTCGGCGACGAGGCCCAGAGCAAGAGGGGTATCCTGACTCTGAAGTACCCCATCGAGCACGGCATCATCACCAACTGGGACGACATGGAGAAGATCTGGCACCACACCTTCTACAACGAGCTGAGAGTGGCCCCCGAGGAGCACCCAACCCTGCTCACTGAGGCCCCCCTGAACCCCAAGGCCAACAGGGAGAAGATGACCCAGATCATGTTTGAGACCTTCAACGTCCCCGCCATGTATGTGGCCATCCAGGCTGTGCTGTCCCTGTACGCTTCCGGCCGTACCACTGGTGAGAACAACAGCTACAAACATCTTACCTGAAGAGTCTTCAGATTGGAAACCTTTACGCACAACATTTCTTGGAATGTTTACGCACATACTTTAGTCGCATCATGATTAATAGTTTTAAGATTCTTTTCAGGATGACTCGGGATTTTTTTTCCCGCAGCGACTCCTCACAAAGAGCCATACAATTTACCTACTGGATAACTTTACGCACCTTTCTTTGAACACTTTTACACATACTTTAGTCACATCGTTGTTTAATAGTTTTAAGATTATTTTTAAGTCTTACTAAACTCATCCTCTTGCATCAACTCAGAAGCGACTTTTCACAAAGAATTGAATATTTTTTCAGATTGGATAACTTTACGCACATTTCCTTGAATATTCACGCTCAGACTTTAGTCGCATCCCATCTACAGTTTTAAGATATATACAGTTTTAAGATCACTGGGGATTTTCTACGCTGCGACTCCTCAAAAAGATACACATTTTTCCTGAGTATTTTTCAGAATGGATAATTTTACGCAAAACATTTCTTTGAATATTTACGCACCTACATTAGTCGCAACACGTCGCTTTATGTTTAATAGTTTTAAGATTTTCTTTTTTTTTTTTGAAGGATCGTTCGAGATTTTCTCCGCTGCAACTCCTCACAAAGATACACACAAACTACCTGAGTATTTTTCAGATCGGACAATTTTACGCACAGACTTTACGCACAGAATTTCTTTCAGAATCTATGCACATACCGTCACATCATGTTATGTAGTTTTGAGATGTTTGTTTGTTTTTTAGGATTACTCGAGCTTTACTAACCTCACTCTCTTGCCTCCTCTCAGGTATTGTGCTGGATGCTGGTGATGGTGTGACCCACAACGTCCCAGTCTATGAGGGTTACGCCCTGCCCCACGCCATCATGCGTCTGGACCTGGCTGGTCGCGATCTGACCGACTACCTGATGAAGATCCTGACTGAGCGTGGCTACTCTTTCGTGACCACCGGTGAGGGACTCACCTTAGCGCATGTTTACTGACAGCCGCCGCTCTTTGGCTCTCTGAATAATAACTCATGGATCTTCCTCCCTGCAGCTGAGCGTGAGATCGTGCGCGACATCAAGGAGAAGCTGTGCTACGTGGCCCTGGACTTCGAGAACGAGATGGCGACCGCTGCCTCCTCCTCCTCCCTGGAGAAGAGCTACGAGCTTCCCGACGGTCAGGTCATCACCATCGGTAACGAGAGGTTCCGTTGCCCCGAGACTCTCTTCCAGCCTTCCTTCATCGGTACTCCAAATGTTCTTCTTCTTCGTCTTAAAATGGCAACCATGACTCTACGTTAGTCCTCCTAACACTTGCGCTCTCACCTGACCAGGAATGGAGTCCGCTGGCATCCATGAGACTGCCTACAACAGCATCATGAAGTGCGACATTGACATCCGTAAGGATCTGTACGCCAACAATGTGCTCTCCGGCGGTACCACCATGTACCCTGGTATTGCTGACCGTATGCAGAAGGAGATCACTGCCCTGGCTCCCAGCACCATGAAGATCAAGGTAAACAAACCAGATCACAACTTTTTTTTTTACGAACAAATTTCAGCTTCTTGACTGGTTTTTTAACTAAACTCCCGCCGCCTTCCTTTCCTCTCTCTAGATCATTGCTCCTCCCGAGAGGAAGTACTCCGTCTGGATCGGTGGCTCCATCCTGGCTTCCCTGTCCACCTTCCAGCAGATGTGGATCTCCAAGCAGGAGTACGACGAGGCCGGCCCCAGCATTGTCCACAGGAAGTGCTTCTAAATCCTCCATCTTCTTCTCCATCACCACCGGCAGCCTGGAGAACGAGCGAGGAGGAAGGAAGAGCTCTGCGGCACAGCAACACTCTGCTGTCAATGGACTGGCTGTTTGCGCTGTTGACATCCATATGCAATTTATATTGGTTTAAAATCTGCATATTTCATAGCTGTTTGTTGTTTGTGTTGCACGGAGAAAGGCTGTGAAAACAACCACTGAACCATGCATACACCAAAAAAACTTTAATAAAAAAAGAAATAACAACGACATGTTGCCCAACACATGTGAATGTAAGTGTATATACATATTGATAATTTATTAAAGTCCATTATTTGGTATTTTTCGCCCCTGGCCTTGGTTTTCTCTTAAATGGGAAGGTGGAGAAACTAAAAATGCAGGGTTTCCTTTAAAAACGACCTAAAGTTAAACCAAGAGCTGAACTTTTGGAGTATTTGTCATAAATCTGGACAAAATTTTAAAAACTGCCACAAAAAGATAATGTGACTTTTCCTTTTTTAAAACAATAAATTCTGAGCTTAACTTCAGTTCTTAACATGCAGAACATAAATGGTTTGATATTATAACTCTTAAATTGTCAGTTCCATTTCTCCAAAAAACGTAGAAATTTTCTTAATTTTTCACCTCTTAAATGCCAGTTTTAGCGATCAAAAGCTCACTTTCTCTTTTTTCCTATCTGATATATTTGTAAATTTGATTTTCTTTCCTTTGGTGGAAGTGAGTTTCATCTGAACCTGAGAGAATCAAACATCAACATCATCACTGAATCGATCAATTAATCAATTCCTCCACATGACTCTTGAACACAAAAATAACTACATTAGTGACCGACATGCAGCATAAAACATAAAAAGGTTTTCCAATAAAATCCGTCACTGACTTTTAACCTCTTATAAGAAATTACATATTTTTTCCTCAAAAATAACAATATCTGGTTTCCACCATAAGTGTCCAAATTTCTAATTGAAAACGTTTTGAAAACAATGAACATTGTTATTGTTATTTTATTCTATAAACTACTGACAACATGTCTCTGAAATTCCAAGCAAAAATGTAGTTTTTATTTGCAGAAAATGAGAAATGGTGAAAATAACGAAAACAATGCAGAGGTTTCAGACCTAAAGTAATGCAAAGAAAACAAGTTCATGATCATTTATAAATAACAGTACTGATGTTTTAGCTCAGGAAGAGTTCAGAAATCAGTATTTGGTGGAATAGCCGGGAGGTTTTCAGTGCAGTGGGCTCTTCATTTATTCCAGAGCTTTACATTTTTAAATTTCTTCATGAATGTCAGACGAAAACATTCATAAAAAGCAAGAATAAAAATCACCAAACTACACAACCTGACCAAATGTTGTGGCATTTGCGATAAGACTGCCAACCTTACGCAACAAACAGTGGAGTTAATGACTTAGTAGTGAAGCCACATGTCAGACAGAGAGACGGATATGTGGGATGAACGTGCGTCACTTCATCATCAGTTCTGATTGGCGGACTGCTCGGTCACAAAAGTGGGAACATCTTCAACACGCACATTCAGAATAGCACTTGGCAGGAATGCGCAAAGGCAACAGGCGCAACAGGAGCGGCTCTGCTGTTATAGCCGACCCGGATCAGTAGCGCTGGGACACCGGACACCCGCTCCGGAATCCCGTTGAGCTGCCACATGCTCCTCCCTGGCCCCCGGACCATTTTTAGTCGAAAGCATACTGTGTTCAGAGGGACCCTCTCCGCAAGCTCTGCCTTATATGAATATGAGCTCACCAGGTTATCCGAGAGGGGCAGAGGGTCCAGAAAATTACTCAAGTAAGAGAAAGAAAGTACCAATCACTTAAAAATTACCCGGAGCAAAATATAAAGTTATGTGGGAATTTGGGTATTTTAAAGATCAAATTTATTCATATGAATAACATAATTACAAAATAACAAAATCTGTATTTTTTTTCAAATATATATTTTTCTCAATATAAAACTTCTAAAAAATTTTTAAAAAACTGTGTGTGTCTGTATCTGGTGATTTTTTAGTTAAAACATGTTTGTTTTTCATTCAGTAGGTAGAAAATCCAGACATTTTAAGTAAGAGTAAAAATACTTAATAATAAAATTACTCAAGTAAAAGTAAAAAGTACAGCGTAGTAAAAAATACTCGTAAAAGTACATTTTATCCAAAAAGTTACTCAAGTCAATGTAACTGAGTAAATGTAACTAGTTACTACGCAGCTCTGGAGGGGGAGCCTGATAAAACAACAGGAGGTTTATCGTCTCTGCCTCGCACTGACAGATGCAGCTGATATGAAACGACTTTCTTAAATTCACAGGATACAAAAAAAAGAGGAGGGAAAAGAAGGCAACGTTATTATTCAAAGCATCAGTCACCTAAACACTTAAACATTTCAAGCTCAAACGGAGAAAACTGAGCATCAGAAAACAGGGATAAAGCGCCTGTTGCGGGGGTGTGTTTGGCTTTTTAAAAGCGTCCTCGCCGGTGGGCGGAGCTAAGTCCTGTGTCATTACAGCAGAACCATCTGTTCTGGGCCGCTTCCTGACATCCGAGCTCGCAGTAAGTATGTGTACTGTATACAAAATTAGATCTGTGCAGGCAAGAGTCGCTCCCGTCGAGCAGGTCAACTGTTGTGGACTGGACGGAGTGTTTGATGGATTTACTGAGCTGGTACCGGAGCTGCCGCCGACAGGCGATTACAGCGCTCCATGGTGCCATGATTAATCTGACGTGCAGACTGTACATAACAGCGATATATTTGTTATTAAAAGGTTGCGCTGCACAACATGCAGGCTATTTTAATGACAGCAAACTGTGCATACTTTAAAAGGAGAACATAGACACTGCATTGAGCCAATGTGTGTCATATAGAAAACCAGAAACATGTTTAATGGTTCCTGGTGGATGTGTTAAAAATAGTCGTTCTACATGATTTCTTTCGTACCCGAGCTGGTGGACTGGCGTCAGCTGAGTCGACACTTGCATGTAAAGTCAAGCCAGCTCTCTCTTAAAGACCATCGTCGCGCATATATGGTGCATTACGGTAATAGGTCAGTAGGGGGAGCTTGTAGGAGATAAAAATAGGAATGAAGCATAACTATAAAAAATGGATGACATCTACACATTCTTCCACATCCAAATTCTGTGTCCACAATGAATATTTTATAATTTTATTGCACATTTTTGGAGATAAACTCGGTCAAACTACCTCATAATGCCACATTTGCCTCATCTTCGTGAATTTATTTCTTCCAAATCTTCAGAGGTGACAGCAAAAGTTCTTGGGGATCTATTAAATTAAAATCTGTATCCAGAATAGATATTTTATAATATCATTATACTCTTTGGACTTGGTTTGTTATCAGCTATCCAAATAACCTCTGCATGTCCATACAGATAAGAAAATATATTTTGTGGCGTTATCAGAGATATCAGAGATATCCTACCTTCACAAGAAGTATTTTTTATTCTACAAAGTGTTTCAAATGAATAACTTACCCAGAGGTCTGTTTTACAAGGTAGAATGAATGAAAAATATACTATAAAAACAGATTAACCGACATCAAACAACTAAATCTTCTTTACTTCTGAATAATTATGCACAAACTTCTTGAACTTCAACTTTTAAGTAAATCTAATATGGACACACAGCATAGTCTCACTCTTTTCTCTGTGTACAATCATCTACAGGCAGTGCAAATACAAGCTACTGTCACATAATGTAATTCCCCACAAAAGTAAAATCAGTCAATGTTATCAATCGTAGTAGCCTATATTTTTCTCAAAAGTTTGATTAAAGTTAAGATTTATTTGTTAAATGCCTGTTAATCTGTTTTTAGATATTTTTTTCATTTATTCTGTCTTGTGAAAAGATTTCTTCAAAGGCTATTTTATATTTTAAAAAATGATTAAGTATTTATTGTGTATATATGTGTGTGCTATGCATATAAATGTTTTATGGCTGTGCTTCTCCTTTTCTCTTTTTCTTTTACTAATTATGTTGCTTTTGTTTTGAGCCCATCTTCTTCGGGTTACGATGTCGAGTTCTCTTTTATGACGGAGGAGACGTTTTGTATTGTCCATGTATTCATTCATTGCTGCCTTGAAAAAGTTTTGTATATATATTTTAGACAGTATTCTGACTATTCCTAGTGTAAAAAAATTATCTGGCTGCCGTAAATGATATAGAAAAAATAAATATTAATTTTCAGAAACTACTATGCTTAATTTTACTATAACTGATTAAAAATATTCACCAGCCGTGACTGACAAATTATTGCTTACAGTTACTAAATGGAAATTACGGTAACAAACCTATTCGAATCTGTTGTCGACGTAATCTTGGCAGCCAATCAGAGGAAGAAATGAGAGTTACGTCACCGCGTTCAGGAAATTTCTGATAGTCACGTAGTTATGGCAGACAGACTCCTCGCTATCCTTGTAGCCGATATTTTGAAAGATTTAGAAAGCAGATGTCATTCTTCACAGTTTCATTGGAACCGGACTCTGGTTCTGTTTTTATTGCCCGAAAAGCGAGCTTTAAGCCCATCAGTTAGAAAGTAGGCGGGTCCTTGAACGGCATCCTGTGCTGCTATTGGTTTAAACTGTTGTTGGTATGGTTTAAATGTCTGGCGGTGATAAACAAAGATCTTGGTGTGAGGAGTTTTAGCTGTTACAACACTGTTGTCACTCTTGCTATAGACTTATTGTGATAAAGTCTTTGGTTTATTTTTGCTCCTTTTTTATGTTTAAACAGGGACAAGATGGTGACTAAAAGGATCCGCTCAGAGTACATGAAGAAGTTCAAAGACCCCAAATGGGAGACTTACACCAAGTGTTATGAAGAGTTGCTGGCTTACAGGCTGACCCGGAGGCTGCTGGAGAACACACACAACCCCTGGTTCTGGAACGGCTCGGACAGCGACTCGGACTCGGGAGGAAGGAGCCCTCCTCACCCCAGTAAGAACCAGGTTGAAGCCGGCGGAGGCAGAGCTGAAACAGAGGAGCCCGAGGGGGTCAAGACGGGCAGACAGCAGGAAACCAGAACCACCGGAGCCGGACCTAGACGTGCTGTCCAGAACGAGGAGCAGATCAGGCCTGACCCACAGTCCTCAGCACACAGTAAGCGTTCAATTAAAAGAGTAATATAGCATCATGTTGTGATGTTTGCCTGTTATCGTGTGTGATATGACTCACTGCTTAGGTTCGCAGTGTGACGATATCAGGGAGTCAAACAAAGCAGTTCAGGGAGAGGAAGAGGAGTTTTCTGCTCCACTCAGAGACGAAGGTAAGCTATTGTCAAATGTCATTTTAAAATGCCGAGTACCTAAAGTATCACACAATTTAAGAGAAGCTTTCCAATTTTATTATGTTTATATATAATGTGCTATATTTTTGATAGGGGTGCACCGATTTATCAGCACTGTTTTCCTTAATTTTGGGAGATCATTGATCGGCCATTACTTGCATGTTAAGCTGATCTACCTCAGCAACGGTCTAAAAATCAGCCGTTGTCCTCTTCTTGTCTCCTGTGAGAGAGGTTTGACTGACAGAGTGTCCCACCAGGTCACCTTTGCATGTTTGGAGTTAACAACAGTCACTCCATTGTTAAAAACTCAGTGACTTTCCTGCTATATTTAGCAGCATTTCAGACAAAAAGTGATTGGTATCGGCCAAAACTGGAATCGGCAAGTAAGGCTTTTTAGAGATCTGAAATCAGAAATCGGCTGGAAAACTGCAATTAGTGCGACCCTAATTTTTGATCTTCATTCTAGTCGGTAGGAAAACAGATGTATCTCTGAATTAGTATTGAATTAATCAGATAAAACACATACCCTTAACATTTCTGCTGAATACAGTACTTTATGTTATTGTCAACAAGCCTCTTTTCAGGGAAAATATTTCAGGTTTCTACCTTTTTCTTTTTTCTTTTTTTTTTTAGCAATAATATTTACAGTCATTCTGGTTGTGACAGAAAAATTGTGTTGTTATTCACTGAATATCAGAAAACGAATAATTAGCTTAAAATGGTTTCAGAGTAATTTTGCTATAGTTAGACAGTCACACTGAAAAAATAAGAGAAATAAATTAATTTTCCTGCATGTAGATGTTGACTTGAAAAAGTGACTTGTAATTTGAATTTTCTGCAAAACACTCCATGGAAAGGATTAAGATATTTGACTGCCAAGTCAAATATAAAATAGCCTTTGATGAAATTTTTTCACAAGACAGAATAAATGAAAAAATATCTAAAAACAGATTAGTCAGAACCTCTCACCACTGAAAACATTTTCTGCTTTTTGTGCAAAAAAACAAAACAAACAAAAAAAACCTAAACTTTATGGGAAACGGATCAGTCTGAGATGATGTAACACATTTTTTAAACCAGTTGATACTCCTGTCGCTGTAAATGTTTGTTTTTTGATACAGAAAAATCAGCTTCAAAACTGAAACTATATATATTCTACACAAAAATGTAGAAAAAAAAAATAAATAAATATATGATTAAAACACGTTTGTTTTTTTAAATGGAATTTACACAAAACTCCTCAAATGGCATAGTTTTCCCTTCACCTGGTTCAAATTCACTATTTTGATTAGTTTTTTTGTTTTAAATATCTGAAACCCGGCCAAACTAGTGGTGTGACCTTTCCTGTTTAATTCTCTGTTTTCACCTAATGCTATTGTGTTTATTATTATTATTATTATTATTATTATTATTATTATTGAGTAGTTATGAGGCAACATTGGAGAAAATGTAAACTGCTGCTGTGGCAGTTGCTCAACAAGTTGTTGCTAGGTAACCAAAGAATGAGAGAGTTGCTAGGCAACCAAAGAGCGAGTGAGGGAGTTGATTCCACCAACCTTTAGTTTGAGCAGTAAAAGTCTTTCCTCTGCCTACATCTCCCAGAATGCCATACGATTCTGGATCAGAATCCAATGAAATTATTGATAATTCTATCGAACGTGTTGGTATTGATCATGTGTGCATTGCAATATATACTGTTACTGATTTATTGTCCAGCCCCAGGTTAGGATTTGTTAAAGTTTTTCTTTTCATTTTCCAGAAAAAGAGACGAGAGCAGCCCGACCTCACCAAGGAAAACCCTCCAAATCAACGAGACCAGCCTGGCGCTCCCAGCGCGTGAGGCCTGTACGGCAGCTCAAAGAGGACACAAAGGAGAAACGCCATGCTTTCGCTCTGTATGGCTCAGGAGAAAAGGATGCAGACATCGCAAATAGGAAGACTCACAACGTCGGTCCTGCAGCTTCTACTGCTGAGGTGACGTAATGCCTGGTGTACCTGTCATTCTCTAAACATGAAATATAACCGGTCGTTTCACGGACAGATTCATGAATCGGCTCTGCGTGCTAAGACCAGACGGCAAGTGGAGCGGCAGATCCAGTCCCGGCGACCTGGGCGGCGTCGGGCCAAGTCAGCGGACCCAAATAAAGCCGAGATGGCGGTTCAACCCGAGTTCAACCCCTGGCTCACTGAGTACATGCGCTGCTTCTCCGCTCGCTCCCGATAGGACAGCGGCAGAACATCAGCACCAACAGCCATCATTCCTGCCTCTAGAAACAGCGGAAGTTCAGACACATGGCACATTTTACGAGCTCTAAGTCTCACTGCGACTTGTCTTCATGGAAAACATCTCAAACTCAGGGATTTTATACAAGATGGAGGACAATCATGGAAGAAAAGTTTTGGTAGTTTTACGACGAACTGAAGTTTTGTCACATAAAGACATTTGGTAACACTTGATCTTGAAGGGGTGTGCATAGTGGTGCGTTCACACCGAACGCGTTACGCGCGTCAAAAACGCGTCGACGCTTCAAGTTTGACGCATGTGTACTTTGAAGTCAGACGTTTGACATTTTGCTCTAGATGTCAGTCGCTCTAGTCGGAGGTTTAGAGGAGACTCCTTGGCGTACATGTCCCTCAAACTCTTCCACCGTCTCCTGCATGTTTTGTCTAAATAAATACAACGTTTTTTTAACGTGTTTCAACGTTTTTGCTGGACGGATTTGGATAGATCAAATGCGGGGAAATATTTTTCAAATAGTTATAACTTACTCAACATCCCAACTTCCTCGCTGATCCTCTCCCAAGTCAAGTCCTTTCTATTCCTGTCTGTGTAGTCATAGCTCGATTGGTCGTAGATTACAGGACGAGAGCAAACAGCGACAATTAGTTTATTCTCCATAGTTTTATTTTTCTGAGATCACGTCGGAAAATGCAAAACTACGACTGGCTAAAGTTCAGATTTTCCAGCGTTGAACGCATCAAACACTGGAAACGCTTCAAATCGCGCAGTACTTGACGCGCCTCCACATATGACTATTTATGACTGTTGTAATGAAGTTTAATTTGGTAAATAATGACTTTAAATGAACGTTTTAATTGCACTTTGCATTAAAAATGGCATTAACAAATTAAATTCTATAACATTCAGTCTTATGCACATCCCTTCAAATGAAGCTTTGCCAGACATTGAAATTAGTGTTAGTAGTTCACATTGAATCTTACAGCCATACTTTGACGCAAATCCTTTAAGACATCCAGTAAAAGGACCACTTTGTTATGGAGATGATGATCTACAGAGGAGCGACTCCTGGGTAAAAGAATCGGATGAAGATTCCTGTTCTTGAAGAAACTTTTGAACTTGTATAAACAATAATTCAAGGATTCAGTGTTGGCCAGAAGTTTACATACTCATCGTTTTGTTAGGGAGGAGTGATGAGGCAACATATAGCAAGAGTAAGGTGAGCAGGTTTGAATTAGTTTAGGAGAGGAGCAGGAGGAGGAGGAGGAGGAGGAGGAGGACCAGCAGGAGGCGCTGCAGTCCCCAACCTGACGTCAAGGTGAGCAGCTCTTCATCCATCTGCCTCTTCCTCACCCACACAGCGCTGTTTTCCTCTCAGAACCAACCAAATCTGTTTTAATACTCCCAAAAGTAAATTTTTTCTTTTCAAAAAGGTAACTCAAGTAAATGTAACTAGTTACTGTTGAACTCTGAATGCTGCACAGAGCTCATCAAACCTCAGAAATCTTTCAACAGTTAAACTAACTTAGCTTTATCATCATGACTGTAACGTTTCTGATTTGTAATAAAACCTGCAGAGTGTCTAAATCTGTTTATTGTGGTTTAACTGGAATTATGATAAAGAAGATATAAACAGTTTGGATTTTGTTTTCCTGTTGCAAACCGGTCACTAATTTCACTTTTTTCTCTGTTTCGCTCCACGATTTTCTTGTCTGAATTACAGCTTGTAACGATGTTGGTTCTGGATGTGGTGATAAAAGGAACAGAAAGTTTCCTCCATCTGCCTGGAAGAGGCTCATCAGCGGGGAAAAATACCCAGAATGCACCAGGAACACCTGGTTTTATTTAGAAATGTTCTCAAATTATTTAGACTCATACCTGCTTCCTTGACATTTTGAAACATTTCCTGTCGTCACCATCTTTAAGGGATTTTATTCTTTCTTCTGTCTCCTTTTGGGTTTTTGCTGTCTTCCTTCATCTGTTATTGTTCATAAATTAAGACTGCTGGTTTAACTTCAGGCAGATTGCGTCCTTTTTAATTTAAAATAAACTAAAAGATTGTAAAACATTTTCTTAACTAGGTGTTAATCAGGGTCACTCTAGATCTTTTTCCACATGTAACTTCTTTTTTTTTTTTTTTTACCAGAAAAAAACAAAATGATCAATTTAGTGTGTGGGATACGGTCAGCTTAGATCCAGTCCAAAGTATAACAGAGATTATAATCTGAGATTTCTGTCACTGAATGTTTTGAAGCCAAAAAGAAAAGTGAAAAAAATGATGTAAATATTAATAGTTTACTTGTGTTAATATGAAATGTTGTAATTATTTTTAATATTTTATATTTGTGGTTGCTGTTAACTTAAACTAGTTTGTATTGCCACATTAACTGTTTAATCATGATTACACTTGAAACTTATAAATATAAACTATATTTTGCTTTTGATCAAATATTTTACAGAAGTTAAACATTAGAAACGGTGGGAAGACTGTTTTAATCTCTTTTTCGTCATTGTTGTAGCATCATGTTCATTATTAGTCTGTAATTATGTGCAGCATTTCACTTTAAAAACAATCAGTTGATTTTCTGTGTTCTCAGATAAATGCGGAGAAACAGAAAATGTTTATTGTTTAGGTTTCTACAGTAATACTTTCACAGTTTCTTCTGTTTTTCACAAAATCTGTACAAACATTTAAATGACTGAAAGATGAACGTCGGGTCATGTGACCTGAAGCTTTTAGTGAAACATTTTTCTACCACATTGCTGAGTTTGTGACTGGCAGCATCAAAATATACCAACCTTTTCAAATGATCACACTTTAAAAACTGCTAAGATTTTAAATCTGATCATTTTTACCCTTTTAAATCTTTAGGTAGAGATTTGAGCCTATTTGAGCAGAGTGGAGGAAATAAAAAGTTTAATTTTTTTTACGTTGTAAGCTTTTGAAAACTTGGTTTTCCTGTTCAGGTTCATCTAAATAAAACAGTTTGATTTAAAAAAAAAAAAAATCAGTTTTGAGTATTTTAATAATGCAAATAAAGAAAGAGGTGGAGATTTATTACACAGAATTTAAACCTGAATTGATTATTTCTATTAGCCAGAGTTGGCAAATAGAAACTTCTTGAGGAACTTTTTGATACTTTTAGGAGTATTTTTACTACAATGTGTTTTTTACTTCATTATAAAGTATCAGATATCCAATGTGAGTACCGTAACTTCACTGAATGATGAAAGGGAAAAAATGATTTGGAAAATGTTTTCCTTTGCCTGTTTTTGTTGTTTTGTAATTATGTTAATATGAATTATTTTTTATGTTAATATGAATTATTTATGTTGGTTCTTAAATTATCAAAAATTTCACATAGCTTAATATTTCGGTCCAACTAATGATGTAATTATTAAATATTAAATTGTTTTGATCAGTTAGTAATTATCTTTTTACCAAATACTCTTTTACTCTTGAGTAATTTCTTAGACAGCTACGTTTTACTTCAAGTATATCTATAGAAAGCTTAGTGGAAGGAAGAAATGTGGATCTCCCACTGAGATCCAGTGGGAGGTTTTTAGTTTGTGATGATTTGATCATAAAATAATCATTGTTTGAAATATAATGGTATATGTAATAAATTTATTAGAATATCACTTTTTGAATCAAATTACAGAAAAAACTGAACTTTTAGATGATTTTCAAATCAGAATATAAAGGATTCAAATGAATAAATTTTTGAGTTTGACTCTAAATATTGAAGTTTTTCCTTCACAGATGTGAAGCTGTAGAGAAAGAAAAAAACAAAAACACATATCCGGTGATGTATTTGTTTGTTTTATTTCAAAAACATATGCCAATTATCATAAACAATAAATTAAAAATCTATGATATTTATGACAAAACATACATGGAAACAAAAGAATCTGATGACAAAAAACAAAACACAAAATGACGACATCCAGATGTGAAACAGCGAAAGCCACCGTCGTATTTCAGACTAAATATGAAAAGCTGCTTTAGTTTGAACCGTGATGGAAAAGTTTAGAGTTTTGTCCTTATTATGGCTTTAATTAAGCTATGTAGGAAGATGATAACTAAAGCAAAGTGACGTGTTAACCTTAAAAGATTAAAATAAATAAAGCACACAACAGATAAGCTTCTGACTGCAGCTGTGATTGGTTAGCATCAGTCGGGTTTTCATGTAAACAAGCAACAATTAGTGAGAGATCTGCCACTTCACTGGCTGCAGGACAAACGAGTTACACAACCGTTAAACATGTTAAAGTGGCGACCCGTCCTTCACACACGGAGCACGAGGAGCCAGTGTTTTTAAATATACAGTGGAGCATGAAAATGATGCTAATATGACTTCTAATGTGTTACAGATGGAATATCAGCTATAATAAAATACTCCGTCTGGAAAGCATGCGTCGGTCTCTATTTACAGAAACTCTGTACAGCGAAGAAAGGGAAACCAGGGGGTTTAATGCAAGAAAGGCAGCGGGGAAGGGAGGGTGTGTTAGCTGAGGAGGAGTTAATGAGGGCAACGTTTGGTGTTTAAACTAGAGAGGGAAACAAAGAGAGAACAGAAGTTCAGGGGGGTTAAAGTTTGGTTTCCATGCCAAAGAGTCGATGATAAAGTCGTCTGGTTTGCATCAATTCATCCACATTCAAGCTGGAGCAAAACGCCAACCTATTTTACTAACAAATTATCCAGTCAAATCTTGTTTATGTTATATGGACTGAAGGTGGACTCCAGACTGCATCGGAGGGAATACAGTGTGAGACATGCAAACGTTTAGCATCCTGGGTGGGATGGTCGGGGGCCATTTTGGTCCAGTAAAGCAGCAAACTGCTGGGAAGATGGCCGATCTGAGGGAGGGGAGAGGGGCCAGAAGGACTTCTCAGCTCTCTGCACATGCAGAAATGAAAATAAAGACTCTGAAGGGTCCGTGCAAAGGTCAAGGGAGGGGTCACCAGCCAGCAACCTGAACCCAACACTGTCAGGCCCTCCATGGCTCTTCTTCTTCTTCTGGTCTTTATAAACCTGCCCCAAACAGAAACACTGGGTGAATAAGCAACAATGCAATTTAAAAAAAACATAAAGGATGAATTATGAGGCAGTCATGGTTAACAAAAAGGTGAGAAATAAATTAGAACTGAAACGATTAATCGTGATTAATCAAATATGAAGTAACTGTGCTCAAAATTTATCATTGCGGTCAAATCTCCAGGTTGTTATATCTGAAACATTATGACTGTGAATGCAAACATGCCCTGATTCGGATTTCAAAGTAAATCTAAACTCTGCAACAATAGATTAGAGCTGAAACGATTAATCAGATTAATCGTGATTAATTGATGTTATCGTAGCATCTTGTTCTCAAAATGTATGTTTGCATTCAAATCTCCAGGTTGAAATCTGAAACATTATGATTATAAATGCCCTGATAAACATCTCAAAGTATGTGTAAATTCTGTTATAATAGATTAGAACTGAAGCGATTAATCGGATAAATCAATTATCAAAGTTATGGTCAACTAATTTACTAATCGATTAATTGTTAACTAGAGTGTAGAGACCCCAAAAAGTTATATTTTACTGAAAGAACAAGATATTCAAAGTAGTAATTAAAACAAATCCATACAAAAACTAAATACATTTTGCGCTTACGATAAAGAATGAATATTTATCTGTAAATATTTTTGACTCAAAACTCCTCAAACGGCATTTTAGCTTCACCTGTTCAAATTCTTAAATTTAGATGCATCCTGTGCTAAAACTAAATGCTGTGCTGTTGCATTTTAAACAATAAAATGTTTATTTTCTTATTTAAAAACAGAAACATATTTGTTTATTTGCATTTTTATGTATTTTTAATATTGCATAAAACAGGCTCAAGTGGTTAAATTAAAAAATATGCAGAATGTGTCAATTTTTTAAAAACTGATTAATTGATTACTTGTCAAAATAATAGATAGAATAAAATAAATAAATGTACCCATAATTATATTATTGCATCATTAAAGCTGAACTCCTGATTTAATGAAGGTGTAACTAATGACTTTATGTACTGATTTCATTGGAAACCTCTGGTTCTCTAAACCTTTTCACCTTCATGTAGTGAATTGCATGGAGTCCACTAGCAGCCGCAGTCCTGGGAGCCCTGCGGCTGAGCGCGGCGCGGAGAGCGCAGCTGTCGCAGCGCCGCGTCGCCGTACTGGATGCCTGAACCCATCCGCTCTGGATCCAACTCCCCTAGAGAGGCGACCAGACAGCAGAGGAAAAGTTAGAAGAACCGAGAAGAACCGAGGCGCGTTGGATTTACATAACCAAGAAGAAAGAAGAAAGGTTTGGTGACTGCCAACAGAACGAGGCTAAAGTAGTTTCCAGATGAATAAACTGGAAAATATACTCAAGTAAGAGTAGCACTACTACTACAACATAGTTTTACTCAAGTAAAAGTTACCAAGAAATTACTCAAGTAAGAGGAAAAAAGTATTTGGTAAGAAGTCCACTGAAGTACTGAGAAACTGATCAAATTATTAGTAATTTAATATTAAAAATTACATCATCAGACGGAGAGAAATATAAAGTCAAGTGAAAAATGTTGGTATTTTAATGAACCAAAATGACAAATATTCATACAAGTAACAAAAAAATAACAATCAGACTAAAGAAAATGTTTCCAAATAATTTTATTTCTCCCTATGAAGCTGATAAAACTTTAACAAAAACTGGAGGTGTGTGTCTGATTAATTTTTTTTTAAAAACATTTTTGTCTTTCATTCAGTGGGTAGAAAACCCACTGAAATTTTATTCAAGTAAGAGTAAAAATACTTCACAATAAAGTTACTTAAATAAAAGTAAAAAGTAGTAAAAATACTCGTAAAAGTAATTTTGTTCAAAAAAGTAACTCCAGTAAATGTAACTGAGTAACTGTAACTCTGACTTGGATGAAGTGATGGTCTGTGTTGGGCGACGGGTCGGGTTCCTACCAGACTCGATCTTGTTGAGGATTTTGCGAGCGCACTGGACGAAGGCCTCCTCGACGTTCTCCCCCGTCAGCGCGCTGGTCTCCAGGAACATCAGCTCTGAGACACAAACACCCGCAGATTAGAGCCTCTGGTTTTCTGCACACAGCATGGCGAGTGAGTCAAACATCATCTGTTCAGATCCTCCAACTGAGCAGCGGTGACCAAACTGAGGCCCGGGGGCCAGAAATGGCCCCCAAATGCAATTCAAGAATGATACAGATTTGTTCATTAAGCTTTTTATGTTTAATCAGTGTAAGATTATCGCTGACACAGCAGTAGAAAATGTTAAGTCGTATTTTTATAATAAGTAGAACTACATCAATCCAGAAACTTTTACTGAAAAGCCGACATCACTGAGCCCAATTCAGCTTTTAGTTTATTAACTTTTATGAATATAGCAGGAGTTTTCACAGAAAAAGACCCAAATTCTGCTGAGAATAAATTAGTTCGATCAAATCCCAAATGTGAAAACTAAACAAATTTCTTCTAATAGAACAAAAAAAAAAAAAGCGAGTCTACTTTATTGGCTTGATTTTTAAAATTTTCTTTTCTCGTGAGTTTGTTGACTCGACAGTTTTGGACGGCCCTGAAGTTCAGCTGTTGATGCGTTTATGACGTCTTCCTGATGTGAAACTGCAACTAAACTTCAGACTTATTGACTGATTTATTGACGCAGATTGTTTTTAATTCGGTCAGAAAGCTTCCTGGATCAGCCGGTACCGTTTTCCTGAGCGAACCGCGACGCCTCCAGGAACGTGACCTCTCTGTCGGCGTCCAGGTCCTTCTTGTTCCCGCAGAGGATGATGACGATGTTTTGACTGGCCAGCATCCTGGCGTCGCTCAGCCACGTGGTCAAAGCGTTGTACGTTTCCCGACTGCAGAGACGGACAGGAGTGAACAGGCGAAGCTGCAGAAACGGATCTACGACTGGATTCGGTTTGGTACCTGGTGATGTCGTAGACCAGCAGCGCTCCTGCGGCTCCTCTGTAGTAACTTCTGGTCACAGACCTGACGGACGCAGACACACAGCAGATTAACGGAGATCTGGATAAACACAGTCAAGCCATCACAGACATACTGGATGTCAGGTTTTCACTGGATCAAAATGCTGCTGCTGCCAAAACATCACAACTCTTCATGTCCTGAACAAGATGGAGTCAAAAATTAAATAATCAGATTTATTCAAAGGTTCAGAAAGTTTAGAAATAATCCAGGATTAGTTCCGACTTTAGTGTTAAAATATCAAATGTCCTTTTATTTTATATGAAACCCTGAAAATGACAACAATCTTAAAAAGAGGTTTATATGTCTGAAGTAATAGATTAATAACAGAATAGATTATTCTGTATTGATCCCCAAAGTCGTTTTCGTTTTGGGCCAAATCCAGATCAAAATGCTCTTAAAGGGCCGGTTGTGCCAGAATATAATAAAACCTGTTCAAGCTGTTAAAATATCAATGAATTCTTAAAATTTAATATTATTGAACAGCTTTTCAATCCCGCCAGGATTTTGTGATTCTTTTTGTGATTTTTTCACAGTAAAAATCAAAGTGTTTGTGGTAGTAAATTGGAAATATTTGCGATGTTTGCATTTATTTATGACGGTCAATGCGACTGTTTATTACTCGCTGTACAGATCATAAACTATAATCTGACATCAATTAAGGCTGAGGCAGCTGTTTAGCACAAGTAAGAAAGTTTTGACAATTTTTGGGAAAAATCTGCAATAAACTCCCAATTATGAATTGGCAGAAAAGAGTGTGGGGATTTGTTGATTTTATGTAAATTTCCACAATAATTTTCAAGAAACTGGAGGAACTGATTGATAAAAACTGCATTAATTTGATTGATAACACAATATTTAAGCACACTTAGAGTCTAGAATCTAGAGGACCACATAAAAAGCTATGGCGGGCCAGATTTGGCCCACGAGCCTCAAGTTTGACACGTGTCCTCAAAAAATTGCTTAAATTTTTAAGCTTCCTAACTTTTTTGATCTTCTGAAGTCTAAAGAATATAGTTTAAGTTAAAGTATTCGGTCTGTTTTTATTATTGGTTGCCTACGATAACGCCTTGCTTCTGTCACTCCATCTCTGCTTCTGATTGGCTGATCAGCGCTGCTTGACGACTCTTCTGGAAGTTCTGGTTTCTGGTGAGTTTAAGGTTTGTGAAGGTCAAACAAAAACATCTTACCCAACAGGATTAAACTCAGGATGGATTACCGTGCTGGATTAAAAAAGTTTAATGTATTTATCCTAAGTTGTGTCAAACTCAGTTCCAAACCATAAAGTGAGGGACAAGTGAACATCCAAACACCAGTGACCAGAGCAACATCATTTATCGTTTCAGACATTTTCTAATGCACTGTGTTGTTTTTCTTCTTAATCGTTTTATTCCAGCTGTGTTGCTTGTGGTCGTTACTGGTTGGTCTGAGGTAATAAAGGCTGGATGCTCCGTGTTAACGATGTGATTCACCTGAAGCGTTCTTGTCCTGCAGTGTCCCAGATCTGCAGTTTGACCGTTTTGTTGACGACACTGATGATCTTTGAGCCAAACTCCACACCAATCGTGTGGTTAGATTCATCCTTAACTGGAAGGAAAAAGAACATAAAATAAATGAACATGCAGGTCCTGTCGTCATTAAAATATTTAAAACTGTCTCAGTTAATCAACCTAAGAAACTGAACAAAACAATTTGAAATCTGAAAGCAGAGGAAGCCGTAAGAGAAGCTGAACGCTTCCACGTCTTCCTGACTTACATCTCTTCTCTATGAACTGGTGCAGCAGGCAGGATTTGCCTGTCCCAGCATTCCCAATCACCAGGAATTTAAAGAGGAAATCTGCAGATGGGAGATAGAAAAAAAAAAACCTTAAGAAAATGATTTTATATTCTGTAAAGTTTTGCATTTGAGAGAACTGCTGCCTTGGAGCAAGAATGTCGGCCTGGAAAACAAAAACAAAACAAAGAATCATCTGTTTGTCTGTCATGTTTGGTTTTACATTTCTGTAAATAGATTTGGGAGGTTAGTGATGTTCTTAATGCTGTGAAGAACAGGCAATCGGTTATCATGCAATACTATCTGAGAGGCCTTACAGATTAAATAAAACCCTGTTAAAAGATGCTTTGTGATCATTTCACACACTAACGTTTAACATAATAAACATTCAGCGTTAACCATACATTAATTACCAGTAATTCCAGATTACTTTAATTGAAAGAGACCTTAAACAGGCATCTACTTTGGACAGTTGCAGTCCAAAGTAACTTTATAAGCAGCAGCCATGTCAGCGAGTAACTAATTCAATACTTTGAATTCAACATCTCATCTAGACTAAGAGTTAAAGTTTTCTAATCTAGCAAGCAGACTGCAGATTCTCCTAAATGTTTTAGAGTCCTGATCTTAACATCAACCTGTCTGTCTGGGAATGCCTGGAGGTCCAGAAGGATCTGAGGAATCTGGGAATGCCTAGAGGTCCAGAAGGATCTGAGGAATCTGGGAATGCCTAGAGGTCCAGAAGGATCTGAGGAATCTGGGAATGCCTAGAGGTCCAGAAGG
>NW_006799972.1:290113-295718 GCF_000485575.1 Poecilia formosa
AAGGATCTGAGGAATCTGGGAATGCCTGGAGGACCAGAAGGATCTGAGGAATCTGGGAATGCCTGGAGGACCAGAAGGATCTGAGGAATCTGGGAATGCCTGGAGGTCCAGAAGGATCTGAGGAATCTCACATCAGATCTGTGACCTGACCTCCAACAACCAACAGGCTAAAAAACTACAGGCACAAAGCAAACTGGTTTCGTTTGATTTGGGTTTTCCTTCGCTGCGATTTGTTATTAACATTTTCACTTTTGAAAGTAAAGTCTTCCCATTTCTGCCTAAAAGTGTTGCAGATATAGCACAAAAAATTTAACACCAGATCCATTAGGATGCAGCATTTAGTTTATCATTAAATAAATAGCGCATAGCGGCATACATGGTAGAGCATTCACTAAATAAAGCAATAAAGCAACACAAAACGTCCTTTTTAAGAGAAGAGTTACAGATTTCTAAAGGCTTTATTATATCCCTGTGCTATCATCCATTCGAATAGGATATTCTTGTGTTTTTTGTTCTTCTCTAAGCATGTAAACCCTAAAAGGTCAGTTTGATCCATAAGAACCGCCACGGTAAACTCGACTGTAAGACCTATTTAGACTGACAGCTTTGTTCAGAGACTTGAGTGGCTTTGTAAGTGGCTCGGTTAGCCTGGAAGCTATGTGTTTTCGTTGGGAAAAAGCCCTATCGACACACCTGCCTCCTTCTCCTCCCTGCGGCTAAAGAAACAAGCTAACAGCGGCCCCTCCGCAACAACACCGCCCGCTTACCGTAGGACTCTGACATCGCCAGGGTGGCGGCTTAACAGCAAACCGATGGGAGCGAAAAACAGCAGCTGACAAATAAATTGCTAGCTAAGTAAAGAAATATAGTCCCGTCGAGGATTTCCGTGGATTCCAGCTGATTTTCCCTTCCGATTTCCCGTGTGTTGTTTCAAAATAAAAGCTTTTTGTGGCGAACCCATAACATTTTCCATGTAATGACTCAAAATGACCACGAGGTGGTGCTGTTACTGCTCAATTAATAATGCTGAAATGTTACGTTGTGGTCTCACAATCATGCGTTAGACTGGAGTCTTGACACCTTCCACAAAAATGAAGCGTAACAATGTTTATTGCTGAAGAAGCTTTATCGGAGTGCTTTATCAAGGCTTATTCATGGAAAGTTAAGTGAAGGGAAAAAACCGTTGTCGAAAATGACACTGCGAAACCACAGAATGTTATTTTCAGTCTAATTTCTAATACAAATACTTGAAATAGGTCAAAAGTAACTTACAAGTAACTTTTCAGCACAATATAAGAGCTTGTTTTCAGAAAACAATTCCTTAATATTTATGAAAAACTACTTGTTTAGAGACTTGAGTGTCTCAACAAAAATATTTTCCTCATATTATAAGTGAAATAATCTGCCATTTTTCATCAATATTAAGGAATTGCTGACTCTAAACAAATTCTTATATCTTGCTGAAAAGTTACTTATAAGTTAGTTTTGTTTTATTTCTAGTTTAGTAAGATATTTGCACTAGAAACAAAGTCAAAAAAAATACTTTAGTGTTTTTGCAGTGGATGCACAAGTAGCAGGAATAACCATAGCTATTTGCTTTGAATGGATAAAGCAAAACCCATTCAAGAGTTTGGGGTCTGTGATTTTGTCACCATATATGGATCCAGCACCTGGTGTAAAACTATCATACTTCTAGTTAATCTACCAATAAACTAGAGGAGTTAGGAGCATCTTACACCAGGTAAGGAGAAAAAGGGCTGGACAAAATGCCTGTTAATCTCAAGTCCTGTTTTCAGATGAAAATAAAGTTTGATCTCTCATGGAAATCAAAGTCCTAAACAGTTTGGAGGAAGAACGGAGAGGAACAGACTCTACCCGACCAAACTGCTAAAAGTATCAATACCTGGATCAATGACCACGGTATTTTGGTACTTGATGAACCAACAAATTGGTCTGACTTAAGCCTCACATAATTTACGGCGTATTATCATGAGGAGGACGAGTGACACCCAGTGATGCAGATATGCTAATGGTAGTAAAGCAACCAAAACTTCCTTAAAACCTCCATTGTAACACCAGACTGATGCAGCAATTCATGCAAAGGCAGCCATACGACATCCTATCTTGAAAATAAATATTTAAATTTAATATTCTGACTTTCTGGGAATTGAATTTTGGGGTTTCATCAGATGTAAGCCATTATCATCAAAATCATGAGATTCAGATACTTGAAAAAATATCTCTCTTTGTCCATTGGAATAGGTTTTTTAGTTATATTTTAATTTACGTGGATACATTTTTAAAATAATTTTTAAAACAGTGTATCTGAATTCGTATATTTTGGGATCAAAAAAGTTATTTTGAATTTACAAAATAATTCCCAATTAATCCTCCGAGCCACCAGAGGTCACTGTTATAACTTAAAAATCGTCCCAAAGCTTTATCAAAGAAGAAGAAACAGCCGCGGCTAGTGAGCTAGCTTAGCTACTTTCATTATTTTACTGAAATATGGCAGCTGTACTCCCCATCAGACCGCCATGCGATAGCAATCCCGCCACTCCAGGAGCGCAATCACTAAAGGTGACATTTCTGCTTTATTTAATTCATAAATAAGTGAAATTTGGAATTCTGCGTTTCCTCGATCTCAGCTAACGGTTAGCTCCTTATATCCCTATTGATGGTTGTGTTAGCGACATTAGTGACCCTCCTTTGTTTTCAAATTATAATTTTATATTCCCTGCTCATATTTGATGGTCATAAATAGTTACATGTCGGTAAACTCGTGCAAATAACAAACGCGACTTCAAATATGTATCTCATCAAGCTTAAAAAGAGCACAACATACACAAAATTAATTTACTTTAATAAGCAAATTATCCTGAATTTGCTTATTGGCAGTCTCGCATTGACTGATAATGTTTTACATTTTCTCTTTCATTACTTTATTCCACTGTGCATTGAAATGAAACAAAAACTCTTTAATTAAAACATTGAAAAGTCATATGCATAAGATGATCTAATTGTTGTTATTTTAAACAGGAAAGCAACAATTATTCCCACCACATATGGATTATTCCAATTATAACCATCTTTATTTACTAGTGTTTGGTTTCCACACCATTATATTTCATTTTTATCTCAGACAAAAATGTTGTGAAACTGAGAAAACTGTGGCCTGTGAATATAAGGGCTTTAAACTATTGAAATACTGTGAATGTTTTTAGCAGAGTTGTAACTTTTCAAACTTTGGTAACCTGCTCATTAAATGAATAAACATTTGAATGAAAGAAAAGTTTATTTAGGTCAGTCTGACTATGCCATTTAAAAAATTCTTAAGCATTTGTGATCTGAATTCTTGGTGTCATTACTAGTTTGTATTTTTGTTTTGTCTGCAGGAAGATGTAATAGACGAGGTTTCCAACGACGGCAGTCAGCCTCCCAAAAGAAGGAGAATGGGTTCAGGAGACAGCTCCCGAAGCTGTGACACCTTCAGCCAAGAGCTCGGGTAAACTGCACAGATACTTTAAAGGACACAATAAATAGCTATTGTTTTTGTCTGACTTGCCCTCACTTGTTGTTTTTGCCTGTTTTCCTCATGTTTTCCCCCACTAAATTCACAAAACCCCAACACATCCCTGTTCAGAGCAACATATTTTCCAGCAGAGAACCTGACGGAGTATAAGTGGCCACCTGATGATACAGGAGAGTATTACATGCTGCAGGAGCAGGTCAGCGAGTATCTGGGAGTGACGTCATTCAAGAGGAAGTATCCTGGTAAGAATTAGATTCTCATGAAGTTTGACTCTCATTCCTTACTTGTAATTTAAGTGAGTAATCTTATTTTTGTAAAGACTTAGTATAGATGAGAGCAGGAGTGAAATGCTAAAAGCATCCATTAATTATACATCAGTAGCACAACTTCAACATGTTTTTACTCAAGTAAAAGCAAAAAGTAGCCGGCCAAGAAATTACTCAAGTAACTGTTGAAAACATCAATGTAATATTTAAAAATTACATTATCTCATAGACCAAAATATAAAGTTATGTGGAAATGTGGAAATACCAAAATGGAAATAATTAATATAAATAATCACAAAACAACAAAATCAGGCAAGAGCAAATATTTTCCAGATCAGTTTCATTCAATATAAAACTTATGAAATTTTAATAGAAACTGTAGATGAGTGTCTATGACTGGTGAACCTTTGGTTAAAACAAACAGGTTCTTCCTTTGTTGACATTACTCACAGTGGGTAGAGAACCCAGAAATTTTACTCTACTAAGAATAGTGATAATTGTTAATAAAATTACTCAAGTAAAAGTAAAAATAGGCACAGTAAAATACCCTTAATAGTAAATTTTTTTCCAAAACGTTACTCAAGTAAATATAAATAGTTACTACCCAGCTCTGAACTCATGTTCTTCCTGGTGTTAAATTAAACGTCTGTCATGCTGTGAAGAATTTTTTCAAGCTGTTGAACTGAGTTTGTTTCCTTTTTCTCTTTTTTATCTCTGTGCAGATATGGAGAGGCGAGATTTGTCCCACAAAGAGAAGCTCTATCTTCGAGAACAAAATGTCATTACGGAGACACAGTGCACTCTGGGTACAAATTATAACCCTTAAATAATTTACAAAACAACTGATGCAGCTCTTGACGCCAGTCTTTGTGACGCCTTCAGGTCTCACAGCTCTGCGAAGCGACGAAGTGATAGATCTGATGATCAAGGAGTATCCTTCCAAACATGCTGAGTATTCTGTCATACTGCAAGAAAGGGAGCGGCAGAGAATAGCGAAAGAGTACTCTGTGAGCACAAACAGCAGAAACATCACGCCAGAAGTTTACTTTGAGAAAATTCTTCTCCATGATTGATTCTGTCTTGATGTGATTTATTTTACTGTAGCAAATGCAGCAGCAGAACCCTCAGAAGGTCGAGGCCAGCAAGGTTCCTGAGTACATAAAGGAGGCTGCGAAAAAAGCCGCAGAGTTTAACAGCAACTTCAACAGGGAGCGGATGGAAGAGAGGAGAGCTTATTTTGACCTCCAGACCCACGTAAGTCCGGTTTTAAATTTCTGGCAGGATTTACTGCACATTCTGGAGACATTCTCCAGATCTGGATGAGCATGGAAATAGAAAATGGAATATGAAAAAAAAAAAAGCTCATTTCCATTTATTGTAAGTAATCAAAGGTGTTCAAAGTGAGGCCCAGGAAGGGCTGGACAATAAATCAATAACAACATATATCGCAATAGACACGTGATCAATATCAACAGAAAATACATCACGTAGAATAGTCAATATATAGAATATTCATTGAACTACGATCCAGAACCGCATGGCATTCTGGGAGATGTAGGCAGAGGACAGACTGTAGCCGCTCAGCCTCTCATGACAAGCTAAGCTTGGCTGGTGGAATCAACTGACTCCTCATTCTATGGTTACCTAGCAACAACCTGCTGGGTAACAAGCAGTTTCAAATCTCTTCCTCCCCCCGCCCCCCCAACTATGGTTACCTAGCAACAACCTGCTGGGTAACAAGCAGTTTCAAATCTCTTCCTCCCCCCGCCCCCCCAACTATGGTTACCTAGCAACAACCTGCTGGGTA
>NW_006799972.1:295847-356725 GCF_000485575.1 Poecilia formosa
TAGCAACAATATATTAAGAAACTTGTGCAGTCATAACTGCTTAAAAATAAAAAGCAGGTGATCACACCAGCAATTTATAATCTTTAATAATTACTGATTAATTAAAGAATTAATCAGTAATTATCAATGTGAACTGATATGAAACTAGTTAAGTTTTTCAGCCGTATCATACCACATACACTCATTGATTTATCATCTAAAGTAAATCTTAGTGCACCAAAATCTGCTCTTTTTTTCTGTATTAAAACTTGGCTAAATATAAAAAGTGATTTTAAATGAACATCCTGTTTTTATTGCCGAGAATATAAAAAAATACTTTTTTCCGTTTTCTTCAATCAAGCCCAAAATAATCAGCAAACTGGATTCCTTACATTTTAAAAAAGAAAATCTGGAAAAACCAGTTGAAGTTTTGGATTTATGATCCTGTTTCTACAAAAAAAAAGTCTGAGCACTTTATTTGTTTACTTAAAATAGTTCATGTTTAGTTTATTGTGGACTTGTTAAAAAATCACAACAATATTTTTGGTGATTTTAGTTTTAAAAATGATATTTTTTCTGGCCTGCGAGTAATATTGAGGTGATGACTTTGGTCCACTCGACAAAACGTTTGGTCATCCTCATCCATCTCTTAGGATCTAGGGTTGATATTTATATCCTCACAATTGCATAAATATATTTAAGTATTTCAGTGTAGAAATTGGTGCCAAAAATTAAGAAATTTGAGACTAGAAGAGACATCTCTAAGAACTAGTTGTGCACCAGTTAAATCAGCTACGATTTCCTGAACTTTGGGAGATCAAAAAAATGGAAATTGGACAAATTTGGAATCGGCACGCCAGGTTTTTTAGCTTTTTAGTGATTGGCCAGAAAACTGCAGTCGGTGCACTCTAGTAAAAACCCTTAGTTGAGAGTTGAATGAACACGTATAACTTTGCTCTAAGATCAGTTTATGATGTGTGCCTTTATGTTTCCAGGTTATCCAGGTACCACAGGGCAGATTCAAGGTGCTTGCTCCAGAGTTAACCAAAACCGGGCCTTACCCTGTGGCTCTCATACCAGGACAGTTCCAAGATTACTACAAAAGGTGCATTTATCTCAAAAGAGCAACATCCATGTTCTTTTTTTATTTGCTTACCTTAAGGTGAACATGACACCCTAGCCATCCTAATATTTTCTTGTTTTATCATCTTTTCCCTGCTGATGTATCGTCGTTTTCTTCATGTCAGGTACTCGCCCAACGAGTTGCGCTATTTGCCGTTGAACACCGCTCTGTATGAGCCTCCACTGGATCCAGAGCTTCCTGCTCCAGACTCAGAGCCCGACTCGGACGATGCAGACGAGGCCAAGGACGACAAGAACAACAAGAACTCATCAGTAAGGCGACAGCTTGTTGACGGAGACGAAGAAATGACTGATCTCTGCTGATGTGGCTAAAACAGGGTGTCTGTGCTGTCTGTAAAAAGTATCTAATATTCATTTATTTATTTTGAATGGACAATAAACAGAAAAAAATAAGACAAATAGTCACATCAATTTACAGGTAAGTTTATACAATTTTTAAGAAAATATTACACCAGAAGTATTCCCACATCAAATGACGCTTAAATCTCATGTTCTCATCATTGAATGTAAAATTATTTACACATTATTAATATCAACAACAGCATTTTTGACCTTTCAGACAACCGTCCTATACAGCATATTTTCCAATCAGTTCATTTTTGGACAGATTTTTTAAAGCTGGTTTATATTTGTACTTTGTTTGAGCTCATCATTTAATTCATTTCATAAACAAAAATTATTTCTGCTTGTTCTCATACATTGTGTTTGACGGTTTTGACTTCTCTTTCTCAGTTTTTTTCTTTTATTTATAACCCAGCAGCTTCTGCCCCTATACATTAAATAAAATATAATCAATAACCCTAAACAAACTGTTTAACTGCTCCCACTAGCAGCAGGTAAACAGCAACAGAAAAAAAGGGGGAGGAGCCTCAGTCACCAGTTGCTATGGTAACCACCAACTGCCAAAAGCAGCGCAACAGAACTTAAAGCACCAATAAATATCTGGAGAAACGATACAAAATAAATTAAAATAATTTTGACAAATTTCACATCTATGCTATTGCATACTTACATATGTGTGATTTTTCTATTGTACATTTCTGTTGCAATACTTAAATTCAATTCGTAATGATCTTAAAAGGTCTTAAGTTTGAGTTGCACATCATCAAAAAAACGCAGCTCGCTCACTATGGGTGCACCAATTTATCGGCGCAGATTTCCTTAATTTTGTAGGAACGGTGATTGGTCGATACTTACACATGAAGCCAATTTTATCTGCTTCAACAAAGGTCTAAAAATCAACCGCTGCCTCTTCTGTGAGAGAGGTTTGACTGATTGGCCCACCAGATCATGTCTGAATGCTTGGAGTTAACAATAGTCTACCACTGTTACCAACTCAGTGACTTTCCTGCTATATTTAGTGACATTTCAGACAGAAAACATAGAAAAGGCCAGAAAACTGCAGTTGCTGCATCCCTACTTGGCAGCAGTTCTGTGCTATCTTTATGCCAAGTCAAACCTTTTCTTTCATAAAGGATAACTTTCTGGCTTGTTTTCTTAAATTTGCTACCACCTCTGTTTCTCCCATAGGACAGCTCTTCAGGAAACGCCTCGGACGTGGAGAGCCAGGAGGGCGGAGGAGGACATCGTCATAAGTCCAAAGCCAAAGACAGGACGTCAACGCCGGGAAAAGACCAGCGCCACTCCCACAAAGCCACTCCAGGGTACAAGGTAGAGGACAAATCCACCTGAAAACTCTTCTCCAACAACAGCAGCAGCACTTTCTGCCCCCTCTCCTCTTTCTACTGTCACCACCTCCTTACTCCATCCATTCCTGACCCCCTACCTAGCTCTCTTCAGCATCTACAGTTGGTCAGCCTGCCTCCCAGCTGGAATGACCCCGCCTCACACACACAGTCACACTTCAGGGGGTTCTGACCTTTGACTTTTTTGGGTTTTATGATTGCCTCATGGACCCCCCTCCAAACCCTGATCCCCCACCCTTTTTTTTTTTTTTTTACTCCCAACTGTGAGCAATAAGAACATTTTAAAGGAACAGTTCACCTTTCTTTTTCACTGCACTTTTACTTTTTTCTTCAGTGAAGACAAATTTGAACTTTTTGTTTTTCTTCTGATTGCCCTTAATATACCTCTTATCTGTCCTCACTTGTCAAAAAAAAGTTCTAAGACAAGTATGTGGATTTTTTGGCTGCTAATTTTCTCTTCTTGGAAAAGAAACTTTGTTAAAGATATAAAGAAAAAATAAGCCGCATACATTTTGTGGTGGTTTTATAAAGTATATCACTGTAGATAATATTATCATCTGTCTCTGAAGTGTGCCATGCACACTAATCCTTACTGATTACACGAAACCCCGACTAACACGACCGGCAGGCTTATTATTATTATTATCCCATATTTGGTAAAATCACATTCAATAAATCAGTGATGACTGATTGGTTCCATGTTCAGTTATTGATTGATGCCAAGAAAAAGTGAGAATTTCTACTTAACAAAAGCAACAAATCTGACTTCAGAAAAGTGCAGATCCGTGTTTTTTATGGACACAAGTTGATTTGCCAACTTGGTTCTTGCATTACATAGAAGTCTGTTAATGATTTGCATGTTCCGATAAAGTGAAAAAATACATTTACAGTGTTATTACAAATGCAGTTCAGTGATCAGAAATGCACGTCGACATTGGCAAATGTCTCCCCAAACACAAACTGCCACTGGAAACAAGATGTTTAACGTAAATTGTTGCTATATTGATGTGTTTGTGTAGGAAAACAAGCCAAATATAATCCAGACATCTGTCTCCCTGTGTTATGATCTTCTGCAGAAATTGTATAGATCAGAGGAAAGATCACATGATACGAGTTTAAATCTTTTCCTTTTATTCATCTTTAGACCAAACTTAGAACTGCAAAAACACAAAATCTTACTTTTGTTCTAGTTTCTAGTGCAAATATCTCAGTGCACTTGAAATAAGACAAAACCAACTTGGAAGTAACTTTCAAGCAAAATATAAGAGCTTGTTTTAACTCAGTAATTCCTTTATTTATAAAATAGCTCTACTTCCACTGGTGCCGTTACCTAGCAACCCCAGCCAAGCCTAGCCCGTCTCCTAGCAACACAGTTCTAGTTCCACTGGCAGATTATTTCACTTGTAACAAGACATTTTTTTGTTACAATATTTTTTCAACTGGTAGTTTTTTATTTTTTTCAAAATTAAGAAATGATTTACTTAAAACAAACTTTTATATCTTGCTGAAAAGTAACTTATAAGTTAGTTTTGTTTTATTTCAAGATATTTGTACTAAAAAACTAGACCAAAACGACTTGGTAAGATTTTGTGTTTTTGCGGTGTAGCTAGTCCTGGTTTAGCCTTGGAAAATCTTCCACCTGATCCATTTTAACTCTGCCAAAGCTTTTAACTTGAGGAGTCCAAAAAGACAAAACGACTCCAGTGCAGTTTTAATTAAGTGATCCGTAAATATTTCCTCAAATCTCCAGTCTGCAGCGTCCCAGTCCTCAATGTTCACCCGGAGAAGCCGATGGCGTAAATAGGAGCTTCATTTAATCGTGTTGAAAAACAGATGGTGCAAACTCAGCCTGAATTATAAGTTACAATGTTTCCCCATAAGGTCAAATAATCACCTTAAGCTGGATAACAGCAAAAAACAGCAATATGGGGTAAAAAAAATTTTATTTTTGAAAGACATATTTTAAGTCGATTTTCATTGTTAATCTAATAAGCCATAAAAGTCGTACTAGTCGGAGTTGCGTTTAACTGCATTAGCAACATAGCACACTTTCTTTCTAGACTGTTAATGAGTGTGAGTCAGTGGTTCGGTTTGGACGTTATCTGTCCTCTTGAAGTGTTTTCAGACCGTTTTCACACTGTCGCTGAGCTGAGCTGCAGTTGCTGACTGACGGAGCCAAAAATGTGCTTCTCTTCCCCCCCACCCCAACTCCCACAAATGCAACATCTTTGGTCGACCTTAGGTGACATGTTCCCTTGCAGGTCACTGTTTTGTTTTTTAAGATTAAAACAAAAGAGAACATGTAAAATGTGTGGATAAATCAGCGCTTAGGTGAGTATAAAGGACCTGAATGCGTCCATTTGACTCAAGCTCAGCTTTGTAGTGTGGGGATGGTCGTTTTCTGGCTGGTTGTTACGGCGTTCAGCGAGTCAAAGTTTCTCAAAGTAAGGTCACTACAACACGATCCATGTCCTCTTGAAGGGAGGTAGATGTAATAGTAGTATTATTTCTATATTTTAAGACTATATAGTGTTTTAAGAAGTAAATATATTTAGATTTTTTGTAACTCTGGTAGCGTTGACAAACGTAAAAGCAGGTGGAGTTGGGTTATACCAGAAACATGTTCCTGTTGGAGAGTTTAAAGTAGATTTAAATAACATCTCAAAATTGACTTTATTATTATTATTATTTTTCTGCTAGCAGTGTGCAGCAATACGTGGGGGATGGGCTGCATACAACCAGAGAAAACTGGGCAGTTTTAAAGCCTTTGTTTACCTTGTTGTTGATCTCTCCCTGCTAATGAGAGGAACTGGTTAAATAACTCTACAGCCGTTTTGTATAGATGTGAATTTAAATGTCTAAATTACATCATAACTTTTCAACCAGCTGTGACACCAGCAGTATATAAATGTTTCTATATAACCAGTACAACTGTTCACTTGTTTGCCTCTGCAGCTGCATGTTAGAGCAACGTGGCTCTATCTAGAAAAATGACAGTTAAAAAAAGAAGAAAAAAAAAGCATTTAGCGTTTTGAGAAAGTTGGTATTATTTCTTACGTGTGCATGATATGCAATATTTCCTGTTCAAATCCAGTGAATTTAGAATAAAGGATATTTACACGAGCTGGATGCAGTTTCATGGATTGCTCCTTTTCCAGTTTCACTGCAAAACATCTGCAGACAGTTTGGGTCAAACGGAGAATAGTCTGGATTTATTTTTATAATCATGAAGGATAGATTCATAAATGCTTTATGAACTACAGCTCTGAGGAAAAACAACTACGAGTCCACTGCACTGGGGCTCATTGAAAACCTCCTGGTTATTCCACCAAACATCGGTTTCTGAACTGAGTTAAAACATTAGTTTTGTTGTTTCTAAATTAATCTAAAATTGTTTTCTTTACATTATTTGAGGTCTGAAAGCCCTGCGTCTGTTTTATTTTGACCTTTTCTCATTTATTTTCTGCAACTAAATAATACATTTTTATTTCAGAGACATGTTGTCAGTAGTTCATAGAATAAAAGAACAACATTAATTTTACTCAAACATAAACCTATAAAAACTAAAACCAGAGAAACTGATCATTTTAAGAGGTCTCTTAACTTTTTTCAGAGCTGTGTAAAAAGGTTTTTTATCATCTCTAGACTAATCCAGATAGACTAACTTAATAAACTTAATCACTTAAAATGAGAATAAGCAGAAAAATGTTTATTTATTTAATTTGGGATTATTTTTGAATTTGAAAGATATTTAGCTTTTCTGTCTAATTCAAATTCATTTTTATTGTTTCAAGTTTTTGGTTTTTATCTTTACCAAGTCTTACACTTTTTTCCCCAGTTTTTTATTTTTATTAAATCTAATCAGTTTATATTTTTCAGATTAATGCCACATAATTTGTTGGTACAAATTATGCCTCGCAAAACCGTGAATCTTTCCACATTTTATTACATTTAAACAAAAAAAGAAACCACATCACACATACATGTGATGTGCATTATTATGCATTAATATTTTCAAATTAATGCATAATTGTGAAAATATATTAACTAATGCTCTATTTTGTTGTCCTTTTCACTGTTATTTATTAATATCTTATAAATTCCCAATAAAATACTTTTAAGGTTTATGGCAATGTGACAAAAGGTGGAAAAGTTCACGCCGTTTTTCTTTTGCAAAACAGTTTATAGTTTATGTTGTTTCACAATCCTCCATATTTGGAGTTTATTGTAACTTTTTAAATAGTAATTTAACAACAAAGTGGTTTTAAATGATCTGTTAGCTGAAACTGTGCAGCAGGTTTCTTAGCGTTTCTTTTCTCAGAGTTTTAGTTTCTCCCTGGACAGTTTTGTTTAATTTATCTTTATCTTTAAAAAGATATCTTTATTACATTAAAACAAAAAAGAAACCACATCACACATACATGTGATGTGCATTATTATGCATTAATATTTTCAAATTATTTATTTTTGAGTGTTTTAAATGTTCTAACATTTCAAGAATATTTCATGCAGGTGATTTATCTAAAAGCTTTTTGAAAGTTGTCATTTTGGTACTGAAATACTTTTGTTTTACAGCAAACTGTGCTTTCCCTTTTAGGTGCAAATCTTTTAGAAATCTCACCCAGTTTTGTCAACAAACTGCTTATTATTCATTTTAAATCGTTTCAGATAAGTTCCTTGTTTGTGTTTTGTGAGAATAGAAGCCTTTAATTTGCTACGATAATTGAAGTTTTTGGGTTAAATTACTTGCGTGCATCAACATATTGTTAAAAAATCTAAATATAAAGAAAAAGTCCACTTTGTTTCTTATTTCAGTGGAGGAAGGCACTTTGCTGGTTTGGTTGTTGTGTCTGTATAACAACGTTTATAGTAAATTATGTTGATTTGATTTCTGAAAAAAGGTGGAAAGCTTCTTGCTACCTGTGAGATTATTGATTAATAAGTTTTGTTTTTTCTGTTCTCTAAAAACTAGGCTGCAAGTTTTACCTGAACTTTTTCTTTTAGCATTTATGACAAAGATAAATTGTACATCTGTAATTATCACTGATCATTTCTATATTACAACCAAATGGAAATATTGATGTAGTCAGACAGGAGTTTTTGTGTTGATATGGATATTTTATTGAATTAATTGAGTCCTAAAATGAAATTTCAAACTGACTGTTTTAATGCAGCAGGTTATTATATTTTAGAGTAGAAAAAAAAAAAAAAAAAACCCAAAGTATTTATTTTTTTTCTTCTTCTGCTTTATATCCATGACTACAAAATTCAAATGTTTGATTGGTTTTATAGCGTTATTCTGCCCTTGCAGCCTAAGGTCATTCCAAATGCTATTTGTGGCATTTGCCAGAAGGGTAAAGAGGCCAACAGGAGAGGCAGGCCGGAGGCTCTCATTCACTGCTCCCAGTGTGATAACAGCGGTGAGTCTGTAAGCTGACATTTAACGCCACATTTCCTGCTCTGTGTCATTATTCTGTTCTGCCGTGACTCTGAAATTATTAGTTTTACGTGTTTATTTAGAATAGTCTATGTGTTATTGTTCTAAAATCTAATTTGCTTCAATTCTTTTTCTATTTTTAGTAGTGAACCTTGCATGATACGAGGCTATCGTTGACATTTGTTAAGACATTTTTGCTCAGCGGGAATCTTGACTAAAGAGTTGAAGGATATTTTGTATTACAATAAAAAGGAGACCTAAAAAGGAGACCTATTATACAAAATTCATATTTTGCATGTTTTTATATTTCCATTTGTATCTAAACTGCTTCTAAAACCAGATCAAGTGTTTCATAAAAAAAAAAAAATAAAAAAAAAAAAAAAACTCCCAGTGTTTTTTGGTATAAGTTTATTTGTTTGGTTTTGGAAAATGAGACGTTTAAAAAACCCGCCAGAGTCATAAACAACAGACATTGTGTCGTTACCTAGCAAGCCCTAGCTCAGTCCATCACCTAGCAATCCACACTGAGCTCCAGCATGTTTTGTCAGCTGGTTTTACCGATGTACAATGGCTGCTGGAAAAGACAAGTGCTTTGTTGTTGACTTACCATCCAAAAACCATTTTCTGCATTCTTGTTGGTTGTGCAGGAGGCTCCACTTCTGCTTTTCAAAGATGTACAGTTGTTTAACCGCACATCTGATTGCAGCCATTTTAACGAATTAAGACAACATTTAATTTCCCTTTGGGGTCCATAGTGTTTTTGAATTAGAATTGAATTTGAATTTTAACGTGTGAATGTAAACGTTGAGGATTAAAGTTTGTGGCCAGCAGGAGCTGATTTTGGATTTAAAGTGACAAGAGGCCATAAAGCATCTCAATCTGGAAGGACAATGAGACTAAAATCTCGTTATCTAAATAACAAACAAATAAATAAATAAATGAATGTATGGGCCATAGACCTGTCCTAACCAGTTCCAGGAACTATAATATGTCACCTTTAAAACAACAGAGCTGCACCTTTAACTAGATGTACAAGGCTCTGTTCACACACGTGTGTTTTCTGTTCTGTGTTTTTGTCCTCCACCGTTGTGCCCTGCGTACTCATCTGTGTGTCTGTGAACCTCAGGCCATCCATCCTGCCTGGACATGAGCGAGGAGCTGGTGAGCGTGATCCAGACGTACCGCTGGCAGTGCATGGAGTGTAAGACGTGCACCGTGTGCCGCCAGCCGCACCATGAGGACGAGATGATGTTCTGTGACAAGTGTGACCGCGGCTACCACACCTTCTGCGTGGGCATGGATGAAATACCCACAGGTGAGGAGAAACGGCTTTGGGTTCAGCCATGTTTTGTTTTTCTTCATCTGCTTAATTTGATTATCTTCGATATTTTTGTTGTGCGAAATAAAATGGCTGCGTCAGATTAAATATAAATGTTTCTAAATAACCAGTAGAGCTGTTCAGTGGTTTGCCTCTGCAGCTGCAGGTTAGAGCAACATGGCTCTATTTAGAAAAATGACAGGTTAAAAAAAAAGCATTTAGCGTGTTGAGGAAGTAGATATTATTTCTTACATGTGCATGACATGCAATATTTCCTGTTCAAATCCAGGGAATTGAGAGTAAAGGATTTTTAGACGAGCTGAATTTCTCCTTTTCCAGATTCACTGCAAAGATTTCCAGATAGTTTGGGTTAGACAGAGAATAGTCTGAGCGCTAATTGGGATGTATTTTCATAATTATTAAGAATTGATTCATAAAACGATTTTTTAATTATCACTAAAAAACCTCAACACTTGAAATGAGAATAAGAGGAAAATGTTTATTGAAAGATATTTAGATTTTCTTTCAGACCTTTGGTCGCTGTGTGACCTGAATGCAGAATTGTTGCAGAGTCTTTAAAAAACAATTTAATTCAGGAATGGCAGAGGTTGAATATTTTAATCCATAAAGTGTAATAAATTTAAAGTTTAGAATAAAAAACCCTTTCTGTTCAAGGTTTCCCTCAGAAAACCTGCCTGGTGGTTGTGGCGCTCAGCAGTCATTCATCCAGCGACCTGTCATGTTTATGAGTTAAAAAATGTTTAAATTTGACAGGAAATTTGAAAATATCTCTTGATAATTATGTGTTATTGAAAGATTAATACCTGAACACCAACTGTAAAATCTTAAAAAAATGCAAACATTTTAAAAAGACTTAAACAAGTAATACTAAGCCTGGTGGGGGCACAAATAAAGCCTGGTGGCCCACCAGGCTTATAAAACTCTGGGGGAAACCCTGGTGTTGATCAGATTGTGAGGAGAAACCCAACAGTTTCCCCTCACAAAAGTTCAAAATATTCATCTCCTGATAAACTTTTGTTGATTTGGATGCACATAAATGTGGTTTTCCCTCCAACATTTATCTGCATATTGAATGTTTCATAATTTCCTCCACTTTCTCTAAGACTTTAGGTTCAGCTAAATTGAACAAAGAGGTTTTATGTTTTTCCATAAAATTTAAACAAGCTGGTGACTCGTCTCAAAGTTTTTTGATGATTCCTTAGGAATTTTACCGAATACCACATTTTTCATGTTATCTATCATTCTCTTTAACCATTTTTTGTTTGTTTTTTGTCTTTATTTGTGCTCAACAATTCATCCTGTCTTCTCAGGTCTTTGGGTGTGTGAGGTTTGTGACAAAGACTTCACAACACCCAAAAAGAAAGGAGTAAAAACACAGAAGAAGTCTAAATCGGCTCAGAAATGACCAACGTAAAAATTAAGTTAATTTGTCCACAAATTCCCTGTCAACATTTCTGGAAAATGTAAATTGTTTTGTCTTTTTCTTAAATAAAGCTTTGTTTGGGCATTGTGTTCTTTAAAATGCTGTATTTACTTAAGAAAAGCAGAATAAAAATTAAGTGAGCTGGGGTTAGGGTAGCGAAGAGCTTGGTTTATTTTTTACAAAACCTTTAATTAATTTCTATGACTGGAAAGTTAAATGGTTCCCAGTGAACTGTGCTTTTTCCCTCTATGCATTTCTGTTGTTATACACTGTTGCAATAAAAAAAAATCTGGTGCTGAAACTCATTTAAACTCACTCAATGCAGGGTTTTAAAGGACTTCCTGGTGTCATTCAAATTTTAAATATTACTTTTAGTGTTTTACGTCTTATCTGTGGTTTGTGTTTTTAATGAGAAAGCAGTCTGGGTCAATATTTTTTAAATAAGTGGTGCTATTCTTCCTGTGTGTTTACGGACACTGGAGTTTTTAAGTTTTATTTTAACTATATTTCAGATTTAAGTTTCTCCAACTTTCACTGTTCTCAGAATCGTAAGATGCATCTGTAACCACTAGTAATTACACTAAAGGTAATTACTCTAACATTTGTTTACATTGACTTGATGATTTTGGAATCAGCCTAAATGTAGTATCTTGATTTTTTTATTATTATTTTATGTTTGCATTATATTGTCCTGTAAACTGGTTGTTAAATAGTTATTTGTTGCCTCTGCCACAGTGAATTAATTGTATTTTTTTCATTTTTATTGTTTTTTGTTTTTTTTTTACAATAAAAGCCACTTTAAAGGGCTAATTGTTCCCTTTTCATGTGTATCATGTTGGAAACATTATAATCTCTCTCTGCTAATTATACTGCTTTAATACTAATAGGTTTTTCTCGTAAATTATTCAAATCTCACATTTTTGTGTTTTTGTTTTTCCAATACAAGATGGCTGACGAGATTCTTTGACTGTGTTAAATGTTCTGGGTTTGAAGGGAATTTAACATAACAAAATGTTATATTAATAAATGGTAACTGTTTATGTTTAGAAAATAAACATTGATGTTCAATAATAAGGTAAAAGTGGCCAATAATTGCTAAATAATAACACATTGAGAGGTTGGGATTTAAATACCTTAAACTATTTTATTTTTCGCTTACTTGTCCCATAGTCTTGTTTTGAATTTATGAGAAGTTAATCTGAACTATAAGCTTATATGCTATAGATTTGTTTAAACTGATCTGCATAATGTTTAAGTTTGATCACCAGGTAAGTTATAAAATGGTAGGAAATATATAAACTTTTCTACATCGTTGGTCTCTTTAATTAGCAGGTGCTCACACAAAAGTAACAATGTGGCCATAAATTAATTTTTTATTATCTTGTGTTTACTTGGTCTTTTAATTTTCCACAATCCACAGATATTTGGCTAAAATTGAAAATACCTGCCCACTGTCACGATGTCGAGTCATTTTTTAAAATTGACGTTAAGCTATCGTGTTTATTTTTTCAATTTGTACTAAATCTAAGATGCAAAATTAATTAAAATCTCAAAATTAAAGTTTTTGAAATTCACAAGTATCTCTGCTCTGATTTTGCTCATCAATAAAATGAGTAGTGTTAATGTCACACTGTTATTTTCAATGAATAAGAAGAGCAGAAGAGTCCCTTAAAAACAATGGTGATTACCTCCAAAAAATCAAGTGCTGTCATCATTTTACATCAAATAGTAGAAAGGGCTTGACCAGTGTGAAATATAATACGTATATTCATATTATGGAAGAAGTAGCACTGATGGTTTGTGTAAATTTTATGTATTAATAAAACTTTTTTAAAAACTTATAACGTGTTCATTATTGAGCTTAGGATACCAGAAAACTTCTGACAGATCTGGTAGCGCTAATGAAGTAATTGTGAAAAACAAAAGTGCGTAATGCAGTAGTAGCTGAATTGCATGTTGTACCTCAATCACCCTGTAGGGGCGCTGTTCAGCTGTGATCCTCACCAGAAGGGCGGTTGGTGAGTGCAGAGGAAGAGGCTGCCATACTGCAGTGATACAGCGAGTTTAGCCGAGGGAAGTTGAGTTTTCCCCCTTGCTTTGTTTCCGAGATGCTTTCAGCTCAAGGTTTTGGAGGCCCTGGGAAGATGAAGGAGTATCATTATGCCGGCGCAGTAGAGCACAAATTTTCACCTTACGCTTTCAACGGAGGGTCAGTGGAAATTTTCTGTTAATGTCAGCTTAGCCTTGAAGCTAGCTCATACTACTTATGCTATCCGGTTAATTTTAGCAAACCAGTTCTGTAGTTAATAAATCAACGTTTTTGTATAAACTTTACATTTGCGATGTTACACGATGTAGTAATGTATTTGATTCTTGATGTTGGGTCATAAAAAGAAAGAAAGGAGTAAACGCAACACTTTCAGTTTCGAATCTGTTCTATTAGCTTCCTTTAGCTAGGCTATAGTAGTTTGTGTTCACTCTGGATGTTTTGGGGATATTGGATCTAACCGGTTTCTTCTCATTTTCTCAGAACCGTACTAGCTGTTGCTGGAGAAGATTTTGCCATCGTAGCGTCAGACACCAGGCTTAGTGAAGGCTACTCCATCCACAGCCGCGACTCCCCGAAATGCTACAAGCTGTAAGTCATTCCTCTGATCGTGGATGTTATGAAGACTGACCGCAATAACAGAAGATGAGATTTAATATTCCGAGCAAGAATAAAGATGGGCTTAAATCCAACCAAATGCTTTTTCTCACGCTGCAGTACTGTCCTTTTAACGGTCATGGGTGAAAATGACTTAAAAGTTCAACATAATATTTTGTGGTCTTTATTGGAATAAAAATAAAAGTTATGACAACAAGCTTTTAAAACGCATCACATTATCTTTTTGGTGGTAAATGGACATGTATATTGCTAAATGTATATTTCATTTTTTATACTAACGATGTTAGTATGTAAATGACTAATTCCAGTCTTTCACATCCTTACAGGACAGACACAACTGTCATTGGCTGCAGTGGTTTCCATGGCGACTGTCTGACGCTGACAAAAATCATTGACGCCAGGCTAAAGGTGAGGTGATTTTGGTTTCACTGTGGTTTTAAATTACCCTGCTTTATAAACAATTTGTTCTGCGTGAACATGTCAACGTTGCATTTGCTTGAATTTACCAAATTCACGAAATGCTGAATGATACAATGGAGGGGAAAACAATCAGACACCTGTTTTGTTTTAGGCACCAAAGTTACACACATAAAATAAACTGGAAATATTGGATATTTTTAGTGTAAGTCATTCGTTTTTCCTTTTTGTGTGTTTATGGGTACTTTGCTACTTTGTGCAAGTGGAAATTACAATAAAGAAGGAATATGAAACATAATACCACAGTGATTCCATTATAAAACAGTATTTCTCCTCTTCTCAGATGTACAAACACTCAAACAACAAAACTATGACCAGTGGTGCCATCGCAGCCATGCTGTCCACCATCTTGTACAGCCGGAGGTTCTTCCCTTACTACGTCTACAACATCATTGGGGGTCTGGATGAAGAAGGTGGGCTCTTATCTACAAACGTTCAGGTGTTCTGAAGCCGGCATTCTTGTGAAGCCGGCTTCACAAGAATGAAGCCGGCTATGTTTACTGCAACATGCCTTTGTTGGTTGCTCTGAAGTATTTTATGTACTTCAGAGCAAGAATTGTATGAAATGGGTCAGCCTTCACATCTTGAAGCAAACAAAGCTCTGGCTAAGACGATTCATCTGAGTAATCGTTATTAAAATGATTTTCAACTAACAGACTCTATAAAAGCCCATTTGCTGAAATTACCACACACTGATGGCAGTAATTAAGCTGAAGCTGTACGAAACATGTATATATTAAATGTTAATGTCTTTTTCTTTTAGCTACAAATGATCAAACGTACACTAAAGAAATGCTGCATTGTTTCATTTTAGGCAATAAAATGTTTATCTTCTTATTGAAGCCATTAATTTGCATATTTTAATGTAATATTGTATGAAAAGTGATTCACTGAAGCTTTTTCTATCCGATTAATCGTCAGAATAGCTGATAGTTAATCAACTACTAAAACAATTGCAGCCCTGTTATTCTATAGTTATAAAAGTTTTTCCTTCATAATTTGTGGAATTTGGTCAGAAATTATTTCGACAGTATTTCACACCGTCCCTTTAACAGTTATTCTTCATTAAGTAGCGTCAATAAATACACAGATAATTTTTAAACTCTTCTAAAAACAACTCAGACTTATTCTCAAGTAGAAATATTTTGTGCTCCATTGTGTCTCCAGCAGTAATCAGGGTGTTTCTGTTTTATTAATGCATAAAGCTTGTCTTATGGTCTTTTTTTTTTTCTGTGTGCAACCTGGAATATGTGCAACGTAGGCAAAGGAGCGGTGTACAGCTTCGACCCGGTCGGCTCCTACCAGAGAGACACCTACAAGGCCGGAGGGTCGGCCAGCGCCATGCTGCAGCCGTTGCTAGACAACCAGGTCGACAAAAACACACACAGAGGATTTTATTCGTCCTCGACATGAACACAGTCTGACTCTTTCCAAAATGCTGCTTCACAGATCGGGTTCAAGAACATGGAGGGCGTGCAGCACCTCCCTTTGACTCAGGAGAAAGCCGTGCAGCTGGTCAAAGACGTCTTCATCTCGGCCGCAGAGAGAGACGTCTACACCGGAGACGCCCTTCGCGTCTGCGTCATCACGAAGGACGGCATCAACGAGCAGACGATACCGCTGAGGAAGGACTAGGGGGGACGCGGCGTTTCTGTCTGCCTTCAGTTTCCTCTCTGTCTTCAACTTTTACATAAATTGATCCGCAGGTTGATAAAGTTGCCATGTAGGTTTGGCTCCAAACTGGAGGGAGGATTTCTGTCAGTTCTTTGGTCCCAAATGTTCTGCTTACTTAGTTGTCGGCCTTATTTCGGATCAGCATTCCTGTTTTCCCTTCCTGGTTCTAGACTCTTCCTCTGGATGATTTCTTATGTTTTGGAAGGAAACATGCTCAGCTGTTCTTTTTACATTCTTAATAAATATCAACAGTTCAGGAACTCTCCTCGTCTGATGCTTGTTTTTGCACTCAAGATTCACTTCTGAATCTCTAAGAAATTACCAGAAACAGACAAGATGGAGATAAGAACCGGTTGTTAATATCAGCCCAGTTTTACTTATATAACAGATGCCACTTTGTTAAAATGTGACTTAATATCTGCTGATAACATAAAGTTAAATTCTATAGTTTTATCTTTATATAATTTTCTTAATAAAATCAATAAAGTTATGGATAACCCTGACTTACTATTGGGGCTAAACTTTCCATCGGCAGAGCTTTGCTTTCTAAGCAACGTGTAAACGGATTTGAAAAGAAAAAAGAAACCAAGGCGTCAAACGTCTGAATGTCACTGAAATTACCTTTTTTTCATGAGACTGTCTTGAGAATACACAGTATCTTCAGTCAGAGGCTTCTTCAGGTTTGCTGTAATACAGACTGCTACAGGAGATCTTTCCTCATTTATAACTCTAAAGAATCTGAATTAATGAGCTACAACATAATTTAATTTCCATTTGGGATCAATAAATTATTTTTGAACTTGAATCCCACTGATGGTGTTACGAATCTAATCATTAAATGTCCAAACACTTTAAAGATCGAAGGGAATTGAACTGATCGTATTAAAAATATTTAAGGTTTATTTAATCCGAGGGATTTGTGAATTATATTTTAATTCCTGATGTCCCAATTATACATTTATGCTGAAACAAGATTTTTTTTTTCTGCTGCATCTGATAAGAAAATCAGTTTGTGCTCAGATGAAAACAGACCACTCACTTCCTTCATGTAAAACCCTGGAGCTTTTAAAAGAGCTCCACTTATTTTATTATATAAAGTGTTACAATTGCACATTTATAACTCAACATTATATGTTATCAACGTTATATTAAGTATGTGGAAACCGGAAGGAACAAACAAACCAGCCAGTTACTCTTTCCCTCTTTTTATTAACCCAAGATAATCAGTTAAATGTTTAACAATCATTTCAATAATCAGAAAAAGAAAGTAACTCTCTCACACAAACAGAGACGCGGTTAGGCGTAGTACTGCAGGTTGGCCTTCTTCTTGGCCTGCACCTCCAGGATTCCCTCCATGTAATCCTCGTGGTTCAGCTCGGTGGCGCCGCGCCGCAGCGCGATCATGCCGGCCTCCACGCACACGGCCTTGCACTGCGCGCCGTTGAAGTCGTCGGTGCAGCGGGCCAGCTCCTCGTAGTTCACGTCTGGACTCACGTTCATCTTGCGCGAGTGGATCTGCATGATGCGCGCGCGGGCCTCTTCGTTTGGCATTGGGAACTCGATCTTCCTGTCCAGACGACCGGAACGCAGCAGAGCCGGGTCCAAGATGTCGACTCTGTTGGTGGCAGCAATCACCTAAAAAAAAACAACAACAAACACGTAGGGGTAAAATCTGGGTGCATTTTCTTTTTAATCATCAGATTAAAATATGTAATAACAGTTTTTAGGTTATTGGGCAATAAAAATAAACATTATTGAAGTTTTGGTTTGATTTAAGTGAGTTATCTGATCAGCAGAAGTTTTAAAATCAATTTAAATGTCTTATTTACTCTTTATATTTCATCACCGTCCTAAAATAATGGCATTTTTTTTTGCCAAAAAATGCAGAATATCGTTGCTTTTGACAAAGGTGAAGATATTTGAAATTATTTTGATCAAATAATCAAGGTCAAAACAATCAAAAATATGACAAATGTATTACTCTAATTGAGAATTTAACTAGTATTTTTAAATAATAATTTAGGGGGAATAACTCTTTCAAAGGAGGACGGTTTCTGTTTGGTTTTTCTACATTTTTATTCAACAAAATCAAACTTAACAACAAAATGAATTATGTAAACAAAACAAAAAGTGATAGTTGAGACCAAAAGACCAGAATGAAGACTTTTGTCATCAAGTTTTTGGTGGAAATAGACACAAAAGAGACAAATGATAAATCATACAATTGTAAATTGATAAATTTACATGATAAACGACTGATTAATTGATTTATTGTTTCTTATGACAGACCTACATACATACAGGAAGTCATATGTTTTCCTTAGGGCTGCACCGATTGCACTTTTCTGCCGATCTTTAAAAAGCCTGACCTGCTGATTTTTGTCTGACATGTCACTAAATGTAGCAAATAAAGTCAATGAGTTAACAGTAGTGGAGTGACTGTTGTTGCCTGACTGGTGGACAGTCTGTCAGTCTCTCAAAGTGGAACAAAAGAGGACAGGTTGATGTTTAGCCTTTTGCTGAGGGAGACAAGATCTGCTTATAGGTATTGGCCGATCACCGATCTCCTACAATGAATCAGATCGGGCCGATTTATGGGTGTTTTGACTGTGTTGTGTGGGTGGCAGCTCGTTTACCTTGACCTGCATGTTGGGCTGGAATCCATCCAGCTGGTTGAGCAGCTCCAGCATGGTCCTCTGGACCTCCCTGTCTCCGGCCTTCTCGCTGTCGAACCTCTTCGTCCCGATGGCGTCCAGCTCGTCGATGAAGATGATGGACGGGGCTTTCTCCTTGGCCAAGGCGAAGGCATCCCTCACCAGCTTGGCTCCGTCTCCAATGAACATCTGGACCAGCTGTGGACCTGCGAGCTTCAGGAAGGTGGCCTTGGTCTGAGCGGCGCAGGCTCTGGCCAGGAGGGTCTTCCCGGTGCCAGGTGGGCCGTACATGAGGACCCCTTTAGGCGGCTGGATGCCCAGGTTCTCAAACTTCTCCTTGTGGTTCATCGGCAGGACGATGGCCTCTACCAGCTCCTGGATCTGCTTATCCAGCCCTCCTATGTCGCTGTACTGCTCCGTGGGACGCTCGTCCACCTCCATGGCTTTCACCCGGGAGTCGTATTCGGTGGGCAGGGTCTCCAGGATCAGGTAGGAGTCTTTATTGACCCCAACCAGGTCGCCGGGTTTCAGCTTCTCGGCATCCACCAGCCCGATCACCGGCAGGAAGTAGGTCTGCCGAGTGGAGGTTTTAATGACGGCGCACTTTCCTTTTCTCTGGGAGTCCAGATCCACGTTGGCCCCGTCCTCCTCCTGGTCGTTGGGGTCCACGTCCAGCAACTCGATCACGTTGGAGACCAGGTACGGCAGCGTTTTGTTCACCTTTATCTTCTCCGTGTTTTCCTTGATTTTGTCCTTCATGGCCTGAAGCTCGTGGGTCACCCGCAGCACTTCGCTCTTCATGATCTTTATCTCGCTGTCCAGGAGTCGGGTCCGCTGGACTATCTCCTCTGTGGACATTTTTAATACTTCTTCCCCGATTCCGTCTTCCACTTCATCCCAAACTGATTTGTCACTCAGCGACGCCATCTTTGCTGTGTCTGCGCTCAACTGTGACTCGCCGGAAGATAAAGCTTCTTCTTCCGGTTAGCGCCGACGAGCAGCCTGGGGGATGACACGGAGCTAAAGCTAACTTAATTTCAGCTACAGACTGCGGTCATATGCAAAGAACAACCACTGTGTAAGTCGACTTAATAGTATGGTTATTTTAAACTTAATTAAACAATAAAACTGGCGTTTTCACTGTGACTTAAAGCGATTAGTTATTGCGGCTTAGCGTTAGCTGATGTTAGCTTTGCAGTTAACATTAGCTAGCTGGTGTGTTTCACAGGGTTAACGCTTTAAACTCACCCTGCTGGGAAGCCATTAGCATCGACACGCCATACAATTATCTAAATTACAGCGATAAACGTTTAGAAAAGTGTTGCAAAAACATTTAAGACTGTAAATATGACCAATAAGAAACGTTCGCTTTGGCGCCACTGCTGTATAATTGTTTCGTATTGCTGTTGTAAAGAGTGTTTTCAGGTGAGGAATAAGGAGGTAAGGAACAAGGCGCTGGGTGTCTTAGTGGTTTCTGTTGCATTGAAATCCTGCTGCGTGAAGAGCTTCAGATCAGCTTTACTGCCTGCTCCCGGGTGGCAGTGTCACAGAAATGGACCAGAACAACAGCATACCGCCCTTCCAGGGGCTGGCCTCCCCTCAGGTAAGGGCTCAGATTCACTCAATAAATTAGAATAGAATTAAAAAAATAAGTCAATATAAAAAAATGAAACTCATATCTCTGTTAAACACAATGTGGCATTTTGATGACTGTTTATTACAGAAGAATGAAATAAATTCAGTTTCTCTGACTATTAGAATAGTTTATAAGATCAGGAAAGGAAGGATTCTCAATTTGCCCCCACCCCCCTTTTTTAAGGATTTTTCTATTTTTACATAGACTTAATTTAATTGTTTCTGTTATTTTGTTTAATTATTTTCAAATATCTTTGCGTTCTAGTTTTAAATGTCCATTTAAATGTAAAGTTTATGGATCTTTGGGAATGTGTACACTTGTATAATTTTGACATTACCTGAAAATTGTCTTAAAGCAACAATATTATTGTTTATCATAATAACTTGTCCAGCAAAATTTGATATCATGACAGGCCTGTACGACATATGGATAAATGTAAAATTTTTTAAGGTTTCTGGGTTGAATAAAAACATTTTTGGTTGCTTTAAAACAGATTCTTAGGTTTTCAATTCAGTTTTCTAAACTCACAGTTTCAGATTGTGCTAAAAACAAAAGTTAACTTGAAACATACAAAATATCAGCGTGTGATTTTTGTCTAGTTGCTTTTTACATCTACAGTTTAATACTCAATTATATAAATGTATATTCCAATATAATTTACCCCAGAATTGATTTCTGTAACATTTGGACACTAATGTCCCGTCTGTGTGATGACGTGTGTCCTTGTCCAGGGAGCCATGACCCCCGGCATGCCGATGTTCAGTCCCATGATGCCTTATGGCTCGGGCCTGACGCCGCAGCCTGTGCAGAACACCAACAGCTTGTCCATCCTGGAGGAGCATCAGAAGCAGCAGCAGCAGCAGCAGCAGCAACAAGCACAGCAGCCAACTGCAGGTAACTGTGATTACCCAGATAAAATCGATCAGTTTCAGGACTCGCATGAAGTTTTGAAAATGCTTTGAAATCAATGAGGTGTTTTCAAAGTTTGGAAAATGTTTGATTTCTGCATAAAGTCCCTGAAAGTGCTTAATATTTGAACTGCACAGTTTTGTATTAAAGTTCAATGTAACACCTGAGTAAAAGATTAAATTTATTTGCAGTTGAAAGCAGATATTTTTATACATCCAATAAAAACTCACATTTAGAGCAAAATTATTTCTATTTAACAAATGCTATAAAACTTAGTGAGAACATTTTTAGAGATTTTTTTGATAACTTTCTTTGTTTTTTGTGTTTAATTTGGTCTTTATGGCCATAAACCTTAACATGATTCATTCAGATTGTTTCATTGTTATGAATATTTACTGATGGATCAATAACTTATTGATCTGTGTGATTGAAACAGAGGTTGGCTTGTATCTTATACATGAAACGATATTATTTAAATTGGGGGATTTTTTTGTGAAATTAGTATTTTGAGACATTTAAGAACATAAATTGTTGTATTTTGTGTATCTTGTCCCTCCTGTAGATTATCACAAAACATTATTATTGAAACTGTCTTTTTTTTTCTAGTTTTTATCTCCAGTGTGGTGCTGGCAAAGTTTGAAAACTTACCTTGAAAATGCTTGAAAACTGTATAAACCCTGCAGTTTTTTTATTATTAAAGCCTTAAATGCTTGAAACTTCAGGCCTTCCAGGAGCGTCGGGGCAGACGCCTCAGCTGTATCATTCCCAGACGGCGGCGGGTTCGACCACCACGGCGCTGCCAGGAGGCACCAGCCTCTACACTACTTCCATCGGCCCCATGACCCCGCTGACCCCTGCTACTCCTGGCTCGGAGAGCTCAGGCATCGTGCCGACGCTGCAGTACGGCTCGTATTCACCTGGTTTACATGATTTCTGTTCTTCCTGCTAAATGCTACCTTGGTTTCATTCGTCTCTGTTGGTGTGAACTGTTTGTCTCTCGAAGCTCAGTTAATTTTTGTTTCTGTTTTAATTTTCTGAGTTCATTTATTTCAGCCTTTTTTCCTGTTTGTGATTAGAAACATTGTATCTACTGTGAATCTGGGCTGTAAACTGGACCTGAAGACGATCGCCCTGAGAGCCAGGAATGCAGAGTACAACCCCAAAGTAAACAAACCCAAAGTTTACACATTCAGTATCATCAGCATGTTGAACATCTTCACTGAATCTGTTCAACTCTTTCCACAAGAATGACCGAATCGATTTTAAACCCTTAAATAAAACCCAACCACTGTTATTCTTGTAAACACGTTAAATTAATTTTCCAGCGTTTTGCTGCCGTCATCATGAGAATAAGGGAGCCCAGGACCACAGCGCTGATCTTCAGCTCTGGGAAGATGGTCTGCACCGGAGCCAAAAGGTCAGACTCCAACAAATACGATTTATTTTTCAACACTGTAGCTGTGACGTCGTTTCAGCGAAACGGTGTGCTCACGTTTCTATTTAAATGTGTTGCTTTCTGTGCCCGTCTCTCCAGTGAGGAGGAGTCGCGGCTAGCAGCCAGGAAGTATGCTCGCGTTGTGCAGAAACTGGGTTTTCCTGCCAAGTTCCTGGACTTTAAGATTCAGAACATGGTGGGCAGCTGCGACGTGAAGTTCCCCATCCGGCTGGAGGGATTGGTGCTCACACACCAGCAGTTCAGCAGGTTGACTGGAGTTCGTTTGAGTCGATATCCATTTATAGTTTCCGCCCGTTTTAGATGAACTAAAGCGAAACGCCTTCTGCTTTGCAGCTACGAGCCGGAGTTGTTTCCAGGATTGATTTACAGGATGATCAAACCCCGAATCGTCCTGCTGATCTTTGTTTCTGGGAAGGTCGTTCTCACAGGTAAGGATGAAGAAACATCTTTACTTCCATCATTGTCTCTAGTCCTACTTTTCTTAATGTTTTTGAGTTTTGAATATATAAAAATGTAAATTCAGACAAATATTGACACCTTCCAGCCACAATGAACACTCAGGGTATAAAATAAAATTCAGCTAAAAAAAAATGAAACAACGGGGAAAAAGTATAAATGCTTAAAGTATATTTATACATGTATAAATATAGATGAATAAAATAAAGTTTAAATCATTTGACTCTAATGTGTAGACAAAGTGTTGCTCTCTTATTGGTGTAGTTATTTGAATTAATATTAATCCTATTATGTGCCGTTCTTTTATTGTGTAGCTTTTCTCTCAGTCATTTCAGCTTGGTTACGTTCCAATATGGAATGATTTTCCACATTTCCTTAAATTTACTGGCTCAAGAGGTAAACAACCATTTCTTAGCGATAATAATGGATAAGTGGCTTAAGACTGGGTCACTGAAAATAAAAACTGAAGATACTAGTGGAAAGTTTCTCAGCTGCAGGACGGAGCAGTGCTGCGCCCCATGCTGACTAACCGCATCTTAACACCTAAAATAAAGTTATTCATGTTGGACCATCTACTGACTGAAAGAAAATGTTTGTTTTTGCGAATGAAACTTCTTTTATTATGACTCTCCATTACAAAAAGCCCTGAAATGTTATTAATGCACACAACACTTATAGTAAAGAACATTTTTGATTCCATGTGTTTTCTATCATTGCAAAGCTTAGAATTAAAATCAGAATCTGTAAATAACTCAAAACGCCCCCTGTAGATGTGTTCATGGGTTTCTTTACCCTTCACATTTGGAGGACAAAGAGTTGATACTTTAATTTCAGGTTGTTTATATTAAGTTGTGTTTTTGTGGAGGAATTTATAACTAGATGAGTTTATTAAATGGGTTTAGTGATCTTCAGCTCGAGAAACGCTGATCTATTTTTGTTTTATGAGTCATGTGCCTCAAACATGGGGAAATTAATTATTAATGTGTTTTTTTATTGTTTTTAAAGGAGCCAAGGTGAGAGCAGAGATCTACGAAGCGTTTGAAAACATTTACCCCATCCTGAAAGGTTTTCGCAAAACTACGTAGAACCTGGAGTTATTTTTTTTTCCCATTCTCCCAAACCTGGTTTCTTTTTATTTTTGAAGCTGCATCAAAGTGACTCACTGATGTTGAACTCTTTACATGGACTAAATGGGATGCTGCTCACTGAGATCTCATCTGATTTTTATTGTTTTGTTTTGTTTTTCATCCCCAAGGAATTTTTAAAGAAGATTTTACGGGCCATCTTGGTTAAAATCATTTCCATGTTTCCTGTAGTTTCAGGTTTCCAGTGCATCATCACATCCCTGATTTGTACATAGGATTGTAAGAAAATGTAAGATATTGATGAATGGAGAAACACTCTGAAGGGGACTGTACCTGGTTTCATTTTAAAATGTTTTAACTACTTTTCTATGCTGCCTTTTTAGCATTTTCTTTTCTCATGTCTGAAAATTTGCTACCTTGTGTTGAAATCGGCCAGCCTGACGTTTAAGTCTCCATCTTTGAATCCTGATTTATGTTTTTAGGTTTGTTCCAACCAAACACTGAAGTCGGTTTACGTGTTTGTAGTTGCAGTAAAAGTGATTTAAACAGAGTTGTTAGTTGGTTCTGCAGCTTCTGGTCCTCTTCAGGTCAAACAGAGGGATTGTTGTATTTACATAGAGATGTTTTAATGGTTAAACTGGAGCTAAACACATTTTTTTATATTCTAAATATAGAGAAGTGATGAGTGGCACCTTGAGGTGGGTGCAGAAAATTCCTATTTGAGCAAATAAGGACAACTTGGGACTCAAGATTTAAATGTGAAGGAAAAATGCTGCCTAGCATAAATATAGTGGCAAAATGTTACATATTTAGTATATAAATGTCTATTTTTGCCCATGTGGAGGTTTAGTTTGAGGATCTCCCCAATGTTGAAGACATTCAAGTGAAATTTTGGGTTGTTTTCCTGCTTTGTCTGTTTTAAACACAGTTTAACTCTGCAGCCATTTAAACGTTTTCCTGTCAACAAGCTCAATGTTTGCTTCATAGTTTGAATCAAAGTGTCCGAATCAGATTTATGTATCGACTTGTTTTGCAGAACAGATCAGGAAACGTTTTCAAATCGTCTGAAGTTGTCTTTGTTCTGCAACAATAAATCTGTACAGTTAAAGCTGCGTCTTCCTTTTTATTAAGTCACATTCTTATTAAAATAACCTAAGTGAATGAAACAATTCATTTAATTATGGACATTTTCCAAAAGTTAAACAGAAAATTCATTTTGATTAAAATCGATTTATCAGCCAGCTCTACCTGGATACCTAAATTATCACAACATATCCATTTGAAGTAACGTTTTAAATTTTTAGAATAATTTGCTGTATGGCTCCATTAAATACTAGCTTATTTTTAAATTGAAGTAAAAAAATACACATCTCAAAGGACTTGAAGCTGGAGTTAATCTGAGCACTTTATCTTCTGGAACTATAATCAACAGATCTGTACTACGTGTTTCTGTGCTGAGTCAGTTGATCTGCGCTGAAGTCCTGCTTCCAGACGAACTCCAACCGGTACTGGTCTCCATGGTTACAGCTAGCGGAGCAGGTGTAGACCGTAACGGTTCCCCAGTCGATGCTGGCTCCCGTCGAATCCACGCAGAGGCTGTTTAACAGCTGAGGCATCACCTGGAGAAACAAACACACAGAGAAACGAGCCAGCTAGCTTTGCTTGGAGGACTGGACTCTGCTGGAGTTTCAAACTTTACCCAATCGCTGACGCTTGTCCGTTCGTGGTGCGTTTAAAGACTGCTCGGAAAATCACCTTACCGCATCTTTAGCAGCTGTAACGGCTGAAAAAAGTGCCGTGGACGAAACGAAAACGAAAGGTATTATGTCTATAATTTTAATATGATTCAGTGAGTTTTATAATCGCATTATATAGTTCCGGTTACTTACAGTTTTTCCCCATTGATTGCTGCTTTTATTTATTTCATTTAACGAAAAAAGGTTTTCTCAATTTCAGTCTTAGTTATTGTCGGCTTTAGTTAACTATAATATACTAAGGCAGAAAGGATTAGCTTGATTATTCGTGATTAATTCATTATTGTAAACTAATTTATCAATCTAATAATGTTAACTTGAGTGTACAGACTCAAAATTCAGAGCAGTAATTAAGCCAACAATTGTACACAAAATATATACCTTTTTTTTAGATAAATATATATTTGTCTGTCAACATGTTCTATTCAAAATTTGTCAAGTTGCATAGTTTAGCTGTCAAAAAATCTATTAATCACTATTTGCTATTGAATTATTAATCTGTTAATCCAAAAAATAGTCATCAGGTCAGCAATGTGTTTTAAGTCAAACAGAAAGGGCTGAGCTTTTCATATAATGTCAGAAGTATTTTTTGCTGCAGATACATTCTTTGCAACAGATAATCAAGCGTTTACTAAAGAAATCCTGTTATAGCACAAATGTTTATTTTCTTATTTAAAAGGGAATTGAATTGTTTAGTTGCATCTTTAATTTATTTCTAATATTGTATAAAAAAGACAAATGAAAAATCTGCGGAATGTTGCAATTTTAAAAATTCAATTAATCATCAAAAAATAATGAATAGGCTAACTGATGACTAAAATAATTGTTATCTGCGGTCCTAAACTACATAGAAACATGCATGTAGAGATCTCATGAGGGGTTTCAACACCAGGACCCACCTGAAACTCAAAGGTCCTGTTGGCGCCGCAGGTGCATGGTGGGATGTCCTCGTCTGCAGGGACGTGACCAGAAGAGACCCAGAGGGGTCGGCCTCCTCGACTGTAGCGAATCATCTGGAGGAGAGAGTCTGTTAGTGTCAGACGTACACAGAGGGAAACGGAGGAAAAGAGTCTCCTGGCTGATTTAGCACCTGGTGCGGCTCTGAGGCGATCTTCTTCTTGAACCGCTGGAACACTTTGTTGTCTTCAGTCTCGTGCAACGCCATCTCCTCCAGATCTGCTTCTGCCAGAGCTGACAGGACAGCAGCAGGCAGTTACTCACATCTGTCATGCTGTATATGAACTTATCTGCTTTTTGTTGTTGTTTCAGGCAGAGATGCAACTAACAATTATTTTAGTTATCAGCTGCAGAGTTTTCATTGAACCACTTAATACTTATTTATACAATATTAGAAATACATTGAAAAGATGCAAATAAACAATGCAATTCTTTTATTGCCAAAAATGCAATAATCTTTAATGTACTCTCGATCATTTAATTAATTTACTTTTTTTTTTTTTTTTTGCATTACCGATTAATTGGACAACCAAAGGTGATTAATAGGACAAAATCTGAGCCAGGTGAAGCTAAACACTATGCCAGTAGAGGAGATCTGTGTGGATCATATTTACAGATTAATGTTCTTTTTATTACATATGAATGCAACATTTATATACTTTTGGCTTAATTATTGCTTTACTTGCATTGTTCTTTCAGCAAATGGTCTTTTGTCTAAAGTGCAGGAACATTTAGTGAATGCTCGCCCATTTGTAGCAAAGGATGAATTTACCGATAAAATAAATACTTATAACATCAACACGTGAAAAGCTCTTCATCTGTAATTCATCTGGTGATTTTTTTTTAATCACCAATTAATGATTGGATAGCAAAAGGTACACAATAAGAGATTTTTGTGGGGCTGGTGTGATTATTAATATATTTACAAATAATTTGAATTAGGTTAAGTTAAAACTGCCATGTGAGAAGTTCTGGGTTGAACATACAGCTGTGGAAAATATTAAGAGTCCACTTAAAATGGTCTGTTTCTCTGATTTTACTTTTTATAGGTAAATGTTTGAGTAAAATGAACTTTGTTCTTTTATTCTATGAACTACTGACAACTTGTCTCTGAAATTACAAGCAAAAATTTAGTTTTTATTTGCAGAAAATGAGAAATGGTGAAAATAACAAAAAGATGCAGAGCTTTCAGACCTCAAATAATGCAAACAAGTTCATGTTCATTTATAACAATAATACTAATGTTTTACCTCAGGAAGAGTTCAGAAATATTAATATTTGGTGGAATAACCAGGAGGTTTTCAATGGGGGTCTATTTATAGAAAAAAAAGATTTTTTAAATTTAAAATGCAAAATGTATATTTTTTTGTAGTTTTGTCTTAATTACGTCTATGAATATGATGTTCTTCACCAAACAGCCTTTTTCTGAGCCTGTATACTCCAGCTAGTGATTAAGCAATTACTAAATTTGTTGACTATTTCAATAATTGATTAATTACTATTAACCCGGTTAATAGTTTCAAACATGGCTGTAAACTTACTGTCAGCTAAGGAAGGATCTTCAGTACTTCTCTGTTCTTCTTCTCCTCCTCCTCCTCTCTGTGCGTCATCTCGTTCCTCCCCTCCCTCTTCAGGCTCGGTGACGAGCTCAGACTCGGGGAACAGGAAGGGAGAGGCAGCAGCCGAGGGCAGCGCTACACTCAGAGAGACACAGCAGCAGAGAGGGTCAGTCCTCCAGGCGGGGGTTCGGTTCTGGCCGGCTGGGTGGACCTGTACCTGCGCTGAGGCACTCCTTCTTGTGGGAGTGCTTCCAGTGGACGGTCTGGTGGTGTTTACCGCAGTAGGTCACCGAGTGGCAGCGGGAGCAGGCCTTGTTTCCAGGGCAACCACACACCCAGCACAGCTTGACTCCTGAGACGGATAAAATGCTGTCATCCTCTTTAGAGACTGTCTGTGGTTCATCATCTGGACACAATGGAGACAAATATTCCAGATGATGGAAATTAATTTGGGTGGAATTATTTTGTTATCTAAGGTACTGAAAAAATGTTAGCGCCTTAACTTTAGACCCTCATTCAAAAGTGATCTTTTACAGTTCCTTGAACCGTAAAATTTGCTGTAATACAAAACGCTACAAGAGATCTTTCCTGCCAAAAGCCGTCACCATCTTCAATAACTGAAGAATCTGAACTAATGGGCTACAGCAACATGTAATTTCCCTCTGGGATTAATAAAGTATTTCTTGAATTTAATTGAATTTGAATAAGAGGTCTAAGCATCTGTTTCATGAGACTTTTAGAAAACCAGTGTCTTTAGTCAGAGGCTTCTTCAAATTCACTGTAATACAGACTGCTACAGGAAATCTTTTTGCCCGCATCATCACCATCTACGATAACGTTTTGAAGAATTTTAAATTAATATAAGTTACAACAATGTTTAATTTTCCTTTGGGGAAATTAAATAAAGTATTTCTGAGTTTGAATTGGCTGTAAATACAAAAAACATGTTCATTCCATTTTTAAAACAAAATAACTCTTAGATAATAAGTTTAGTCTCTTCAGTTCTGCCTGTTTTGAGCTCCTTTCAGAATGAACTCACTTTAAATCCAAATAAACTGCTGTAGTTGGCCACGCCCCCCAAATCAACGTTCACACTCGCTGTGAAAGTGGCGGCACACAAATGCGCAATGATATAATCACCTTTGAAAGATAAGTCAACAACTAAACTCTTCTCTTTTCCAGCAGCAAATTGTAACAGCGCTTACAGCGGTAAAACCTGCTGACAAAACCTACTAGAGCTCCCTTTGAGTTGCTAGGTAACGGGCTGGCGCCGGCTGGGGTTGCTAGGTAACGGCGCATTGCCCGTAGAATGACTCAGCATTCGAAACGGCTCATTTTCATTCCAAAACACGCAAAAAGGTCCTAATTTTTCAATGTAGTTTCCTAACTGCACCATAAAAACTCAAAGAATCTTTCAGACAAACCTGGAGGAGGGTCGTAGGAGTAGAACTCGTTCTTCCTGGGGAGCTGACTTCTGAAAACTGATGTGAAGGAGAAATCATTGAAAAAAAGCTCCGAATGGCACTGAATAAACCAACAGTGACATGAAGAGAAATTCAGCAACAGAAGCACCGACTCGTTGAAAGCGGATAAAGTGAGAAGTGGTAAAATAGAAACGTTGTAATAACAGCAGCAGGCACCTTTGAAGCAGCGGCTGTCGTTGTGGGAGTAACACTCCGGAGTTTTACAGCAGAACAGGAAAAGCGTCCTGTGAAAACTTCTGTCCTGGCCCGAAATGGGTGCGTACACCTGCAGAAACGACCACATGGTGCAATTCAACATTGAAGAGAAAATTACATGTTCGTCTCAGGAAAGCACGAAGTCCTCTAAAGTTTTCAGGATACGTTTTGCACTTTTTTTTTTTTAAAACTGGAAACTTTTGACTGGACTTTAAGCAACTTGGATTATGTCTCTCCATTGTTTATTCAGACTCTGGGAACTTGATTCCAAATGAAATACAAAGTAGTTTCAAATTAAAGAAAACTTTATTCGAGTGAGCCAGAACAGTTTTTTATTTTATTAAAGTCTACGTAGTATGCTCCTTAAATTGTTTCTGGTTTGGAGGTGGATTTCTATCAGATGTGACAGTCTCAGCCCTTGTCTTGGATGCGTCTGTACACTGTGAATCTTCCTGAAACTTAATAATCTCTCAATCACGCACTTTTTCCTTCCACTTAACAACATGTTGTGATCGGCTTTCTTAGCAATGACATGTTGTGTGTTAATCACCAAAATGAACAGAAATAAACACTTGAAATGTGTCACTGTGTATCAAATCTATAAAATAAGAGTTTATGGTCACCATTTTCTCTCTGTTTAGATTAATCACAATGTTTCTTTATCTCTAAATTCTTTGTTTTATTATTATTAATTCACCAATTACTGCATACAATACAAACATTACAGACTGACAAACATAGGTACTGATCTACAAAATAAACAACCAATTAATTAAGTGAACGACAACAACAAAAATAAAAACAAACAACTTGTTTCTATAAAAATTACAATAATTAACGAGTCTTGGAAGGTTTTACTCCACCAGGTACCGACCTGCAACAGGAAGACCATGGGCAGCCCGCATTTCTCACACTCCAGATCGGACTGGAGGGGCAGGCCCCTCTGGCTGAGCCACGCCGGCTTCCCTCCGACCTTGCTGGGGAACTGCGGAGACTGAAGCCGCCACGGTTCTGCTTCTTCAAGGAAACCCAGAACCACCTCGGGAGAGGACGACATGTTTTTTACTTTTAAAAACTAACTTAAAGATCAAAACAACCCACTGACAACGAGAAGGCAAAGATTCCTCTTCAGAAATTCTCACAACACATGCTGATGCAGCTGCGAACGTTCTCCGTCAGGAAACATTAGCACCCCTTAGTTCCGCGGTGAACGGCTGAATTAGCATCGTCCACTAGATGGCGCCGTTGCTTCACTTTATTTAGTGAAGATTTCAACAATCAAAATTAATCCGTACATCAAAAACAATATTCATTTTATCACCCAAATTTGCTTAAATATTGTAATTTTACTACGGAAAAACTGTGACTGAATTGTAAACAAAATTTCATCATAGTTAACGTAGATTTGATCTTAATGTTGTTGGATTTTGTAATTTAAAGTGTTCCCAGTGCGCACGTTTTGTATAAACATCTAGCAAGTAAACACAAGTGAAGGCCATTTGAAGTGAAATTTAAATTCAGGAGAAAATAAAGTGTTGGATGAAACAAACAAATATTAGATAAAACACACACACAAAAACACATAGTCTACTGAAAAATAAGGAAACTGTTTGGTTGGAAGTATATTTACAAAAAAACAATGGAAAAATCTTCAGATAATTATAAGCCAAAGCGGCCAAAGTCCAAACAAAAACGTTGGGTAATTATACAAAATGTCTCTATTCAGTTCCAGGAACCCACTGTTCTCAAGCTTTCTGTTTATGACAGGTGAAAAACAAAAATAAGAAACATCAGTCATACGCAACATAACTGCATGAACCTTTGTGTAAAATTAAAGCATCTTTAGCAAAACAAACATACTAAATGAATGATAAGAAAAAAATTAAAGAAATTTGAATCAAAACAAACTACTTCAGCTGTTTACTATCTAATTACAAACCTAACTTAAATTTTGAGTAAGAATTACAATATTTTCATACAGCAAGAAAATTGTAGGCCACCGATCGAGTTAATTTTGATTTACCATGCGATTCATTTAAATATACTGCTTTTTGCAACTTGCTTATTCACAACCAGAGTAAATGTTAGCACACACACACACACACACAGAGAGAGAGAGAGAGAGAGAGAGAGAGAGAGAGAGCACAACACAGTGATGTCACGGAGGGGGAGTTTGATTTGGGACGGGTCTGTGTGCCGGACGCCTGGACGGACACTCACTGCAACTGAATGATAGTTAAATCTCGTCTTTTAAATCGGGATTTTGTGGTTAATAACTCACCGAACTGTGTAACCCCAGTACTTCAGGTCCGGACTCCCCAGAGAGAAAAGTCCAGGCTGCTTTTCTGTTTTGAACCATGGAAGCCCAGAGGAAGCGGACGGCTTATTGTCACTAGACCCCGTGGAGGAAAAGAATGGACCGAGTGAAAACTGACCCGACCGAGGAGGACTGATCCCCGCCATGTCGCCCTCCTCTCCCTGCCAGGAGGGCTACAAGCCGGCGCCGGTGGCCCCCGCGCCGCCCGTCCCGCCGCGCAGGGTCCGGAGCAGGGACGGGGGCTCCGCAGGGAGGACGCGGCGGGCGGCAGCTCCGGAGAGGCGGGTGAAGTGTGTGCTGGTGGGGGACGGAGCGGTGGGGAAAACCAGCCTGGTGGTCAGCTACACCACCAACGGCTACCCCACCGAGTACGTCCCGACGGCGTTTGACAACTTCTCAGGTAGAGGAGCAGAGCTGGGCAGGAAGCCCGAAAGCTGTAGCAGTAGCGGTATTTTTACTCAAGTAAAAGTAAAAAGTAGCCATCCAAGAAATTACTCAAATAAGAGTGGAAAAGTATTTACTCAAGTAACCGATTAATCATTTAATATTTATAAATTACAACAGCAGACAGGCCAAAATATAAACTTATGTGGAAATGTTGGTATTTTAAAGACCAAAATTGTTCATCTCAATAAAATAATAAAATCAGGCAAATGAAGAAAATCCAAATCAGTTTTTTTTTTAAATATAAAACTTATGAAACTTTAATAAAATCTTTAGGTGTGTGTCTGAGTCTGGTGAATTTTTGGTTAAAACATGTCTGTTTTTCATTCAGTGAGTAGAAAATCCAGAAATTTTATTCAAGTAAATGTAGAAATAAAATTACTCAAGTAAAAGTAAAAAATACAGCGCAGTAAAAAGACTCATAAAAGTAATTTAAAAGTTACTCCAGTAAATGTAACTGAGTAAATGTAAGCATTCATCTCTGTAATGGATCAAGGAAAAACTTTATAAAGAATAATGTAGTCTACTCTAATCTAATCTAATCTGTTTTTATTTTACATTTAGCTGTAATTATTTAACAAATACTCCAAACATGTTACTGTCTCTGTAAACATAACTCTATGTTCAAAATTATGGTATATTATTTTTTTATCTTATGTTTGGATTTAAAGTTTATTTGTTCAATAATTTTTTTCTATTTTTGGCCTCATTTTAATGATTCCTGTGTTTCTGCTCAGCGGTGGTGTCAGTGGACGGCCAGCCGGTGAAGCTTCAGCTGTGTGACACAGCAGGACAGGTGAGTGAAAACACCTGTCTTTACAGAAGTATTCACGCCCCTCAGCTTCTTCACGTTCGTCTCATTATAACCACAAAATCTAACATTTCTAATTCATCGCCCTAAAACGGACGAAGACGAAGCTTTCAGATGGAAATCTTAAAAGTGTGGCATGTGTTTAACATCTGTACGTATTTTAGGTGCCTTAGCTTATCATCAGTGAATGGGTTCTCAGTTGGATTTAGGTTTGGACTTTGACTAGGCCATTCTAACACGTAAAAACCTCATAAAAGCTTCAAGTCTTTTGCAGCTTCTAACAGGTTTTCTTACAGAATTGCACCAGCCATGTTTAATACCATCCATCTTACCTTCAACTCTGACCAGTGGCAGAAAAGCATCCCCTCAACATGAGGCTGCCACCACCATGTTTTGTAGTAGCGTCTTCCACATAGTATCAGTGTCTGCTGTGGCTTTTTGTATGTTTGTTTTTCTCTGAGACTAAAACGGTGGATTGCATATTAATTAGGGTTGTCAGTTGTTTGCATTGGATTTTATTTTTGGGTTTTAGAGTAAAGGGGGCTGAATACAAAGAGATTTCACACTTAAACCGGCTGCAATAAATCAATTAATCGCATGATAAATTTAACTGAGCTCAATAATTAACATGTTTTTGAACAGCAATTTTGTCTACAGAGAATTGGTTTCGTTTATTGCTTTGGTTGTGTGGTTTTTATTTTATTTATTGTTTTTGATAATTTTATCTATTTTGGATACTTAAACATCTTCTAGTTCCATCGTTAAGTTTATTGATATTTGAAAGGACAAACTTGCATCATTTTTACAATCATCATTATATTACTTGAAAATGTTCTCAAAACAACATTATCGTTTATCGCGATACACTGTGGGAAAATATATCGTCCAGCAGAATTAGTTATTCAGGTTTAGTCACATTTTTAGGTTTTTTTAAACATCTTAATAAGGATGTTTGATTTTCCTTTCACTACTAAAAAAATCTCATCAAATCCCAATAAAACATGTTAAACTTTGATGTTTAAATGTGACAAAATTATTTTAAAAATTCAAGGTTTCATAAATGCGCTGGACTTTATTCTGTTGTTAGAGCTTATTTGACGCCCATTTATGTAGTTTTTTTTTTCCCATTCTAAAGTTTTTAAGGTTTGGTGCTGTGAAGCAGCACAGGATGTGTGTGACCCATAAGGGAAGGAATAAAACAAGTCTGGAGCTGAAATAGGACACTGTGAGGTTGTGCTTTCGAATGGTTTTCCCTGTCTAGTTACAAGTCCACCGGGACGTTTTCACACAGTGGAAGATGAGTTTTCCTCTAGTTTTACTGCTAAAGAGCAAACAGAGCTTTTCACTGAAACAAAGTGAAGTGGAATTATAAAATGTCTTAAGTGAGGTCAGTTCTTGTCCAGGAAGCCGTGTTTGATGGGCCTTTCCCTGGAAAAAAAAACAATCCCTCACAGGCAGGAAGTGAATTTTGTCCACAGCTGCAGCAGATGATTGTCTTTAGAAGATAGTAGAAGATCCATATCATGTGGGCAAGCTGCTTCTGGTCGGAGGTTATGAAACCGCTGTTCTCGGCAGAAAGAAACTGATACGCCCGGCATGCCGAGCTAAATGTGTTTGATAAGAGAAACAGATACTTTTAAACTCACAGGGGGGAAATGAAGAGCTTTGGAGATGAAAAGAAATCCTTCCCAGTCGATGATGGTACAAGAGTTTAATCTATCAACATGTAAAGACAAGATGTATGCACAGAAATAAAGGGTTACTGTCATGACCACAGACGAAGAAAGGATTACAAGTAAGAGAAGGAAGAGTTTTTGAGAGAAGAAATAATCAAATTAAATCATCTATCAATAAAAAATATCATGTTGTGGCTTGAAATTAAATATCTACATTTCTCATACTTCGCACCAGTTAAAGGTCAGTTTAAATTTCTCGTTTCTCCTAGATTTTCAAAATACAACTCATTTAGCACGTTTATATCAATTACATATTTTTGCGCCTCTAAGCATTTTATTTTGTAGCAATGAGGAAAACGGAATTGAAAAGGTTGCTGACCCCTGTTCAATAATACGCAGTTTCAACTAAATATATTTAAATGTGTGATTTTAATTTCACAGAAATACAGAACTAGAAGACATATGCTGATTTTTTTGATTTTTTTTTTGTCTGAATCTCTGTCATGGAACCAAAGTTTGCCTGACGTGGTTTGGTTTCGTCCCTTCCAGGATGAGTTTGACAGGCTGCGCCCGCTGTGCTACACCAGTGCAGACGTCTTCATGCTGTGCTTCAGCGTCGTCAGTCCCGCCTCCTTCCAGAACGTTCCAGAGAAATGGGTCCCAGAGATCCGTAAACACGCCCCCTTCGCTCCCCTCGTCCTGGTGGGGACACAGTGTGACCTCAGGGAGGATGTCAAGGTAGGCAGGTTTACTCAAACAATAACACAACAAGAAAAATACTGCCTCTGATGATGTTATAGTTAATATATAAACACATCTGGATGAGAACTGGAAGCCTCTTTAGAGTTACAAAAGCCTGGAAAATATATTTTTGGGTAGCCTGGCAAAAAACAACAACAAAAAACAGCCCCTTGTCCAATGCTTCGCTACAGAAATAGTTTGTTGGAGGTGCGAACTACACTGATGTGTGAAGGTCATTGTAAATAGCAACACAACGAAATTTTTTTTTTGAAAAGTCAAAAATTGCTAGAAAACAAATGATGAAGTTTTGAGATTAATCTCAGAAATAAAAAAACAACTGGAACTTTCTGAGTATGAAAAGTAAAAATTTACTAGAAAATAACTATGACATTTTGACAGTAATCTAAGAAATTCTTTTCAGAAAAAACTTGAAAATTTCCCTGTTTTTTCTAGAAAATTTCAGAATCTTTTGGCAGAAAGTTACTCCTTTTTTCAATCTACACTGGCCCTAACGCAGTGTCATAGTGATCTCTGTTGAAGTTTTAGACTTTACCCAATTGCTAACATTCGTCCATGACGTCTTTATTGTGCCAGATCGACCCTAAGAAGCTTATCGGATATTCCCTGCGCTGTAAACAACCATCCTCCAAAGCAAAGAGAGAAGTGTCGATCCAAACATTATTGTCAATTCAGCATTTGGAAACAAAGCCAACACTGCCACTGGTTAAACTACAGACAAACTGCAATTCTAACTCAGCACAGAAAATCAAAGTCATTGTTCACAATCTCTCCTTCTGTTCTCTGATTGGTTGAATTCGACCAGCGAAATCAATTTCAGTGGGAGAAAGTCCAGACGGAGTAGTGAAGGCAATTTTCAGGCAAAGCTTTTTTGGTATGTAGGCATACTAGAGTAGAGTAACTCTAGAGTTACTCTAGGTAACTCTAGAGTTACCTAGAGTTGCTAGGTAACTCTCTGGTTACCTAGCAACTCGCTCATTCTTTGGTTACCTAGCAACAGCCTGTTCAGTAACTGGCGCAGCTGCATTTTAAGGTTCAGCCACTCTGCCTTATAACTGCTTAAAAATAAAATAAAACTTTAAAACTGGCAGTATTACAGATACTTAAAACAAAAAAACCTAATCATTAACTATCAATATAGGCAATGCTTATATTATGCAAGTCATATCGTCCAGGGGAATTTGCATTGTTAGTTTATAGCCACATTTTGCCTTTTGACTGAAAACTCGTTCCTTCTTCATGGCTTGTCACAAACTATTGTGGCTCTAATATACGTGGAGCAGTTTGTGGAGCGGGGATAGTTCTCCAAGATAACTGCTGTCGACTCCTTCCAGGTGCTCATCGACCTGGCGAAGTACCGGGAGCGGCCCGTGGACCCTTTGGACGCCCGAGACTGTGCCATGGAGATCGGAGCGGTGGCCTACATGGAGTGCTCCTCTCTGACCCAGAAGAACCTAAAGGAGGTGTTCGACACGGCCATCCTGGCCAGCCTGCAGAAATACAGCTCACGGAAACGCTCGAGAGGCAAACAGAAGCACCGAATTAAGGCGAGGCAGACCCCGGACAAGATGAAGAGTCTGTCTAAGTCCTGGTGGAAAAGGTACTGCTGCGTGGCGTAGAGCAGACCTAGGACTGGATCGGGCTCTGGTTCTGGGCTGGAGTTTTAAAGAAAACCACATAAAACCTTGACTGGAACGTGGAATATTGTGGATGAGATTTACTACTGAGCTTCTATTTTGAGTCGCCTGGAGGATTCTCCGGTGTTTATTCCCTTAGACTGGTTAAACACCAGTTCTGTTCTGGGACCAGTAAAAGATGTGACAGAGTCACATCCAGGTTGCTTTTCTCTGGATTTCTGGTCCAAAAATACTGATGAAAAAAAGACAAAACAACCCTCTTGGTATAAATTTATCCTGCCTTCTTATGCATCCCAGAGGAAAACTGGAATCTTTGTTGGACATAATTATTATAATCGATGATCTAAGCCAAACAACACACTGTCAGCCGACTGTAAATTGTTCCCAATTCTGGACTGGTTTAAAATAAAATCAGAAAGAGCTGCTGAGAGGAAGAGAGTCGCCCTCGGAGCAGACTTTGTCACGGAGGATTTTATGACCCAGACATGATCACCAGACGCACAAGAAGTCGAAACAAGTCCATCCGTCCTGACGTCAATTCAGACCGGAGCCATTGTTACTCTGATCAGAGGACTCGCTGAGTAACCGCATCCTGATTTTACACGTTTCTGAATCAGCTTTTTGTTTGGTCTTAAACAGAACAATTTGTACCAAATTCAGGCTTTATTTTTTATTTTTATGCAAGAGCTCAAATCATATCTAATCTTGATATGAACTCATGCACATTTTTGTCCTATCAGAAGTCACAAACTGTTCCTGCTTTGATCAAAACTGAGATTTCCAAACAACCCACATTCTTTATATCTTTTTTTTCCTGTAGCAGCAAACAAACTATTTCATGTCTCCATATTGGAAGGTAATTTATCATCTTTTCCTCTCAAACTCATCAGGACTGACTGAAAACAGAGCGAAGCCGGTTCAGGTTGGTCAGCTGTGAAAACGGGATCATTTCTTCTGCACGTGTTTGACTTATAACTTAAACAAAGTGGTACCAAACATTTCCACTGCTACATGTGATTTATCCTTTCAGACTTGACTATGAGCGTTTGCTGAATCAGATCCTCCATGGTTAAATCTAAAATTAATTCATAGTGTATTTTGCTATCTTTATTTCTTAAGAAAAATCCCTTTTCTGTTATATTACTTGATATTATTGCTAGTTACTGACACTCCGAGTCTATAACGCATCAATAATCTATAAACATGGCGGTTTTCTCTTTCTAATATTTCATCAAATGAAAATCACAAACTTTAATGTTTTTTTTAAAATTATTTTATGCGACAGACCAACATATAGTGGGGCATCAATAGGAAGAACAAAAGTAAAGCACCGTTTCAGTTTGTTTTTTACTTGTAGCAAAGTATGCATCTGCAACTAAAAAGATACAAGCATGTGAAAAGCTCAGCCCTTTTTAATCAACTTAATGTCAATAAAATGTAGCTGATCTATTGACTATTTTTTAAATTAATAATTTGACAGCAAATAATATGAGATTTTGTTTTGCAGAATTTGAACCAGGTGAAGCTAAACCTGCCACTGGAAGAGTTCTGGGTAAAACATATTTACAAATAAAAGTCTGTTTTAAATCTTAAATGCCAAATGTATATATATTTGTACAACTTTGGCTAATTACTGCTCTGACTGCCCTGTTCTTTCAGTCAGTATACTCCAGTAAAGGATTGATTACTAAATTAGTTGACGATAAATTCAATAATCACAATTAATCCGATTAACCATTTCAGCCATGCTGCCACGTTAATCTAAAATTTTTGTTGAAAGTTGGATTCGTTGGTTTCTCTCAGTGGAAGCTGTTTCTAACGCAGCTCAATGGGTTCACTGTGTGGATGTTTAACTGCTGATACCAAATGCTTTGTGTGTTGCAGGGAGAAAAGGCATAATAGGTCATTTGTCTTGTGGAGCTAAGTGGGCTAAAGGTCACACACTCTTATGATAGCTGGCATTTCCTGTGTCAAGTTTAACAGAAATTAGTTTTGTACTTAATTCAGTCCGGTTTAAGCATCTTAGTGGCGTTAACCGTGTTGTTCTGTCTTGTCTTTCCGTCAATCAGCAGAAAACGCCTGGCTTGTATCTTAAAATGACCTGAAGACGCTCACATTTTAAACTTTAAAATACTGTGATCCCGTAGATTCTGCTTTATTTAATCACCACAGAAACTACTCTGATCCCAACTGATAACTAAGCAATGCAACGCGCTACAACGCTAGCACAAATTCACTCGTGACTCCAGCTTTTGAGGTTATGAAAGGTCAGAGGGTTTCCCCCGTTTTGACTTCCTCTCAGGTGGTTGCCGCAGCGTGGCGTTGCAGCAGGATGGCAGATGAAGGGCTTCGTAACGTAGAGCAGATGGCTATCTGAACGTGGAGACAGAAAATAGATGTGATGGATGTTGGGGGGTTTTCTGTTTTGTTGAAAGTAAAGCATAATTATTCTTTGTTGCTGTTGTTGAGGTTTGTAGAACTGTGTGAGAGCTAAAACTTCATAAATCTGTGACTTTGATTTACTGGGTGTTGTTGTGACGGGCCCCCGCTCTACGCTGGCGATGTTTAATACGTGACTCAGAGACGCGGCGTCACAGCTGGTATTTGGTCTCACTGGATGTGAAGCAAAGGAACACAAAATCCATATAAATATGTCTGATTTAGGGCACAAAATGAAACTGCTCATTGTATTCTTCTATGTCCAGGGCCGGATTTAAAAGGATAAGGGCCCGGGGCAAGAGCCGGTTTTGGTACCCTATCCAAAAAACAGCAACAACAACAAAAAAAACAAGCATTTACACATGGAAACTACAGTTGATGGCTCCATGTTGGTCCCAAATAAATGTATTATAAGTTCAGAATTTTCAAATATTTGAGTTTTGTGTACATTAACAAAAATATCAATCAAAAAATACCAAGACAACACATTTCAGTTGGGCTTGCTTATGAGTTTTATATATGCTACAATGTAAAACATTTATTCATTACAAAAATCTTTGGGGTCCCACAAAACGTGGAGCCCTGGGCTACTGCCACTGTAAGCCCTTTCTAAGTCCGGCCCAGTTCACATCCTGTGACTCTGTGACTCAGATATCTAATCTGAGGATTTACACATCTTACAGGGGACACCAGCTCAGAGTCTCTTTCAGAAAACCAGCCGAGCGCGGCCTGGGTGAACCAACACTCCTGTTTTCACTGGTTAAAAAACAAAAACAGACGATACGCTGCTGCAGTCTGCTCATGTCAAGCTTGTCGTTAACCTGGAAATTTCAGTAAAAGGAGGATGTGTTTGTACAGATCTGTCATACTCTGAGAAATAAAGAATATTTGTAATAAAGACGTGTGGTATGTTGGTAAGAGCTGAAACCTGTTGAGGTTGATTTGTAGCATCAATAATATAGAAGGTAATAAAAGGCAAGAAATATAGAATGAAGTTAAATAAAGAATAATAAAAATGAACACAGAAACTAACATTAAAATACAAATTTAAAACACATTAACAGGTGAGATAGTTAATGTTTTAAATTATTTAAAGGAGTTAACTGCACATCTCAGTTTCTTTAATTCTGGTCCTGGGAACACTACATCAACAGGTCTGTTACAAAACAAGAAAACTAAATGGTTCATGTCTGTGAAGCAACTCTGAAATATATTTACACTCAAGACATGCAGTGATTTACTAACTGGTATTATTGGATCAATTTTTCTTGGTTTTGGTCAGGACTCTCTACTGGTTTATGGTGTTTAGCTAAATGCTCTCTAACCTTAAATCTGCAACTTTTGCCTTTTTGGCATCAAAAGTTTTAATAGTCTTTAAGCTGGGCGAGCTTATAGATGTTGAATAAAAGTGGCCCAAGATTAGAGCCTTGAGGAAACCCACATGGGATCTTTATCTGCTAACATTCAAAATGACACGCAGGGGTTTTAGTTTACCAAATGAAATCTGAACCAGTTCGGCATCAAACAATCTGGACCCTATTTTCCAGTAGCCGCATTTGTGTCAAAACTTTAATCAGGTGTGGGCAAAAGCCAGCCTGAAAAGTACTGAATACATTTTTCTTATGAAAAAGGAGTAAATTTGTAGATAAGCTGTCTTTACTGTACAATGATCTCTGCCAAAGTGTGAGTGTTCAGAGCGCAGAGTAACCTTGTACCACCATGTAGCGAAAGCTACAAAATGTTACTGAGATAAGATGAACAAGTTTACCCTAAGTGTTATTTATCTACCAAAATGACTTAATCATTTCTAAAAAATAAAATAAAATAATCTAAATGAAATTATCCTGTAAAGAGTTTCTAAAGAAAACGCCTTCACTGCAAAAACAAGTATTTATGGTCTGGTTTTCAGTGCAAATATCTTAATACATTTGAAATAAGTTTCAGCAAGATATAAGAGCTTGTTTTAAGTTAATAATTTCTTAATGCTGATAAAAAAGTTTTAGTTCCATTGGTAGATAAGTTAACTTATAAAAAGATATTTTTTTCTTGTTATAAGTTCGGTAATCTGCCTGTGGAACTAGTTCTTTTTCATCACTATTAATTACTGACTTAAAACAAGCTTATATCTTGCTGAAAGACTGTAAGTTAGTTTCGTCTTGTTTCAAATGTATTAAGATATTTGCGCTGAAAACTAGACCAAATATACTTGGTAAGATGTATTTTTGCTGTATTTTGATTGTTTCCTTTCACTTTTAGCTCAAACGTGGCTTCTTCTGAGTAGCTTTGGTGCTGTGGCACTTGCTTTTCAAAGTCAAACAACCATGCTGCGCTCAGCTGAACATCAGGACAGATGTTCAGCCACGCTTGAGGACATGAAGACACAAACACAAGTGCACACACCAGATGCAGTCCGTCACCCGACTTCAGTCTGAATCACTGTGAGGAGACTCGCTGCTTCCAGGCAGCCGTCGTTATGCAAGAGCTTTATTTTGAAGGCTGTCAAGTGGTGTTTGGTGAGGGGTCTGTCTTTCTTCTGGGACGCAGTGTGTATGTGATTCACTGCGTTATCTGACAGCAGCGAATCACGAGAAGACCGACTTTGTTCTGGTTACACCAGTTGTCTTTTGAGCTTCAGTCAAAGCTCCCTGGTACAAATTAAGAACAAGAAGAGGACTTTTTCTTACGCGTTTTTAAATCCGCTACAAATTAATGACACATTCTCACTTAAAATGTCAAAAAAATAAAAATATCTCCACAAACAAAGCTAAAGGGCCTTTAAAGGCAGCACAATGATGCTGCGGTTTTTATAAAGCAGCAAAATCGCTAAAATAAATCTTTTCATTACAACTGGTTTCCAACATCATACTTTGCAGATATTTTATCTATCTTTAATTTAGAAAAACATATGATTACTCAAACCAAACTCGAAAATACATGAATATTTAGCCAGAAAGTTTAACTGTTACTTTTTTATTTAATTTTTCCATGTACAGGAAGGCAGGGAAAAAACACACAAAACAAGTTTTATAATTTATTCTGAAAAGGAAAACATACAGTGTAAACACATATATTTAAATTGTGCAAAAGCTGCCAGCATTCAAATCACAGTTTAGAGATTCAGTTCTGGCTGATTGTATAACTTTATAGTCTCTGTGTGCGAGCGTGTGTATGTGTGTTGTTGCGTAATATAAAAAAGAGGTGGAGTGACATCAGTGCTTTACAAGCAAAGCTGAAATACAACCCTGTTTTCTAACAAGCTGTAAATTCAATCGGTGTGTGTGTGTGTGTGTGTGTGTGTGTGTGTGTGTGTTCAGGCAGCTGCTGTGTGGGAGCCGATGTGTGTGTCTACTTAAAGTAACGAAAGAAAGTTGGAGTGGAGAAAACAACACATGGGGGGGAAAATAAAATGGATACAAAAAAAAAAAAACCTCAACCAAATTAACAGAAAGTAGCAACAGTTACTAAGCACATAATTAACCAAAGGGAACTGAGTTTTCATGTAAACATAGCAAACATTTTCTTCAATAATCAGTCGATACAGCGGGAGCAAAGTTTCTCATTTTGAGGTGTGAATGTTTACAAAACAGCAAATTGTTCAACTGCTTCTGCTGACAATTTATACAGCTTCTTTTAAGTAGCTTTAGCTTCTGCTAATTCAACATTATGAATGAAGAAAGCAACAAGTGGTTTCTGGATGGTAAGTCAACAACAAAACACTTGTCTTAACCAGGAGCCATTACACAGCACACACAGCGGTAAAACCAGCTGACCAATGTGCTGGAGCTCAGCTTGGGTTGCTAGGTGACGGGGAAGACTTAATGTGGGTTGCTAGGTAACGGGCTGGGCTTCACTGGGGTTACTAGGTGAGGGGTAGTATCTGCTGATTTGTTACATTCAAGAGGTTTTTGAAAAGCCTAATTTCCAGACACCAAAAAACATTAACTTATTGCCAAAAACTAGAGTTGTATAGTGGTTACATTTACTCAGCTACATTTATTTGAGTAACTTTCTTTCTTAAATTTTCTATTAGTAGTATTTTTACTATGCTGTATGTTTTTAGTAATTTTATCATGAAGTACCACTACTATTACTTGAGTAAAATTTCTGGATTTTCTACCCACCGAATGAAGAACAAACATGTTTTGATCGAAAATTCACCAGACTCAGAAGGTTCATAAGTTTTATAATGAAAAAACCTGATTTGAAAACATTTTCTTTTGCCTGATTTTATTATTTTTGTTATTTATATGAACTATTGTCATTTTTGTCCTTAAAATACCAAATTTTTTAACTTTATATTTTGGTCCGTCTGATTATGTAATTTTTAAATATTAAATTACTAATAATTTGATCAGCTACTCAGTACTTGAGTAGACTTTTTACCAAATACTTTTTTACTCGTACTTGAGTAATTTCGTGGATGGTTACTTCTTACTTTTACTTTAGTAAAAATATGCTGAAGTAGTCCTAGTCTTACTGGAGTATAATTACTCTGCCCACTGTTTACATCATCCCCAAAACAAAAGTAAAAGGCCTGCTGGTGGTCCTGCTGAAGCTGATAAGAGTCAATCCAAAGTTTTTCACCTACAGTCATGAGCTGAAAGGAAGAAGCAATTACCCCAAAAGCCACATAAAAAATAGATTACAGTTTAAAAGCCCTCAGGGACAAAGTTTTGGAAGTCATGTCTTGTGTCTTGATGAAATTAACTGTTAGAGGAACAATGGAGGAACCTGAAAGCCATTTCCTCAGTTTTTATTTAAATTTTTTAAACATATCATTTTAACTTAGTGTCATTCACAGCTTTATGGGGGTAGAAATCGTCATGTTTCAGTTCACTGTGACCTTTTGATAAGTGAAAATGATTCCAACATATGTTTTTAATCTAATAAACGCTCTGATGGGTTAGTAATCTATTATCTCAAAGGACTGTGCTTGATTAGTTTGTAACTCTCTTACCTAATTTACACATAATAAGTTAATGGTTTTTCATTATTTTTGATTAATGAGCTGTGTCACCTCCTCAAGCGGCAAACTTTGGCCCAGATGCAGCCCAAGAGTTTAAATCAGCCACTGTAAATGAAAACATCTGCACAGGAAGCTAATTCTGCTCTGTGCTGTTAATGGCTTCATATCGAGAGAACCAATGAGTTTTTTTGGGTTTTTTCACGTCAATGGTAAACGTTTGAAATGAATTTATGTGTATTATTTCTACCATATAAAAACTAGAGTAATTTGAGGCCTTGTCAGGTTTCAGCTTTGGTGTTATTTTGAGAGTCTGGAGCTTTTCTGTAAATCAGCTGCGACGACAGCTGCACTTTCAGCAGGGTTAGTTCCTCTACAGCGGTCTTTCTCAAACTGTGGTCCCTGGGCCACAGGCGGCCCATAGTGGTCCGCAAAGTATCGCATGTAAATATCAGTTTATTTGCCACAACTCAAGTCTGTTTTTCTTTTCTTGTCTTCTAAATTACAAGCAATTGTGTGCATTAAGATGTTATTAATGTACACAACACTTGGTAAAGAACATTTTTGATTTCCATGTGTTTTCAATCATTTGAAAGCTTAGGACACAAACTTTCATCATCTGTAAATAACTCAAAACATCCCTAGTTGACATGTTCATGGTTTTATTGCGGCGAGTCACATTTACAAAACATAAACAATATTTCTTAAAATGAACAAAGGAGACAACAATAAGTGAGTAAAGAGACTAATATTTTAATTTCAGGTTGTATATATGAAGATATTGTGTTAGTGAAGGGGCAATTTCAAGTTAAGTGATCCGTGAGTGTTTGTTAAATGAGCTAGATGGTCATTGGGTTGCACAAGTTTGAGAGACATTGATCTAGAGCTTCCAGGCTTTCCAGTCAATACATTCTGACTGATCAATAAAGGCAGTTATGATCCAGAAAACAGTTCTCACTCAGCTTGTTTTGATGTTGAAGCAAAGGCGTAGGAGAGGGGGTTGTGTCCCCAGCTGTAATGTAAACACAGCAGTCAGCTGTTGTTACATAGTTGGTTCACTCTCCATGTGTCACAAGCTGTTACAGCCAGACAACTCCGTATGTGAACTCTGAACACGCATCCTAAAGCAAACAGGGCGACGCGAAAGGGAGCGGTGAGGAGTGGGTTTCATGAGGAAATACAAGAAGAGAGGCGAGAAGATTTGGAAGGACACAGAGGATAAAGTGTGTTTGAATGAGATAAAGCACTCAGGCAGCGGTTTCTATTGTTCAGTCAAGAATCCTGAAGGGTTTGTCAGCCTGAATCTGTTCAGTATAAATTTAAGTTAGCGTTACAGGAATCTGCCCCAAAGCAGTGTTGAATTAAAGAAAACTGCAAGATCGACAAAATAAAACTCAATAGGTATGAAAGTATGTTAAATGTTGGAAACATAGTAAAACAAGAAAGACCTACGAGACAAATGAAAAAGGTACTACAGCATCACCAAAAAATAAATTAGCTGAAAATTTGTCCTAAATTAGCTAATCAGTTCTCATAACTTTCCAATGAAGTTGGAAAGTTATGAGAAGTTGGAAAGTTTCCCAAAGGGAAATTAAATATTGTTGTAATTAATCTTCATTCAAATTCTTCAAATAGTTATTGTAGATGTTGATGGCTGTTGGCAGAAAAGTTGTCCTGTAGCAGTCTGTGTTGTAGTGAATTTGAAGAAGCCTCTGACTGAAGACTCTTTTCTAAGACAGTCTCATGAAGATGGAGGCAATGATTTCCAGTGATATTCAGATATCTGATCATTTCTTTTGATCATTTTTTTCCCTTTTCAAATCTGTTTACACCTTAGACAGAAAACAAAGCTGTCTTTTGATGGACATCTTTGCCCCAATAGTAGGACCGGGAATGAAAACAAGACAACTTACAGAAAAAAGACAAAGGGAATAAACCACCAACTTAAAATAAAAGCAATAGAACAAGACCCATCCCCCCCAAAATCACATACTGTAAAAAAGTAAATTTCTTATCAGAGAGATAAATCACCCAAATGGAAGTGTAAAAACCCTCAACATGTGAATGTTGCATTATAGGAAGACATCCCATTTACAAATCTCTCTCCCTCTGACATAAACAGAGACTTCTGGGAAACAGGGATTAGTAACTGATCTTTAGAGGTGGGTGAAAGCAGCCTCCCTCTTTGGCCTCCTGAACCAGATGTAACCAGCTGGTACACACAAACACGCACAGTGACCAGCAGGCTTTTGGCCAGAACTTTTGTCCTTCTATTTCAGCTGGGCGAGCGGACTCATAATGGAGCCAGAAGAAGGAGGCCCAGTTTCAGCTCTGCTTCGAGACATCTTTATGGACGGTGAATCTTTGCTGTAGATGGCAACAGCTCAGTTCTACAGATGAAACTTTTCTCCAAAGTTAAACACCGGAGGAGAAAATGTTCTGTATGAGAATTCAATCTGAGTTTCTCACAAGATGTTCAAATCTGTTTGTTTAACCCAGAGCATGCAGCTGGGGAGAGAAAGGGAGTGATGTTGAAACTCACAGAATGAGGGGAGTTGGGCTCATCCCTGAAAACACAGGGAGTCTAATGTGTTTCTGCACATTATGCTGAGTCCTCAGTTTATTACAGACACACCTAGATTAGTCTCACCCGAGAATGCAACAGCAGCTTTACTGTATCATCCAGTAAATTTTGAGAAAGCCAGAAATGATGATCAGATTATTTTATCATTCATCAACCAACGGAAGAGCTAGATAAGAACAAATAAAAAATAATTACGATTGTTTTTGCCATTTCTTGTTATGCATATCTCAATACATTAGTACAATTCCTTTGATTAACACAGCAGTCACAGAGTTTTCTAGCAACATTTCAAATAACTCAAACAAACTCTGATCCCGGCTACTTACCTTGTTTCCTTATGGCACTCATCGCAAATGGCATCACTGTTGCCCGGATGTTCGGACCGGACAACCCAAGCACAAACAGAATGGCGACATCTGAAGAGCTTGAAACGTTGGGAAATGAGGACGACCCGGGAGTTTCATTTCAATGTTCTTTTGATACAGAAGCACAGTGTAGAGAAAATTAAATTATGGTTGAAATGCAGAGGAGTCAAAGTGAACGTAAAGAAGGCAGCGTTGGTTGAACGCTGGCTACGTTTTTTTTTTTCTGGCTACGGACAGCGAGGTAGCTAGCACTTGCTAGTTAGCAATAAGCTACCTGGGCTTGTCAAATTCCAGCTCGGCAATCACTGTTGGTAAAAAAAAATATTGATTCATCAGTGCTTTGCAGTTCATTTTTCCAATTGAATATCAATTGAGAAAAGTCTGGGAATCGATTATATCTCCTGTCTTATCATAGTGAGCAACCGCAACACTGCCGTTAACAGCTCAGCTCCGTGTCATATAAAACAGTTCTGATAGTGATGTGCGGATTGATAGTGAAATATCGTTACCAGACCTTTATCGTTACCAGTCATTCATGGAGCTATTTCAGCATTAAGATCGATTCTCAAATCCAACTAGCAATACTTTCAATACTTCAGTGATTTCAGATAATGTAGCTTAACAAGAGCATGTTAGAAAGTAAGTAAATTCTGAAGATCTTGCCTAAATGAGACAGGGTGGATGGGAACTACTTTTTCTTCCGCCTGGTAAGTGTGGAATGTATAGCTGCTCAGGGTCAGACATAAACACAAAGACAGATCATAAAATAAGTCATTCATGGAGATATTTCAGCTTTTATTTTATAGTAGCTCTTAATAATTAAACAAGGATTTATAACAATAAGGCTCTTACTTTGCTATTTTCTTACGGTTGTAGTAACATTTTTACAAATTTTGTATGATTTTCTGCTGTTAAAATAGTCAAGCTACAGTAAATGACAATGCTGTCTCTTCTGAGTTTAAAATGAATAAACGTGATGTCTTGTTTTCTTTTTTGGAAACCAAGATTTGAATTACACTTTTTTTTTTAGATTGAATTAAGTGTTTGCACAAAGTATCGGTTTCGGATCTGTATCTCCGATACCAGTTTCAATTTTACTAAGTATTGGATCGGAAATGAAATCGCTGGTATCGAACATCACCAATGACTGAAGCTAAAATTAAGTTGCTTTTTTGTACTTTTCTTTGTTTATTGCTGTAGAACTCTGTTCCATTACCATAGCTACCATAACAAGAAACTTAGCTACAATAAACAAATTTACTCAGTTGGCTTTTACATTCATAGAAGATTATCACTAAAACTATCAGTGTTAAAGTTATCAGAGCCACATCTGTCATGAGACACTATTCATATGATCGGGTTTTGCCACATATAGACCACCAAGTTGTCGTTGATGCTCTTCAAACGGATCACAAGACAAACAGCCGCAGTCAGAATTAAAACCTTTCATATCACAAGATCTTCTTCAACTAAAATCTCCAGTCCTCGAGTCAAAAAGTGACTTTTAGTCATAAAAGTGAGTCTCTTTGGGTGTTGGTCTGTTTGGGCGCTGTGTTGGAGTCAGAGCAGCTTTCTGCAGCAGAATGAGGAAGTTGTGATTCTCTGGAAATGTGTGTGACGGCTGAACAACACGTCTTTCACTGACATTTTCACAACATAAAGAAACTTCACTGTTGAGAGGTAACTTCAGTAATAAAGTTAAAATGCTTGCTCCTGGAAATGTTTAAATTAGGTGACCATAACTAACTCTAAATTAATTGCACAAATCTGTAATTTTTTACAATTAACCTACAAATTGTGCATTTGTAAATTAAATTATTATATTCAATCTCCAAATTAGTATTATTTTTTAATAAAAATGAATTAATTTTTATTTAAAATACAAATGTATTTTATTTAAAAATACATTCTCTTTATTTTAAAATTACATTTTTATTTATTTGTAAATAAAAACAAAAACATTTTATTTTCATTTAAAGTTAAATGTTTTTAACCTAAAAGAAAAAAAAAACATTTTATTTAATGTTTTTAGACACTAAAAACATTAAGTGAAAATACTGCTCATAAATTGAACATCTGTTTTAAATCTCAGCAACATTTATGATATTTTTAAAAGGTTGTAGGATATAAACATTACCCCAGGCTCTTTGCTGTTTCTGTTCATATCCGAGGCACTAAATGATCACACTCTACACTCGTGACCAGTCTAAATGGAGGAGAAAAGGGAAAATGTGACAGAAAATAAAGCTACAGCAAGATCATGTGCCAAAACGATAAGAGTGGACAGGAAAATGATAGAAACTGACTTTAGACTGTATTCTTTTATATTGAGAATCACACTCAAGTTCAGATGCAGAGCAGGTAAAATATTTACTGGGAAAAATGTATAGCGTAATGTAAGAGCTACACAATGTCGACTCGTCACACAGCTGCTTGTTTCCCAGTATCTCTTATCTCTGACCATTACGGGAATGTGTGGGTTTGTCCTGCTATACAGGAAGTGCATCAGCTCCAGTATACACACTGCATGTGTGCGTGTGTGTCCAGGGGTGTTTGCTAAAGTTTGTGGGGTTTTTTTATTTTTATTAGGGTCTGCCCTGGTGAACTCTGCAATGGTTGATTTAAAGCCACTAAAGATTACAATGAGGAATCTGAAACTATACAATGAAGTGAATGTTATGTATTTGAAAGTCTAACATTTACAATGGGGCTGGACAACATAGCTGAAAAACTTATCACAATATGATAACAATATGTTTCATATTAGTCAATAAGGATTTAGTATTTTGTTTTAAATATCTGAAATACTGCTGAACTGGTGGCGTGACCTTTCCCGTTTCATCCAGTTTTTTTTTTTTGAGGCAGTTATGAGGCATGAGGGCAAAACCTGAAATGGCTGCTGTGAACAAGGTGTTGCTAGGTAACCAAAGAGTGAGTAAGTTGTTGCTAGGTAACCAAAGAGCATGAGCAGCTAAAGTCTTTCCTCTGCCTACATCTCCCAGAATGTCATGCGGTTCTGGATTGGAGTTTGGTAACTATCGTGTATATTAAATATTCTATCAGATATATTACATATATATCTATTGATATTGATTACGTATATATCATGATATTTATTTATGGTTCTTAATTAATAAAATGTCATGTGAACTAATGAGACAAAAAGAAAACATTTTTTAAAGGTGTGTATCTTGTAGCATATTATGAAAATATGAATAGTCAAAAATGGTGGTGGCAGTATTATGGTGTGGGGCTGCTTTACTTCTTCGTGATCTCAAAACTTTATTGTAATTTCTAGAATCAGAAATTTCTGCTGTCTTCCAGAAAACCCTGAAGCAAACTTTGGTGATGTCGCAGGAAAATTATTCAAAACACACCAGCAATTTACCTTCCAATGAATAAAATGAAATTTTGCTTAAAAACTTAAAGGAGTAGTGAAATGTTTACAAAACAAATATATTTACATGCATTTCATCACATAGAATATAAAATATCCGTACTAAAATATAAACTTTTCCTCATGCAAAATGCTACGTCTGGTAAACATCAGAGAGGAGAATAAAATATTTTTTTTTGGTGTGGCCTAGTTAAAGTCTGACCTTCTATCTGATTGAGATTCATACTTGAAGCCTTCCAATGTGACAAAATTAATACATTTTAGGAGTTGGAGAAATCAGGCAAACAGATAAAGCTGACATTTAACTTAACATCGAAACATGGACTTTGTTTGGCTGAATTTTGTATTTACTCAGGTTATTGTTGTCTGATATTTACAATGTCTTTGGAGCAGAAGAAATCAGCAAAACAGCAACTACTTTTTCACACAGGTTTCTTTTCTCTGTATTTTTTTACCATCTGAAATGTCAGATGAATTTGGTAGGAGAGGATGAACACGAGGACAGGAAGGGAGGACAAAGTTATCAGAAAGGAAAGAAAAGATTAGAGGCCACAGAGGAAGGATGAGAAGGTGGAGGAAAGGGGAGACAGGAAGTGGATAGAAAGTTGAAAGATGGTACCAAGTGACAGGAAAGTGGAAAAGATCAAATGCATTCTGGGAGTTTTTCCATCAGTTTATGTGGCGTGCTAAGGCTGACAACACACAGCAACAGGAAGTGAATGATGCTGATGCATCCAGCTGACAGTGGCTGACTGAATCCTCTGCAGATTCAAGTATCAGCAGTAACATCCAACCTGATAGCACAGAGTGGGAATATACCTTTATACTTCCAACTCCTTTGAATATGTAAAACAAAAGTTTTCATACTATGCTTCAGGCTGTTAGTGTTTTTTGTACATGTTCAAAAAATAATCAAAAAGTAATTTATGCAAGTGGATATACTGTAAGTAAATGATCATTTACAACAGGGGAAAGTGAGAGAAGATCAGAAAACACATTGTGGCTTTAGGAGTATAGAAACATGCTACATGTGTAGCATGCACAGAGAGGAGTGTGGAAGAGATATATTTATATTTTTATATATATAACAGGGTTTTATTTTAACAATATTATAAATGTGAAGTTTGTCAAAATGTGTTTATTTATCCTTTGAATGTATTTTGCTTAGTCAACAAGTTGTTTCTCCAGACATTTATTGGTGCTTTAACTTCTGTTGCGTTGCTCTTGGCAGTTGGTGGTTACCGTGGCAACCGGTAAGTAATGGCTCCTCCCCCTTTTTCTGTTGCTATGAGCAACTTAGGATCAGCTGTGCTTTTGTTACAAGTATTATATTTAACATATATTTTAGACACATTTAATAATATATAGTGTTTCACAAGTAATTTTGCCATGTTTTGTATATATTTTTAACTGTTTTAATGTTGCCCATTTTAGCTATGTTTAATTTTACAAAGCTAACTGCTGCTAACTGCTCATTGGGAGATATTGCTGTTGTAGTTTGTTTAGGGTCATTTATTCTATATTCTTTAAAGTATAGGGATAGAAGCTGCTGGACTGATGTTAACCAACAACTTGATCTCCTCTTTTGTTAGATTAAATACAGTGAACCTGAATGTGTCTGTTGTGAAGTCGACCTACTGGACATGAGATGAACAGATATATATATATATATACACATATAGTTTTATCAAACCACATTATAATACATTCCATGGGCTCAAACAGCCTCCCCTTGAAAACATTTGGTTCAATAAGAAATAAAAACAAAGCTGACCCTTAGGTGCCTCGACTCTGAAAATCCCAAATGATGCAAGACTGGAAAACAGCATGCAGTCATAAATGATGCAAACCTGACGGTAAGGACTCAGCCAGATTGAAGCTGAGTGGACTCAAACTTCTTCTTAATGCCAGTCAGTACTTTGACTGTCCTTGTGTGACCACAGGAATGAGTCTGTGTTTCTTGTGCCTTGGTTGCAGCATTGCTGACGCCCGTGCTGAGTGAGGGCAGCAGGGTTAGTGCAGTTTTTAGGAACGACAGAAAAAGATTGTAAGTCTTGATGAATGCCTTCGGTGTCTGAACTACAACCTGTTATTGTGGTCCAGCTTTCTATATGAGACCCGCTGGCGAGACAACACACAGAGTTATATGAACAACTTCGGGTCCAGTTTGGTCTCCTGCGGTTCTGCCCGACCAGCATTCAGGTTTAAGAGTCTGGAGACGGAAACAGATTCCTCTGCACACACAGCTGGACCTCTTTAGAGTTTGTCCATAGAAAAACAGCGTAGAAAAGTAAGTAACACTTATTTACATATTAGACATTAAAATCTGCTTCAAAAAGACACAAACATAAAAACAAACTGCTGGCCTGGTGAAAACCAGCCCCCTGTAGTGTAGCGACGGCAGTAGAGATTTCCACAGCCTTGGGGCCACAACCTGAAAAGCAAAATCTCCACGAGTTTTAAAATTACTCCACGGTATCACTAAAAACCTCCAGGTTAGGTAAGTGGCATCAGCTAACTCACTCACTCTTTGGTTACCTAGCAACAACTAACTCACTCACTCTTTGGTTACCTAGCAACAACTAACTCACTCACTCTTTGGTTACCTAGCAACAACCTTCTGAGTAAGTTGTGCAGGAGCAGTTTAAGATTTCAACACCATACCTCACAACTGCTTAAAAATAAAAAATAATGGCGTGGAATGAGAACTGGATAACACAGGAAAGGTCATATTGCTAGCTGGACAGTATTTAAAATATTTAAAACAAAAAAACTAATCAATAATTATCAATGTTGACTGATATGAAATCTTTATATTGTGATGCATTTTTCAGCCATACCATCCAGCCCCACTTCAAACTGTACCCTGTAATATACAGGGAGCCAGTCACAGGAGGCCAGAACAGGGCTGATGCTGTCGCAAGAAAAAAAAACGCACATTTTGAGACTAATCTTAGAAATTTAATAGAAAAAAAACAAGGAAATTTGAGAGTATGAAAAGTAAAAAAAAAATATAGAAAAACAAGTTTTGGGATAAATCTCAAAAATTTTCTTAAAAACTTGGAAATGTTTGAGTTTCAAAAGTCAAACTCAAAACTGTTCTTGTTTTTTTGTCTAGAAAATCTCAGACTTTTTTTTGGCAGATATCTACTCCTGTTTTCTCTCCAATGGCCCATAGGAAGGAGCAGAAACCAAGGCCAAAATACTCACCGCTGCAGTGTCTGTATTTCTGTTTTAGAATGAGTCGGGACAAACAATGCCACAGAAACAACAAAACTGCTCTTCTGTGCATTGAAAATCAACAAAAAGAAGTGTAAAAGTGTGCAAAAGGAAATGCGTTGGGGTGTGTTGGGAGCCATTTTTAGATCCCAAGGACAGTGGATGCTTCCTGTCTGGCTTTCTATTGTTCCTGCAGCGACAGTGATCCTAAGGGAGCAGAGCTAGTCTATCCAACATATCATGGTTTTATAATAGTTACATATTTGATGAAACAGGAAGTAGATATGTAGAGACCAGTCAGTAAGTCTCATGATTTGTTTTGTCCATAATGGTTTGATGTGACTGTTTTGTTTCTCAGCTGCTCTCTAACTAGGTGGAAACCTGCTGACTCTACACCCTTCGTGCCACAGACATACCTCTCTCTGCCCGCTTCATAGCGACATGTTGACGTCTCACGGACGAACGAAATGATTTTTTTATTCCGCCATCTGGTGGACAGTCTGGGTACAGCAGGCAACAGAGCGCAGAGTGGTGACACTTAAGCCTGGGCTGCCCCCTGGTGGCGGAAAAGGGACATAGCAACTAACCGGTGACTAAAGCAGCAGTAAATATACAAGTAGAAATACAAACACGGAAAAGGTAAAACAATAAAATACAAATGACCCACATTTTCTATTTGCTGTTAGAGACTGAAGTTACTGTTAATAGCGCAACTATAACCGGACGTTAGAAAAATTCAAATATTTGGTGAATTTTACTTCAGAAGTGAAGGGATTAATTCATCTCAATTGAACATTTTTAGGACATGTTTACTTTAAATGTTTTTATACTTTATAAAAACATAAGTCCTCAACAATGACTGATATGCTACATCCAATTAGCACAGCTTTGATCATACAGCTCTGCAAAAGATACAGAGCACACTGCACTGAACCCCATTGAAAACCTCCTGGTTATTCCTTCAAATACTGATTTCTGAACTCTTCCCGATTTAAAACATTGGAATCATTATTTCTAAATGAATATGAACTTGTTTTCTTTGCATTATTTGAGGTCTGAAAGCACTGCATCTTTTTTATTTTCACCATTTCTCATTTTCTGCAAATACAAAATTTTTCTTGGAATTTCAGACATGTCAGCAGTTCATAAAATGAAAGAACAATGTTCGTTTTACTCAAACATAAACCTAAAAAGAGTAAAATCAGAGACTGATGACTTTAAGTGGTCTCTTCATTTTTTCCAGAGCTGTGTAAAAGATACTCTGCTGCCAGGTAGCGACACCGAAAACACAGCGAGTTGCAACCATTTCAGACAAACTCGACCTCAAAATAAATTCGTAAACTGGTTACCTTTCTTTCAGTAACAGAAACATGTGAAAAACTTTTTTCTGCAATAATTTACACATTACAAAACATACATCCTATTTATTTTGTTGCTTTATTTCATGTTTAATTTGTTGCGCAGAAACAAAATCTCAACAAAACCTTGTGATTTTAGGTTTTAAAAAATATATTTTGGTCTGTGAGTTTGGACACCTGCAGCTCTAAAGCTTCAGAGTATGGAGCCAAGGACCAAGAAGGAAAGATAACTGTGTCCTCATCGCAGATACAAAGTTGGCTAAATTTAAAATGTTTATCAACAGAAAACGGCCTCGTCATCTGCAGTCGATGAGGTTTTAACTCCGAGTTCTGCATCTCAAAATGCAGCTATTACTTTAAGCCACAGTCTCTTTGCCTCTGTACATCTTATTTAAAACTGTATTCATTTTATTTTCTACAAGAAACATCAGCATTTTTTAAAGTCGTTCATAAAACACACAGAGTAAATTTGATTATTTAAAAAAATGTATTTGTATGTACTTACATACTGGTGTCAAAAGAGTATGCACCAAAATGTCACACTGACTCACAATTACAAAGAAAAAGCATTTTTCTTCGATTGCAAGTATTGAAAAACCTATGTACAGAAAAAAGGTTACGCTGACGAGAGAGTACACTAGAAACTTACAGTCACATCGATTTAAATCAGACTTCTGAAAATGAAAACCTAAGGAAAGGAAAATTAATAACAGTTACAGCCTCGGTGCTCTGAACTTCAAAATGTTTCCGTCTCAGAAAAATAACCTTGTGCTTTCTTCCTACAGTCCAGCAGCAAGGTTTTATCAGAATGTGCTTACGATAAAGAAAATCCTTCTTTAAAATTCGCCACAAGACTGATTTCATCAAAAAAAGAAAAAAATCTTTTTACTTAAAATACATGTCCTAGAGATTATCCTTAAAAGGTTTTACAGTGGGAACAAAGGAAGGTGCTGAAGACGGTCCGGTTTTCCTGCCGTGGAAATTTCATGAGCTTCAAAACGACGACATTTCCCCACATGAACATTTACAGGCTTTTCAACAACACAACCAAACCAGGAATGAGAAAAAAGGCATTTTACAAGATCGGCGAGAAAAACTAAATTATTAGTGAACGATGGATGCTTAAATGGAAAGATAGATATACGAAGGATAAGAGCAAAGAATCCATTCCTCTCTGAAGAGCGAAACCAGAGCCACAGGTTGGGATTTTATGAGAGAGGAACCCGGAACACAGAACCGACACATTCAGACGGACGACCCGAAGTCGGAACATGATGCGCCTCACTCACTGACAGCAGCTACAGGAAACTCCCCGCCACCTTCAGGGATACTGTGATGGTGCAGCACCACAAAGAGCGGCGGCAGGTCCGACAGCAAAACACCAAGCAGACGCAGGCGAGTCCGAACGAAACTGATCAGGGAAGCGACTGGAGGAATAATCTTATTTCTGTGGACTGGTTCCCCTTTGCACTGCGGCCTCCAGGTGAGAAATTCATGGAAACTGAAGCTACTTAAAGCAGGGAAGGCGAGATGGCCAGAGAACTGATAAAACCAAGCAGCTGCAGGGCGAGTCGATGTGGAGATCCACCCAGAACAGAACACAAGTGACAAAAAACAAAAGTACGCGCGACCTTAGCGGAGCTGATGCTGCTCTCTGTGGCGTTGGGGAGGAAATCATGTCGGTGAGGTAAGGATTTCATTTTGTACAGAATGCGTCTGTGGTAGCGTGAGACCAGCGGCTCCCTCTGGGGAGTTCCTCTCCTCATCTAGTCGCTTTTCGCCTTTTTGCTGTCGTTCCCGTTCTCCTCCGGCTCGGCCTCCTCGCCGCCCTCCGGCAGCTTCCTCTTCTTGGTGTCGTCCGGCTGCGCCGGGTGCGCCCTGAACGTCACGATCATGCAGGTCATGTTGTCGCATCCCGTTCCGTCTCCAGACGTGTCCGGCGCCAAGCAGTGGTCCAGCAGCTGTTTGGGATTTAAACGAGCAACGTGAAGAACCGCTCAGCACCAAAAGTGAAACGCATCGTCAGCTTTGGACTGGAGGGAATAATTAAGGAAACTCACACAATGGAGAGACGGAGTTTTTCATTAAATAACAATGGTAATAAAAACAAGAAATACCAGAGGAAATGCCAAATGATTGATCATCTTTATGGTTTCTACTACTTTTCTATTTGTTCAATGTTTGCATATTTCAGAAACAGCAAAAATAAGAAAAGTTTCAAAACAAAAACTAGAGCTGATTGAAGTAATCATTAATTTAATAGTTGAATAATTGTTAATTAGATTAAATAGAGACTGAAAAAAGACCAGTCTTTGGGTTACTTCTTTTTTTACTAAAAAAATAACCCAGAGTAGTATTTAAGCCAAAATTAAATAAATAAAAAAAAATACACATTTTACATTTAAGATTTTAAAAAATATCTTAGTAAATATGTTCTACCCAAAACTCCTAAAGTGGCAAAACTTTAACTTTATCTGGTTCAATTTCTGTATAAAAAAAAAATCTTATTGAACGTCTTTTTAAAATCTAGGAATGATGAAATGTTCACTAAAGAAATGCTCTGTTAGTGCTTTTTAGGCTATTACATTTTTATTCATTTAATTTTTAAATATATTTTCTAAAAAGAGGAGCAGGAAAAAAATTGATTCTAGAGAAAATTAGAAATTCTAGTTTTGGGAATTTTGAATAGATTCAAAATGCTCAAAAAAACCAACAACAAACAAACCACATTTTATCTGCTTATTATATTTATAACAATTCTTTGATTTGTTTATTTTACTTTTTTGAATAAAAGCCAGTCAGCTAAGCTAACCCAAAACTAGTAATTTAAGCTACAGAATTTCAAGCACAAGTCTATTTTTTGTTTCAACATAAATTGATTGAATTTGATACAGTGGAACATTAATTGTTTTATATTAATGTTTTATGAATAAATTAATGTTTTAACGCTCTTTTCTTATCAGGTCACATAATTTAAACAGAATCTCAGCCTGAATAAAGAAATTGGTTTGTGATTTAAAAATAGTTTCTGAATCAAATCATTTTATTAGAAATGCAAATTAATTAATCGATTAAATAGTCGTTAGTGAGCAGCTCTCACCTCTTCCACGATGGCGGACAGGGCTCGGGTTTTCCCATCCTGGTCGGGTTTGATCCTCTCGCTGATGAAGTCCACCACCTCCTGACTGCTCAACACATTCCTGCAGTCACAGAAAACGCCCTTAAAGACGCTCCTTCATGCAGGTTTTCACCTTAAAACACATTTGTAACGTTTGATGCACCAGATGCCGTCGCAGGCGATGACCATGAAGTCGTGATCCTCGTTCAGCGTCAGAACTTTGACGTCAGGCATGGCGGAGATCATCTGGTCCTCTGGCGGCAGCGACTTGTTCCTCTTGTAGAAGTGGTCGCCTGAAAGTCAACGTGAAGAATCTGCGTTGACCAACTCGCTCGTTTCAGGTGGCAAAAACAAGTTTGAAACGAAGAGTTGAACTGATTTCAGAGTCGAGTCTGAAGCTTCGCACCAATGGCTCTGGAGAGGTTCAGTCCTCCATTGACCCGGCCGTCCATTGTCACCTTCCCTCCAGCGTTCTTGATGCGCGTCAGCTCCACCTCGTCCTCCGGCTTGTGGTCATAGGACATGTCCACAGCTTTGCCTGCAGAGACGCAGCTCTTCTTATTTCACACAAAGCAGCTGAGAGTCTTTAAAGGAGACCTATTAAACTTCCTTGAGCAGGATCAACATGTTCATTACCAAACATGTAATGAACATGTTTTGGCTCATGCAAAACATGTTCATTACATTTTTGCAGCTGTTTTAGGACGTCTTGTGACTTTAAATCCAAATAAGCTGCTGCTGGTCCCAACTCAACGTTTACACTCACACATGAAAATGCCTTCAAAATGATGCAACCATACATCTTTGAAAACCAGAAGTGGAGCATCCTGCACAACCAACAAGAATGCAGCAAGTGACTTCTGGGTAAGTCGACAAGAAAACACTTGTCTTTTCCAGCAGCCATTGTACGAATACAGAAGTAAAACCAGCTGACCAAAGAAAAAAGGCACCAAATGTGATCACCTCTTTTTTTTTTTTTAAATGGGGATGTACCATCATTTAATTGCCTTTGTTCAACTAGATGCTGTGTATATTTTGTTAGAAGGGGTCTGAATGTTCAATCTATGTATATTTCCAAAATGGCACAAATAAAAAATACAGTTACGAAAAAGAAAGCAGCAAGTGGTTTCTGGATGGTAACAACCAAACAGTTAACTTTCCCAGCAGCCATTGTAGACCTCATGTAGCAGTAAAACCAACTGATCAAATGTGCTAGCACTCCACTTGGGTTGCTAGGTAACGGGACTGGGCTTGGCTGGGGTTGCTATGCAATGGCACAGTGCTGTGACTTGAGACAACTCGTTTTCTAGACACCAAAAACTAATTGCACAAAAGCTTCTGCATGTTTTTTGATTAAAGCACAACCAGAATTCATCCATATTAATCCACTAGAGGGCGATGTTTTACTCCAGAACAAAATGGAAGGTGCTCCGGATTGTAAGGCGCACTGTCGTTTTTTGATAAAATTAAAAGGCTTTTAAATGCGCCGCATAGTCTGGAAAATACAGTACAAAAATTTTAATTTTGCATAATAATAAGTTCCATTTAAAATATTTATCAGATTTCTTATCCTTTACCTTTTCTTCAAAAAAAGTTTATTACAGTTAATCATTATCTCTGTAATACCACCTTAAATCTTTACAATACCTTTAAATTAAGTCTGACGTCTCAGAGTTAAAGAGGCAGAATCAGTTTTCCATGTGGGAATTGAATCAGTTTTCCATGTGGGAATTGAATCAGTTTTCCATGTGGGAATTGAATCAGTTTTCCATGTGGGAACTGAATCAGTTTTCCATGTGGGAA
>NW_006799972.1:357277-358160 GCF_000485575.1 Poecilia formosa
GAATCAGTTTTCCATGTGGGATTGAATCTGTTTTCTTCATTCCAGAAACAGTTGGAGCCTTAGGTTGGTGAGGGTTGCCATGGCAACGGTCAAGTTGCTACATTTAAGGCACACTAATGCTTCCCTGCTGCCATCTTACAACATGAACAGTCGAAAAGCAGAGTGGATTTACCTCGTTCAGACACAACGCAGCGCGAGTCGCCGGCGTTGGCCACGATCAGCTGCTTCCCTCGGATCAGAGCCACAACGGCCGTGGTGCCGCTGTCCGAGCCGGGCTGAAACAAACATGGAGGACGGGCCGATCCGTTAAAGACACAAGAACCCAAAAAACATTTTAACCAGTAAACTAAAATCTAAATATTTTAAACCAAGTTTTTAGCATCAATAATGTTGTTTTTAAGAAAGTAAAAATATGAAGAACATGTAATTCAGGTTTAGATGAAACAGATACGTGGTTTGTTTAAATTACAACTGATAAAGTTTTTAAAAATTTCAACATGATTTTGGGTATTTATTGGGAGAACATTCTCAACAGCCTTTTCTTATCCAAATAGGGTTGATTTCATTTAACATTTACCGAGCTAAAATCTTTTCATAATAAAAATTTTGATTTCTCATAATTTCCAAGCATTCCCACTCATAGATAAAAAAAAAAACACAAACTTCAATTTCTAAAGAATATTTAACACTGAAACTGGAAAACATTTTAAATATCCAAAACAATACTAATTAATATGGATAATGAAGCCTTGGTAACCAAATTAGCATTAAAAAAATAATAATTTAGCTTAGAGAAGGAAAACAGGCAAAAGAGACAGGTGGTGCAAACCAACTGCTAGGTGTCAAATGTTTTCACTTTTTCTCAAAATGGCGGCTTGTCAAC
>NW_006799972.1:358714-389158 GCF_000485575.1 Poecilia formosa
TTCATAATAAAAATTTTGATTTCTCATAATTTCCAAGCATTCCCACTCATAGATAAAAAAAAAAACCCAAACTTCAATTTCTAAAGAATATTTAACACTGAAACTGGAAAACATTTTAAATATCCAAAACAATACTAATTAATATGGATAATGACGTGGCTTTCTGCTGCTTTGCATTATGGGTCTTGTAGTTTAGCCACTTGAACTAAACTTTTTCTTCATTTTCTGACTCTCTGATGCGCATCATGTTGTAACTTCCCAACAAGACAGCAGCTCCTCACACGTTAACGTCACAGCTTGGACTAATCAGGAAGCAGATGTGCAGCAGCGTCTGTTTGTGCAGAAGACTGAGGCTCTTCATTCGAGTTAAGAAGTGGATGAACTCTTCCTCAAAGTTTATCCAATATGCATTTGTGTATCTGTAATGAATATACCTTAAATTCAAGAGCCAAATATCTAATGTTTCTACAGACCTCTTCTTTTCCATCCATTCCTGGTAGACACATCTCCTCCTCTTCATCCTCAGACTCTTCCTCTCCCTCCTCTGTGTCCTCTTCTTCCAGCTCACTGCTGTCTGCTTCTTCCTCATCGCTCCCATCCTGAGAGGAAACAGAAAAAGTTGAAGCAAAGCTCAACAAAGTGACTCAGTGTGAACTTTCGCAGTTTATTCTGGTCCCCTCTTCTCACCTCTTCGTCACTCCCCTCCTCCTCCTCCTCTCCCTCCTCAGACTCTTCGCTGTCGTCAAAGAATCTGGATTTTGAGTCTCCAGTGACTTTTGAGGACGCAGAGGAGCAGGAAGGCCCGGCGTCTCCTTCTGCTTTCCCAGCTTTCTCCTCTCCGTTGGAGCTTCCTGACTCTCCACTCTCAACTGGAACAAAGTGAAGAAGAAGAAATAAATATCTACTTTATGAAGACCTCTGGACAGGTTTTGTACACTTTCACAATAAAATTCTAACACTTGGGTATTTTCTTTTTCCAGCACCACACTTTGGAGGTAAAAAATACAAACGAACTGTAGATGTGAATTAGCGTTTGCTATAATCTGTCATCAAATGGTGACATTAATGTTTGAATTGTATTGTCCCTTTTTAAGTAATGTTCATCATCAGCTAAAAGCTGATAACTTCAGTATTATATATATAACAAGTTTTAATTTTAACAATATTAAAGAAGTGAAGTTTCTCAAAATTAGTTAATTAATTCTCTGACTTTATTTTATATAATCAACAAGTTGTTTCTCCAGATATTTATTGGCGCTTTAACTTCTGTTGCGCTGCTCTTGGCAGTTGGCGGTTACCGTAGCAACCGGTAACTGTCGCTCCCCTCCCCCCCCTTTTTTCCTGTTGCCATCGGTAACTGTGACATGTATTAGAATAAGCTCTGTGTTTTCATCACAAATATTATATTTTAACATATATTTTAGACAAATTTAATAATATACAGTGTTTCAAGAACAACTTTGCCATGTTTTCTAACTGTCATTATTAATGTTGTCCATTTTAGCTGTGTTTAATTTTACAAACGTTGACTGCTGCTAGCGGCTCATTGGGAGATATTGCTCTGTATTTAGGGTTATTTATTGTATTTTATTTAATGTATAGGGATAGAAGCTGCTGGACTGACGTTAACCACAAACTTGATTTCCTCTTTTGCTAAAATAAATACACTAAACCTGAATGTTTCTATTGTGAAGTCAAAGTACAGTATCTGAGACGAACATAGAAAGATTGCACATAATAAAAGGTATTACTGTTATTAATAACATCCTATAGTTGTATTTTACAATCTACTTCTACTTTTACAATTTACTTCTACTTTTACCTAAATTTTAGGTAAACTAAAATTTACTTAAAATTTTAGTTTAGAAATATCATTTGGAAATGTCATTTCCAAATGATATTTCATTTCATTTGGAAATGAAATGTCTGTCTCACAAACACTAATTTCACAAAATTAATGTTAATTTCAATAACGTTGTTTAACATATAAAATAGGAGCCAAACTTTATTCAAACATACAGATCAATAACTCATTGAGTTGAGAATAAATATTCATTACATTTAAACAATCCAAACTAATCGTGCTAATGTAAATGACTTTCCTGTTTAAATTAAGTTCTTAAACACAATATGCAAAGTAAGTTACAAGAAAATGTCTAATAAAAACTTCTTGTGAAGTTTTATGACTTTTAGCGAATTGAAATAAATTTGGTAATTCTCTAAAACAAAAGCCTGATTTAATTTCAGACAGCGAGAAAAAAAGTGTAATTTTATCAGGTGTATGAAAATATATAAACATGTTTAATCAAGCAACAAGTTGCAATTTATTATTAAAACTGTGCAGTTTGAATATCAAGCACTTTCAAGGACTTCATACAGAAATTAAGCACTTTCCAAACAAACACCTCATTGAGATTCAAGGATTTTCAAGGATTTCAAGCACCTGTATGAAGCCCGAGTGTAATTTTACCTGAACTGCTCCCCTCACTGCCTCCTGTTCTCCGACAGGCTCTCAGTTTGGACCCACACGCCGCTCCTTCCTTCACTTTCCCATCTCCCTCCTCCTCGTTCACCTCTCCGTTCACTCCTTTCTTCTCAGGATCTTCTCCTTTATCCTTCGAGACCTCTGTGTTCTGGGCGGAGGCCTTCTTAGCTGCGCTGCTGAGGAAAACGGAGGAGAACGTTGAACTTCAGGGACTCCCTTCCCTCTGCTGCTGCAGTAAAACCTGTGAACGTTGTGTCTGCAGTACCTGGCGGCTGCCGCTGCGTGTTTGACGGCGTTGAGGTTTTGGCCGTAGCGAACCAGCAGCTCCTCTATGGTCATGGTGGCCTCCTCATGGAGCAACGCTGCCTCCTCGTTGTCCACTGACATGAGGAGAAACGGGATCACAAAGTCACGTTGATGTTGCGTTTATAGACAGATAGTTTCACGTTTTCAGCCATCAGAGGTTTTTTGAGCTTACAGTCGTCCTCCTCTGCCACCTTCTCAGACGGCGGCTCCTCGGCGGGGCGACCGGAGATCTGCACCAGCTCCTTGATGACCTCCTCTGTGGTTATTCTGCCGTCGATGGCTAGAAATGCGTCCTCCAGCGCCTGCAAGCATGAATAATGTTCGCTTTGTAAAACGTCCTTAAAGCTGCAGTATGTGTCTGCTTCAAAAAATGTTTTGTTGTATATGAGAGAATCTGCAGGATTTTTTATTTTAATTTTAATTTGACATCCTCTTCTACCAGTGCTATCTAGAAACAACCAATCCGAGCCAGGAGGCGGGTCTTATTACTGTCAATCAGCCCCCTCTCCTACGCTGCACCCATCATGGCTTGTTGTGAATGCTAAGGTTAGTTAGCATGGCTGTTTTTCTGTAACAGCGAGCCGTTTCTCTGACATACGCACATTTAGCAGGGCGTTCAAGATGTTGATGGACAGCACTAAGACCCTCCCCCCGGCTCTGAATGGCTGTTTATGCATATCTTCATTGGAAGAGATTGATCTTTTCACAATTTTAATAACATTGTTTAATGTATGAAATATTAGCCAACAGTTACACAGATCAATAAGTTATTGACTCAAATATTAATTAAAATAACATATTTCAAAATAATCATGTAAAGGTAAATTACTTTCATGTTCAAATTAATGCTTCAAAACAATATACGAAGAAAGTTAAAAAAAAACTTAAAAAATCTCTAAAAATGTTCTTGCTAAGCTACTTGGTATTTAGCAAATATAAATAATTTTGGTGATTCTGTAAATAAAAGAAGTTTAATCTGATTTCACTTCAGACAGTGAGAAAATCTTTATTAGATTTATGAAAATACCAAACGTTTTCTAGGAAAAATTATTTAATTAAGCGTCAGATTGCCCTATGTTACAAAACAGTAACAGTTTAAATATAAAACATTTAAAACAACTAATCTTTAAGCATTTTCAAGTATCTTAACAACCCGTACAACCCTGGATTAAAAGCAAGTTTTTAACGATCCAAACACATTCTGTGTGTGATGAAGTGACACGACTTCTCCTCTGAGATGAAACAACTTGTTAATTAGTTTCTAATTTATCGGCTCCTCACCTTCTGCAGCTTCCCGTCTTTGTACGTCCGCTGCTCCTTGATGATGTCAGGAAGATACTTTGAACAGTACAGAGCCACCTCTTCACCTAAAAAGCAGGAGATATAAACCCTCAGGGCAGCAGAGCGGCATGTAAAGCAAACAAAGCAGGTCACCATGGAAACGGCAGAAAAACAGCCGAGCTGTCATAAAGTAAACTGACTAAAACAAAGTTTGCTTATCAGACAATAAAAGTTTCCCTGATTGCATTTTAAAACACTTCTTCAGATTTCAAATAGTAAAAACATTTATCATGTATAAATTCACACCAAATGTTTTTACTGTGGTCTGGGAAGTGAAAATTAGCTGCAAATAAGGAAACGCATAACAAACGTCTATATTGTTTGGTCTAAAGATGAATCTTTGTCACCCGAGTAAAACCTGAAACATCTGCAGCACCTATGCTTTCAATAAACATTCAATGATATAAAAATTGTTTAATGTGCGCCACATTTGAGATGGAAATATACCTATAGAAGTTCTCCAAACGTTCACAAATTAAAATAAACACACAATTAACCAACATCAATAAAGCAGCAACTTCATAAAATTAAATAGAATATGCAGCCACTTTCAAAATGGAGGAAACTGAGATGTAATCTGCCAGGATCGTGCCATTAGAAGAACATATTGGATGAGACGGAGACGAAAAACGGAAATATAAATAATCTACACCTGGAAAAAGGTAAAATCAGACTCCAAACTCTTTTAGAGGAACTTTAATTTCACTTAAAAACTTTAATTTAATTACCTCCGTGGCCGTCATACACAGCAAACATGGCCGTCTCTTCGTCAAAGTCTGGGATGCAGTTGTGAGCGTCCTGAAAAAATTAAACGAATCAAAACATCAACAAAAAGCTGGTGGGAAAAAGTGTCCAAATTTATGTTCAGGAGTGACAAATACATTTCATAAATAATATCTATAAACAGAGAGATAATAGTTTAAGGCTCAATCTCCATTTCATAAGCCTTCAGAAATGCATAAAATTTAGGCTCAACTTTCTTCATTTTATTCACCGTTTATCTGTTTAAATCATGAAAAAACTTAACTACAAACAAAAAAGATACCCAATGGTTTAGCTAAATGTATACAAAATATAAATTGGGATTGTGGAGGTACTAAATTAACCTGGATACAAATAAAAGCTGTATGTGAAAATTCAGGCATTGGTGGAACAAGTCCGTGAAAATATCACGTTTCTGCAGTTTTTATTTTATTTTTTCTTGGATTTGTTTGCATTGTTTCTTCCTCGATTCACCTCAGGTCACTGCAAATGAAGGTGAATATCATTTTCCTTCAGGCTGAGTTAATCTGGTAAGTCACAACAATTTAAGGGAGAAGTTTCATGTTCGGATCTGACAAGTTTAGATCAGTGGCTTTCAAACCACTTCAGCTCACATTCAAGTTAATTCCTGAAAATGTTTATTATTCACCGACTGGATTAAAACTAAGAATGCGCACCAGTTTTGGTCTATAAAAACTGGTGTGCATTCTAGCTTAATAATAACAAGATTCATCTGGTCATCTCTGGTTGCTATGTTTTCTTTTACTTATTCATCTCAACAGTTAATTTTATTTTGATCTGAACAGCTGCCACAGATTTAAAGTGAGCTTCGCCTCTGCTAAATTTTCCTCCACACTAAAGAAAACCCTTTTCTCTCCTTCCCAATATTTGACTGGTAATGAAGGAACCCAGAGATTCTGACTAAAGGAATACAAACGTTGCATGATGATTACATTTTTTACAACTAATATGATGTCTTCAAATGGTAAAAATGTTTAAAAACATGCGTCTGAATTCATTTTGACTGGAGCTTCAACAATAATTTTCCTCTGCACACAGATGTGTAGGATAAATGCAGCAAGAGTGAAGCTCACCCAGATGCACAACTCTTAGGTTCATATCTTTGTTTTGCTAGCGTTTTGCTCCATGTGATTCATTAAATGCATGCTCTCTTCCATTGTAGCGTTTTCCTGACCTTTTATCTGCATACCATAAGAACAGCAAAGAGCAAAACATGTGCTCAATATGGGGGAAAGATTATAACATTCTTTGTGAAGGACAACCCAAACAAAGGAGCTCATTCAGCCCAACAATGTTATGCTGGACGGGGGTCCATGATCAAGAACAGATCAATTTCTTCTTCCATTGCACACCTAGAAATGGTGATGCGATGAAAGAACTGGCATTTCTACCTAAATTTATGCTCACTGTTACACATAGCAAGTGGTGGAACAAGTGCAAAATGCCCCGTGACTGAGAAAACAAGGTTTCCCTCAGAAAATAACTTGCTAAGCCTGGTGGTTGGGTGCTACGGCAGTCATTCATCCAGTGGCCCGTCATTTTATAACTCAAACATGTTTTGAGTTAAAAAATGTTTAAAGTTGACAGGAAATTTGAAAATATCACTTGATAATTAAGTGTTATTGAAAGATTGACACCTTATCACCAACTATAAAGTCTTAAATAATGCAAACATTTTAAAAAGACTTAAGTAATGCTAAGCTGGTGGGGGCAAAGTAAAGCCTGGTGGCCCGCCAGGCTTATAATACACTGGGGGGAAACCCTGTGAGATATTTTAAAGTCTTCGGACAGATTGGTGATATCTTAAGTGTCTGTGATTCATTAATATTTGACAATAAAATACTTTTAGGAATTATTAAAACTGTTAAATGCATTTCTTATGCTATTAATTGATTAATTTTGAGAATTATGTTTGCAAATGCAAAATTCAAGATTCAAACAGCTTGTTTGAAGTAATTAAATTATATACAGATGTTTTAGTTTAATCTGCCAACAAGATTCTTTTAAATGTAAGATGGCATATAAAGATAACCCAATAATTAATGTTTTGTGTCTGATAGATGGATCCCAGTAATAGGAATGACTGATGTCCATGAATGCCGGTTAACAGACGTTATAAGGGGGTGGGATGTCACACGAAGTCAGATTGTTTAGTGAAATGTCTGCTAAAATGCTGTTTTCCTGGATTTATTTTAAAACACTACTATAACCAAACAGGCGTTTAACATGTTTTTGATGCGCTGGATTTTTGTCACTGAAGACAGATTTCTCATTGTTCAGTGAACAAGCTACCATGATGGTTGAGCGGTGAATGACTTTCTGCCTCACCTCCATGGAGACCCGCCAGCCCTGCATGGCAGAGAAGCCGTAGCTCATGCTGGTGTTGCCGCCGTCGGAGGAGGTCTTGGTCGTGTTCGGCTGCGACAGATATGCCCCCATGGTCTTCGTCTACAGTGGCTTCCCACCGGGAGAGAGGATGACAGCACAAGTTAGTTCCTTTTATAAAGACACGGGATTATCAGTGGGTGAAGTTTGGTCTCATTTGAGCAGCTCCGCAGGTTACCTCCGCTAACCAGCTAGCTGCAGTTAGCAACAGCATAACAAAAAGTAAAAAGGCACCAGCTCGGTGCTAACAACAGCCAAACCGGCTCAACTTCCAGCGGGAACCGGCAGCAGCCTTCGAGAGGCGGCACGCTGAGCCGCAGCAAACCTACCTTTTCTGACCGAGCAGGTTTAGCTTATAAAAGGTGAAGGTGGTAGATTCACATAGAAATTATTACACGTGTAGCGATAAAAGCCGCTGTCTTCTCCTCCCTCTCCTTCTGCTACTGCTACTTTTACTTCCTCTTCTGTCCACCTCGAGCTGGTTGGTAAACCACTTGAAAGGCGCATTACCGCCACCTACCGGACTGACTGTGAAACACGCCATGTACTGACGTACCTCTATGGAAAATATTCATAAATTATGGTATCAAAACCAATCTAGATAGAAAAAGGAGTAAATTTAAGCCCAAAATAACTCAGAAATGTTCCAGAAAAAAATAAGGAAATTTCTGAGCCCCAAAAGTCGAAAATGTGCTGGAAAAAAACTCTGAAATTTTGAGATTTATCTCAGAAATTCTTCAAGGACAAAAAAGGAAATTCTTGAATGCAAAGTCAAAGTGCTAGAAAACACTGGCATTTTTAGATTAATCTAAAAAACATTCTAGAAAAACCATGGGCATTTCTGAGTTTCAAATTTTTGACTTTTCAAACTCTGAAATTTCCTTGTTTTTCTAGAAAATTTCTGAATTTAATAAAAAAAATGGCTATGTCTTCTTTGGGAGGGGGGGTGGGGGATACTCTTCCTCTTTTAATGGCCCTAATACGCCATCGTAATAAATAGATCAGTCGTTCCAAATAGATCACTTTTTCCAAAAAGTCAAACCATAGACTGGCAGAGTTGTGTAGTAACTAGTTACATTTACTCAGTTACAGTGTACTTTTAGAAGTATTTTTACTATTGAATTCCTTTTTATATGTTTTTACTTGAATAGTTTTATTATGAAGTATTACTCTTATTTGAGTAAAATTTCTGTTGAGTCAACTCCAGGTAGAAGTAGACTCAGGAAAATCAAGTAGAATCAGGAGAAACGCTGTTATGTATCTGAAAACAGCAGATAATGCTTAATTATTGGATAAATTTAATGAAGATTATCCAGTTAAGAAAGTATTAGAAAAGTGTTGTGAAAGAGGAAAGGAATAAATAGTTTTGGGTGGGTTGGGGAGGACAGAGCAAAAACATTTAATGTACATAAAGAATTTAGTCCACCAGTATTGTGGCCTTTGAGACCCACATGGACATGGAAATACATTAATGTAGATAGATCATTATCAAATATTAAGAAAAGTAATATTTCAGATATTGGCCAAGAATTTTATAATCAAATACCAAATAAATATAATGATTATTTACAAATTTATACTAATGGTTCAAAAGATCAAAAAACTGAAGCAACTAGTGATTCCTGAATTAAAGATTAATATTTCAAAAATAATATCTAATTATTTGAGCCTATATGAAGTAGAATTATGTCCCGTATTACGGTATTACCATTATGTAACTGGTGTGATGCTGTAGAAACGATGGAACACGTTTTTATTAGCTGTAGGAAATAAGTGAATCAAAGAAGATTACTGAATATGGAAAAAAGTTTTAATATTGTTTTAATATGAAATTTGAGAGTGTAGTTGCTCAGTTAAATAGTAATGAAGGAAAATATATTTGTTTTTTTTAAACAATACCGGGCCCATTAGGAGGATTTGAGGTATAGCTATTATGATCCAACAGATGGCAGTAGTGCAACAATACTGGATACAAGCTACCGTTAAAATCTAAAGAAGAAGAACAAAAAGAAACGTTGATGCTAGTTCAATATGGCGCGGGAAACAGAGTCATTTATGAAAACTGCAGGGGAAGCAGACGAGGAAGAAAGTGACCGCTTCTGTTCTTCGACTCTGAAACTCTACGAAACGCAGTTTTTCAGCTTCACCCCTCAGACCTGCATGATTCGGATCTACAGCTCCTTCCATGAAAGCCTGTGCGACATCTTAGCCTTGGTGGAGAAGGTGTGTGTCAGGGAGCTGGGGAAGAGCGGGACGGATGTGCCCGAGGAGCTGCTCCGGTCCCGGGCCAGAGAGTGCACCCGCCAGCTGCAGCAGTTCCTGGAGAAGCGCTTCAAGCAGCTGTCGGAGCGGATGGAGGCGCTGCTGATGAGCCGATGTTTCACCATACCACCGAATGTCCTGCTGCCCGAGGACCAGCCCCATGAGAAATACCCCCAAGATGTACAAGTGAGGGGAGGGAAGGGTTTATAAATACCGTCTCTGCTTCACAATATAGGCCTGTCGCAATAAATCGATTAATCGCATGATTAAAACCAGCTCTGCAATTTCCTTTTGCATGATTTATCTTTTTTCTCTTTCTCTGCCAAAAATTAGATGACACAAGTTTTCAGTATTGTGCTTTGATCTGAACTAGACCTTTTGTTTAAAGGACAATTTTGTTTACAGAGAGTTCATAATTCATTATATTTGTTGTTTTCTTTCTTTATTTTTAATATGTAAAATGTCTTCCAGTTCCAATATTAAATGTTAACTAGATTTAAAGATTATTGATCTCGGAGAATGTGTTCTTGTATTGTTAAGCTATTATTGTAATATTACGTGCAAAATATCTTAAAGCAACAATAATATAATTTATCACAACAAGAATATCATCCACAATAACTGACACAAGGATTAATTTGGACTAATCTAGGTAAATACTTTTCACATTTTGTTAGTTTATTATGCTTTTATGCTATTAATAGCTTTAGGCTTGATTTTGATAGGGTTGTTTTAAGCAGTGGTGCCCAAAGTCGGTCCTGGCCGGCATCCTGCATGTTTTAGTTCTCTCCCTGGTTTAACACACCTGGATCAGATGATGGCTCATTAGAAGGCCTAAGAAGAACACTGACGAGCTGAAAAGGTTGTTGCTACCACCAGGGAGAGAACTAAAACATGCAGGACCTGCCCTCCAGGACCGATTCCTTTAAGATGTATGAAAAATAATAAATAAAAACCATTTAATTGCAGCTCTGCAGCTAAGAGCTGGTTCAAAAGCTCTGTCAGAGCTGCCTTCTGCAGCTGGGGCAGTTTTTGTTTTGTTTGGTTTCTAAAATGATCCTTTGGTACGATGGACTATTAGAGCCAGACTACAATAGTCTTTGTTTAATTGCAAGAATACAGTCTTAATTTTAACAGAAAAAAAATGTATTGAAATTACAAGAAAATTTTGTTTTCATGAGAACAAACATTAGTTAACATGATCTGACAATCAGCTCAATTCATGTGGTTATTTCTTTGAAATAGCTGTTTGTAAGATCATTTCAATTCCTGCTACTGATAATAATTTGATACTTTTAACACATTTTTAATTAATCTTTTAATACTTAATAGATTAACTATTAATCTTTAACACATTAGTAATTCTTAGCCTGGTCATAATATTCCACTGTAGAGTTTTAAAATAAATAGAAGTTTTAAAACACGCTTGACAAACAAGATGGCGACCCTGTGCGTGCTGACATCACTCTGAATTATGGAAACTCAAGAAGTGCATTAGTAACAAAAAAAATCCAGGTTTTCCAAAAATTAAATCTTCAAAAACCAAAACTTTGATTAATCAATAAAATCGACTTATCGCCCAGCTCTAGTCTTATCTAGCGCCTTGTTCAGCAACAGATAATTACAACATCTGTAGTTGTTTTGCGTCTCAATCGTTCCTATGTAATAAATCTAACTCCTCCGTTGGTGCTGCTCCATCCAGGAAGTGCTGAAGCTCGAGTCGTCCCTGACAGACCTCCACAGAGCCTACGAAGCGGAGGTTTGTGCCAGACAAGCTCTGCTGGCCGAGCTGGAGGAGCAGAGGGAGGTGCAGCAGCAGCTGGACGACATCCTGGCCTGGGTCAGAGAGACGCAGGCAGCCTGGGCGAAGGAAGGGAACGGAAACTTCCAGGAAAGCTTCCGCCTCGTCATGCAGTCCGTTAAGAAGCTGCAGAGGGCCGTCAATGAGGTTCTGGTCCACAGCAAAAACATTGAGCTGTGCTGAGAGCTGAGGTGCATTGTAAATAATAAATCACTGTGGTGATGTTTTTAATGTTTATAGAGCTATAAAATGACAGAAGCAGCAGCTCACTGATTTGAGTCGATTTTTCAAAAGGAAGCAACGCCATTGTTCTCCAATAGGGGGCGCTGTGTCCATGTGTTACTCAGCTTGGAGAAATGCATCTGTATCAAATAAATGAGTTTTCCCAGTTGACCCAGAATGTTGCAGAATTTGTCAATATGTTGTAATTACTTGGATTTTGCAGTTAAGTGAATTAAATGACTCAGATACTGGATTTTGATGATTTGAATATTTTTCTTCTCACATTTTACAAACTGGTCCACAGCCCTCTTCTTTAACAATTTATTCTTTAATTCCATTTTTTTTACATACACCGGCACATCAGTATGGCGTAACTATTGCTCCTTTGTACCTGACGTCACACACTCCACAACTCCGCCCATTCCTTTCATAAAAGCAAGAAATCTGAATTTGTGTACATTTTAAGATATACAAATGTAGTTCAATCGCCGTAACCTTGTTTTCCCTTATTGACTGAAGCTAAAATTAAGTTGCCTTTGATGTGTTTTTCTGCCTTGCTGTTAACCTTTATTGTGCTTTAGCTTTCAGATAGAACTGTTTTTACCATAGCCACCTTTACCAAAATAAAAGTACAGAACATTAACGGCAGTCACACTAAACAAAAGTAACTGACTAAGTTGGTCTTTACACAGCCAACACCAGTTCTATACAGCAGCTTTAACGTGTTTATGGGCAAATCGTCCACTTGCGTAGTTTGACGTCACGTCGTCACAAGACTTATTACGTGAGGTCATAAGACCACCTGTTAATAATAAAATATTTAAGTAACATCCAAATGTAGACCCTTTATGTTCATTTTGTCATAACTCTGAGGAAATCCTCACTCAACTTTTCTGGGATTGCTCGTATATTCAAATATTTTGGAAAGATAAAAAGAAAATTGGAAATAGACATACCATTTAGTTTAACTTTAAAACTATATTATATGGCCTTTTCTGTTTAAACACTCCAAAAAAATTAAGTATTTAATATTAATTTTAGCTATTTTTTTTTTACCCACAGCTGCAAATTTCTTAAGTTTAAACCCAAATTGAGTGCCTTTTGTGCCTGTTTCTTCATATTTGTATTCTCTGAAGTACTGTACCAAAGATTACTTCAATTTGTAAAGAATTTCTCATGTAATCTGCCCTAATTTGCTGTATTTAACCTTTTCCTGTATGTATTTTTTCCCCTTTTGCCTTCCTTAAGCCTTGACGTTCTTTTAGTTACTGTTTATGTAACTTGTTGTACATATTATTGTAAATAAAAAATAGAGATTCTAAGACTATTGTGCGGGCGGGTTTGATGCCTATGACGTATGAACGGACGTCACACTTCAGGCTCTGTATTTGCTCGTTCTTTTTCTCTAACCGTCACTTTGCACTCGTTTGTCGCAAACCCGGATTATTTCTTGATGTTCTCTAGTTGAGCAGAAAACTTGAAGCTTCTCAAACTATATACGTCTATGATTTCTAAATCTGAAGAGACCCAGGCTGTCACCGTCAACACCCTGAGGGGTGTAATCCACCCCCTTTTCGTCAACCTGACCTGGATGGAATGGATGCATCTTTCGACTGGAGACCCGCTCGCAGCACCAACGGCGTTCTGGCCAAGATTTTGGGAGAAACTATTTACGTCTAACGTTCTGCCTAATCTCCCAAAGGATGAATGAAGCCGTGGAGGCGATCGTCGGTAATAAGGTGCCTGAAGCGTTTGCAAAAGTCGTAAAGGTCTACGGAGACCTCCATGTTCAACGTACTGAGAAATGCATCGTCAATAGATAGAGTCAGTTCCACCTCAGACTCCGACGACCCTATGAGGAGTCACGCCTTCAATGATGTAATTGGAGAAACCAAAATCATAATAAAGGACCTTTTCATTAGATTGCACGAAGGTGAGGAACCCACGAAAGTTAAAAAAAAAAAAAGCTTCCATCCTCTCGACCTTTCAGAGCTGAAAGTTCAACGTTCAAACATCTTCCTGGGAAGATCAAGGGATTTTTCACCAGATTCCTTTGCAGACATTCATCGAAAGTTGCTCCAATGAAAACACTAGACCACCAGGAAACTTCTTCCAGAAAGAGGATTAACATTAATAAACTTTATAAGCATGATTAGAAAGATATCAAATATCGCATTATGGAGAAGGTACGCAGCTAACCAATAGTAACTCTGGAGACAGGGCCGCACCGTCATGTAGCCCAGCATGTACGGAAAAAACTGGTTAGCATATCGTCCTTTGTACGTTTTTAAGTCTGCTCCGGTGTAAGGTGAATCGCCGTTCACGACATAATTTGGTGTAAATTCAGGCAAAGTCGGTAATTTGACGAGGTATAGGTCGGTTTCTAAGCTAGCTGTTTGTAAATACCGGCGTCTATGAGCCCCAACCAGGTGCGTTACGTTCACAGACAAATTACGGCAGCTTGACCATGAATAAACTGGCTAAAACAACTTTGGAAAATAACTTTACTTGCTTTGTTTAATACTCCCGTCCGTCACTTCCGATGTCCATTAAGGCGCCTCGAATTAATAAGTGACGTAGTTGCAAATGGCCAAAAGTTTTGCTTTCTTTCCTCTTTTGATTTCTGGTTCTGTTACCTTTTGTATTAATATGCCGGACTCTCAGTGTGACCTTAATGTGTGCATAACAGAAGAATATAGTTAACTTTATATTACCATTTATTAGAATTTTTTGTTACACCCATTAAGGATCATCATTATTGTTTATCTATGAAGCGTTTTAAAACACAAAGTGTTGTTCAGGTATATCAAAACTGAAGGAAATAACAGTAATAACAGATGTTAGGTTAGAGGTTTTGTGCCATAATAATATAAAGCCTTTATACAATACACTGCCTTGCAAAAGAGTCCATTATTCACCACAACCTTTAATGCGTTTTGTTAGATTTTTAAAAAATCATATTTACTGTTGATATTTTCATTTAAACCAACTTTTAAAGTTTCCAGGTGATGGGTGATGCAGATTAGCTATAAACTCTGTTATGCAGGTATTAGATGGTCTGGATCTGCCCTAAATGAACGCTAAAATTAAAAAGTAGATAAACGTGGTGTAGTGTAAAACTCTGAGGTGGAAGGAAAGGGATACAAGATATTGATAGTGAAATTTATTACACTTGTTAAAGATTTGAGGTAAATTTTAAGGGTAAAGTTATAAAACAATACCGCAAAGCTTTGAACATCTCAGAGGAATGTTTAATCCACCAAAATGGTAAGAGAAACCCATGATAACTCTGGAGGAGATGCAGTGTGGAAAAGTTCAACACGAATGAATAATCATATATATGTTTTCATCAATAGGGGGCAGCATCTGCGTACTCTATCCATTGTAAACACAGAGGAAAAATTCAGGCTATAAAAACACTGATTTGAAATTTTTTGAACAAATTATGTCAACTGACATGTCAATGGGAATGGTTATTTGTTTTATTATATTTTTTAGTTTTAAATAAGTAAACTTGAAATAAGGTAGTATGTCTGTATATGCTGTATTGAACGTTGCTTGTTTAATGAAAGTTTCTACACTTAAAACTGAAGTATTTTTCATGTCTCTTATTTAAATTTGATGCTGCAATGTCACATCATTGCGGAAAAATAAAGTCAAGCAAACACTATTGTTAACTTATTGATAAACTTTTAATCTTTCGTTGAGCAAATACTGAAGGATAGTTAGACTATGTCTATAGACGGAGCATGTTTTCTGTCTAAACCAAGTAAAGCAGAACTAACTCAGTGGAGAAACAACAACAGTTGCAAACAGGCAGCCTTTGTTTTAGTGTTCTTCAGATGTGTTTGTGTGTTTGCCAGTTGTGGCCGACATGAAAAATGATGGGTCCAAATGGAGAGGTGTGAGAACCACTTTCTGTTTTTAGAGCTCTCTGCATCCTAACGATCGCTCCTTCAAAAGCGACTGTCTGGAAATAACATCTAGCACAAGCAGCAGGCGTTTAAAATAAACTGGATTATTGTTGTGCTTAATTTTACTCTTTTAAAATCTAATGGCTGTAAAATCCCCAGAGCTGCGTTCAGAGTCGGTACTGCTCATATTAAACACACTGCTTTCTCTTCAGGCATATTTTCAGACGTGAAACCTCTGAGTAAAAATGCATTCATCCAGTTGATAGTTTATGAAATGTCATTCTTTGATTTAAAAANGAAAAAAACTCTGAAATTTTGAGATTTATCTCAGAAATTCTTCAAGGACAAAAAAGGAAATTCTTGAATGCAAAGTCAAAGTGCTAGAAAACACTGGCATTTTTAGATTAATCTAAAAAACATTCTAGAAAAACCATGGGCATTTCTGAGTTTCAAATTTTTGACTTTTCAAACTCTGAAATTTCCTTGTTTTTCTAGAAAATTTCTGAATTTAATAAAAAAAATGGCTATGTCTTCTTTGGGAGGGGGGGGTGGGGGATACTCTTCCTCTTTTAATGGCCCTAATACGCCATCGTAATAAATAGGTCAATCGTTCCAAATAGATCACTTTTTCCAAAAAGTCAAACCATAGACTTGCAGAGTTGTGTAGTAACTAGTTACATTTACTCAGTTACAGTGTACTTTTAGAAGTATTTTTACTATTGAATTCGTTTTTATATGTTTTTACTTGAATAGTTTTATTATGAAGTATTACTCTTATTTGAGTAAAATTTCTGTTGAGTCAACTCCAGGTAGAAGTAGACTCAGGAAAATCAAGTAGAATCAGGAGAAACGCTGTTATGTATCTGAAAACAGCAGATAATGCTTAATTATTGGATAAATTTAATGAAGATTATCCAGTTAAGAAAGTATTAGAAAAGTGTTGTGAAAGAGGAAAGGAACAAATAGTTTTGGGTGGGTTGGGGAGGACAGAGCAAAAAACATTTAATGTACATAAAGAATTTAGTCCACCAGTATTGTGGCCTTTGAGACCCACATGGACATGGAAATACATTAATGTAGATAGATCATTATCAAATATTAAGAAAAGTAATATTTCAGATATTGGCCAAGAATTTTATAATCAAATACCAAATAAATATAATGATTATTTACAAATTTATACTAATGGTTCAAAAGATCAAAAAACTGAAGCAACTAGTGATTCCTGAATTAAAGATTAATATTTCAAAAATAATATCTAATTATTTGAGCCTATATGAAGTAGAATTATGTCCCGTATTACGGTATTACCATTATGTAACTGGTGTGATGCTGTAGAAACGATGGAACACGTTTTTATTAGCTGTAGGAAATAAGTGAATCAAAGAAGATTACTGAATATGGAAAAAAGTTTTAATATTGTTTTAATATGAAATTTGAGAGTGTAGTTGCTCAGTTAAATAGTAATGAAGGAAAATATATTTGTTTTTTTTAAACAATACCGGGCCCATTAGGAGAATTTGAGGTATAGCTATTATGATCCAACAGATGGCAGTAGTGCAACAATACTGGATACCAGCTATCGTTAAAATCTAAAGAAGAAGAACAAAAAGAAACGTTGATGCTAGTTCAATATGGCGCGGGAAACAGAGTCATTTATGAAAACTGTCGGGGCAGACGAGGAAGAAAGTGACCGCTTCTGTTCTTCGACTCTGAAACTCTACGAAACGCAGTTTTTCAGCTTCACCCCTCAGACCTGCATGATTCGGATCTACAGCTCCTTCCATGAAAGCCTGTGCGACATCTTAGCCTTGGTGGAGAAGGTGTGTGTCAGGGAGCTGGGGAAGAGCGGGACGGATGTGCCCGAGGAGCTGCTCCGGTCCCGGGCCAGAGAGTGCACCCGCCAGCTGCAGCAGTTCCTGGAGAAGCGCTTCAAGCAGCTGTCGGAGCGGATGGAGGCGCTGCTGATGAGCCGATGTTTCACCATACCACCGAATGTCCTGCTGCCCGAGGACCAGCCCCATGAGAAATACCCCCAAGATGTACAAGTGAGGGGAGGGAAGGGTTTATAAATACCGTCTCTGCTTCACAATATAGGCCTGTCGCAATAAGTCGATTAATCGCATGATTAAAACCAGCTCTGCAATTTCCTTTTGCATGATTTATCTTTTTTCTCTTTCTCTGCCAAAAATTAGATGACACAAGTTTTCAGTCTGGTGCTTTGATCTGAACTAGACCTTTTGTTTGAAGGACAATTTTGTTTACAGAGAGTTCATAATTCATTATATTTGTTGTTTTCTTTCTTTATTTTTAATATGTAAAATGTCTTCCAGTTCCAGTATTAAATGTTAACTAGATTTAAAGATTATTGATCTCGGAGAATGTGTTCTTGTATTGTTAAGCTATTATTGTTATATTACGTGCAAAATATCTTAAAGCAACAATAATATAATTTATCACAACAAGAATATCATCCACAATAACTGACACAAGGATTAATTTGGACTAATCTAGGTAAATACTTTTCACATTTTGTTAGTTTATTATGCTTTTATGCTATTAATAGCTTTAGGCTTGATTTTGATAGGGTTGTTTTAAGCAGTGGTGCCCAAAGTCGGTCCTGGCCGGCATCCTGCATGTTTTAGTTCTCTCCCTGGTTTAACACACCTGGATCAGATGATGGCTCATTAGAAGGCCTAAGAAGAACACTGACGAGCTGAAAAGGTTGTTGCTACCACCAGGGAGAGAACTAAAACATGCAGGACCTGCCCTCCAGGACCGATTCCTTTAAGATGTATGAAAAATAATAAATAAAAACCATTTAATTGCAGCTCTGCAGCTCAGAGCTGGTTCAAAAGCTCTGTCAGAGCTGCCTTCTGCAGCTGGGACAGTTTTTGTTTTGTTTGGTTTCTAAAATGATCCTTTGGTTCGATGGACTATTAGAGCCAGACTACAATAGTCTTTGTTTAATTGCAAGAATACAGTCTTAATTTTAACAGAAAAAAAATGTATTGAAATTACAAGAAAATTTTGTTTTCATGAGAACAAACATTAGTTAACATGATCTGACAATCAGCTCAATTCATGTGGTTATTTCTTTGAAATAGCTGTTTGTAAGATCATTTCAATTCCTGCTACTGATAATAATTTGATACTTTTAACACATTTTTAATTAATCTTTTAATACTTAATAGATTAACTATTAATCTTTAACACATTAGTAATTCTTAGCCTGGTCATAATATTCCACTGTAGAGTTTTAAAATAAATAGAAGTTTTAAAACACGCTTGACAAACAAGATGGCGACCCTGTGCGTGCTGACATCACTCTGAATTATGGAAACTCAAGAAGTGCATTAGTAACAAAAAAAATCCAGGTTTTCCAAAAATTAAATCTTCAAAAACCAAAACTTTGATTAATCAATAAAATCGACTTATCGCCCAGCTCTAGTCTTATCTAGCGCCTTGTTCAGCAACAGATAATTACAACATCTGTAGTTGTTTTGCGTCTCAATCGTTCCTATGTAATAAATCTAACTCCTCCGTTGGTGCTGCTCCATCCAGGAAGTGCTGAAGCTCGAGTCGTCCCTGACAGACCTCCACAGAGCCTACGAAGCGGAGGTTTGTGCCAGACAAGCTCTGCTGGCCGAGCTGGAGGAGCAGAGGGAGGTGCAGCAGCAGCTGGACGACATCCTGGCCTGGGTCAGAGAGACGCAGGCAGCCTGGGCGAAGGAAGGGAACGGAAACTTCCAGGAAAGCTTCCGCCTCGTCATGCAGTCCGTTAAGAAGCTGCAGAGGGCCGTCAATGAGGTTCTGGTCCACAGCAAAAACATTGAGCTGTGCTGAGAGCTGAGGTGCATTGTAAATAATAAATCACTGTGGTGATGTTTTTAATGTTTATAGAGCTATAAAATGACAGAAGCAGCAGCTCACTGATTTGAGTCGATTTTTCAAAAGGAAGCAACGCCATTGTTCTCCAATAGGGGGCGCTGTGTCCATGTGTTACTCAGCTTGGAGAAATGCATCTGTATCAAATAAATGAGTTTTCCCAGTTGACCCAGAATGTTGCAGAATTTGTCAATATGTTGTAATTACTTGGATTTTGCAGTTAAGTGAATTAAATGACTCAGATACTGGATTTTGATTATTTGAATATTTTTCTTCTCACATTTTACAAACTGGTCCACAGCCCTCTTCTTTAACAATTTATTCTTTAATTCCATTTTTTTTTACATACACCGGCACATCAGTATGGCATAACCATTGCTCCTTTGTACCTGACGTCACACACTCCACAACTCCGCCCATTCCTTTCATAAAAGCAAGAAATCTGAATTTGTGTACATTTTAAGATATACAAATGTAGTTCAATCGCCGTAACCTTGTTTTCCCTTATTGACTGAAGCTAAAATTAAGTTGCCTTTGATGTGTTTTTCTGCCTTGCTGTTAACCTTTATTGTGCTTTAGCTTTCAGATAGAACTGTTTTTACCATAGCCACCTTTACCAAAATAAAAGTACAGAACATTAACGGCAGTCACACTAAACAAAAGTAACTGACTAAGTTGGTCTTTACACAGCCAACACCAGTTCTATACAGCAGCTTTAACGTGTTTATGGGCAAATCGTCCACTTGCGTAGTTTGACGTCACGTCGTCACAAGACTTATTACGTGAGGTCATAAGACCACCTGTTAATAATAAAATATTTAAGTATCACCCAAATTTAGACCCTTTATGTTCATTTTGTCATAACTCTGAGGAAATCCTCACTCATCTTTTCTGGGATTGCTCGTATATTAAAATATTTTGGAAAGATAAAAAGAAAGTTGTAAATAGACGTACCATTTAGTTTAACTTTAAAACTATATTATATGGCCTTTTCTGTTTAAACACTCCAAAAAAATTAAGTATTTAATATTAATTTTAGCTATTTTTTTTTTACCCACAGCTGCAAATTTCTTAAGTTTAAACCCAAATTGAGTGCCTTTTGTGCCTGTTTCTTCATATTTGTATTCTCTGAAGTACTGTACCAAAGATTACTTCAATTTGTAAAGAATTTCTCATGTAATCTGCCCTAATTTGCTGTATTTAACCTTTTCCTGTATGTATTTTTTCCCCTTTTGCCTTCCTTAAGCCTTGACGTTCTTTTAGTTACTGTTTATGTAACTTGTTGTACATATTATTGTAAATAAAAAATAGAGATTCTAAGACTATTGTGCGGGCGGGTTTGATGCCTATGACGTATGAACGGACGTCACACTTCAGGCTCTGTATTTGCTCGTTCTTTTTCTCTAACCGTCACTTTGCACTCGTTTGTCGCAAACCCGGATTATTTCTTGATGTTCTCTAGTTGAGCAGAAAACTTGAAGCTTCTCAAACTATATACGTCTATGATTTCTAAATCTGAAGAGACCCAGGCTGTCACCGTCAACACCCTGAGGGGTGTAATCCACCCCCTTTTCGTCAACCTGACCTGGATGGAATGGATGCATCTTTCGACTGGAGACCCGCTCGCAGCACCAACGGCGTTCTGGCCAAGATTTTGGGAGAAACTATTTACGTCTAACGTTCTGCCTAATCTCCCAAAGGATGAATGAAGCCGTGGAGGCGATCGTCGGTAATAAGGTGCCTGAAGCGTTTGCAAAAGTCGTAAAGGTCTACGGAGACCTCCATGTTCAACGTACTGAGAAATGCATCGTCAATAGATAGAGTCAGTTCCACCTCAGACTCCGACGACCCTATGAGGAGTCACGCCTTCAATGATGTAATTGGAGAAACCAAAATCATAATAAAGGACCTTTTCATTAGATTGCACGAAGGTGAGGAACCCACGAAAGTTAAAAAAAAAAAAAGCTTCCATCCTCTCGACCTTTCAGAGCTGAAAGTTCAACGTTCAAACATCTTCCTGGGAAGATCAAGGGATTTTTCACCAGATTCCCTTGCAGACATTCATCGAAAGTTGCTCCAATGAAAACACTAGACCACCAGGAAACTTCTTCCATAAAGAGAATTAACATTAATAAACTTTATAAGCATGATTATAAAGATATCAAATATCGCATTATGGAGAAGGTACGCAGCTAACCAATAGTAACTCTGGAGACAGGGCCGCACCGTCATGTAGCCTAGCATGTACGGAAAAAACTGGTTAGCATATCGTCCTTTGTACGTTTTTAAGTCTGCTCCGGTGTAAGGTGAATCGCCGTTCACGACATAATTTGGTGTAAATTCAGGCAAAGTCGGTAATTTGACGAGGTATAGGTCGGTTTCTAAGCTAGCTGTTTGTAAATACAGGTCTTGTAAGAGGTCTTGGTGCGTTACGTTCACAGACAAATTACGGCAGCTTGACCATGAATAAACTGGCTAAAACAACTTTGGAAAATAACTTTACTTGCTTTGTTTAATACTCCCGTCCGTCACTTCCGATGTCCATTAAGGCGCCTCGAATTAATAAGTGACGTAGTTGCAAATGGCCAAAAGTTTTGCTTTCTTTCCTCTTTTGATTTCTGGTTCTGTTACCTTTTGTATTAATATGCCGGACTCTCAATGTGACCTTAATGTGTGCATAACAGAAGAATATAGTTAACTTTATATTACCATTTATTAGAATTTTTTGTTACACCCATTAAGGATCATCATTATTGTTTATCTATGAAGCGTTTTAAAACACAAAGTGTTGTTCAGGTATATCAAAACTGAAGGAAATAACAGTAATAACAGATGTTAGGTTAGAGGTTTTGTGCCATAATAATATAAAGCCTTTATACAATACACTGCCTTGCAAAAGAGTCCATTATTCACCACAACCTTTAATGCGTTTTGTTAGATTTTTTTAAAATCATATTTACTGTTGATATTTTCATTTAAACCAACTTTTAAAGTTTCCAGGTGATGGGTGATGCAGATTAGCTATAAACTCTGTTATGCAGGTATTAGATGGTCTGGATCTGCCCTAAATGAACGCTAAAATTAAAAAGTAGATAAACGTGGTGTAGTGTAAAACTCTGAGGTGGAAGGAAAGGGATACAAGATATTGATAGTGAAATTTATTACACTTGTTAAAGATTTGAGGTAAATTTTAAGGGTAAAGTTATAAAACAATACCGCAAAGCTTTGAACATCTCAGAGGAATGTTTAATCCACCAAAATGGTAAGAGAAACCCATGATAACTCTGGAGGAGATGCAGTGTGGAAAAGTTCAACACGAATGAATAATCATATATATGTTTTCATCAATAGGGGGCAGCATCTGCGTACTCTATCCATTGTAAACACAGAGGAAAAATTCAGGCTATAAAAACACTGATTTGAAATTTTTTGAACAAATTATGTCAACTGACATGTCAATGGGAATGGTTATTTGTTTTATTATATTTTTTAGTTTTAAATAAGTAAACTTGAAATAAGGTAGTATGTCTGTATATGCTGTATTGAACGTTGCTCATTTAATGAAAGTTTCTACACTTAAAACTGAAGTATTTTTCATGTCTCTTATTTAAATTTGATGCTGCAATGTCACATCATTGCGGAAAAATAAAGTCAAGCAAACACTATTGTTAACTTATTGATAAACTTTTAATCTTTCGTTGAGCAAATACTGAAGGATAGTTAGACTATGTCTATAGACGGAGCATGTTTTCTGTCTAAACCAAGTAAAGCAGAACTAACTCAGTGGAGAAACAACAACAGTTGCAAACAGGCAGCCTTTGTTTTAGCGTTCTTCAGATGTGTTTGTGTGTTTGCCAGTTGTGGCCGACATGAAAAATGATGGGTCCAAATGGAGAGGTGTGAGAACCACTTTCTGTTTTTAGAGCTCTCTGCATCCTAACGATCGCTCCTTCAAAAGCGACTGTCTGGAAATAACATTTAGCACAAGCAGCAGGCGTTTAAAATAAACTGGATTATTGTTGTGCTTAATTTTACTCTTTTAAAATCTAATGGCTGTAAAATCCCCAGAGCTGCGTTCAGAGTCGGTACTGCTCATATTAAACACACTGCTTTCTCTTCAGGCATATTTTCAGACGTGAAACCTCTGAGTAAAAATGCATTCATCCAGTTGATAGTTTATGAAATGTCATTCTTTGATTTAAAAAGAAATGGGTGAAATATTCATGCATACTGTAGGTTCTTTCAGTAGCAGTGAAATCCAGTCATAACTTCTGGCTTAGATTCAGTCATGCAGCAGCAGAGCTGTCAAAATGTTTTACAAGTAAAAGTAGAAATAAGCTCCTCTCTTTTTCTATTGATTCTTATCTAATTGTTCCAGAGATTTGCTTCTTTCTCTGTGGTTTTATTTCTGTCCTGCATCTTTTTTATGACTCTTTGATTCATTTTCTTACATGATGCTCCAACCTCTTGATCAAAATTCTTGTCTTGCTGCCCGGACATGAAGACTTTTTATCCAGACAAGCTGCTGTTTGGTAAAAAAAAAAGACCTCACAGTCTAGACCAGTTGTCATCATTTAATCTTTGTGTCTGCTATTTCAACGGTATTAAATTTATTTTATACCCCATAAATGTTTCCCCATTCTGTCATGTCACAACCACAAATGTTTTATGTTACAGTGACGTTCAAGAAAATGTTAGCAGATTTTCACTACAGTCAGCTTCACATCTTTTGGGGGTTTTCTGTACCAGCTTTGTACATCTAGAGACTGTAGACTTTGACTGGACCACTCTCAAGCATTAATATAATTTGATCTGAACCATTATTTTCTACTCCTGGTTGTGTGTTTTGGGTCATTGTGCTGCTGGAAGATAAGCTCAAGTCTTTTCTAGCCTCTAGAAAGCTTTTCTCAACTGTTACTCTGCTTAGAAAAGCTTCCTCACAGCATGATGCAGCCACCACCATGTTTCAGATGAGGATCGCTGTGTTCAACCATAACGTTTTTATGTAGGCTAAAAAGTTCACTTTCGGTCCAGCAAACATTTAGAAGAGCACATCTTTCCAAATGTTTGCTGTGTTTACTTCAATCTGATCTTGTGCCATTTTATTGAGACATTTATTCAAATTTTTATGTGTGAAAATGTGAAAAACATGCAATATTTTCCATTTTCTATTAAATCCACCTATCACTTACAGTTTAATTAAAACCCACAAAAGTTTTTGTTGTAAAAAGACTCTAATGTTATAAAGAGTTTTAGTATCAGACATGGCACAGAACTCAAATCTTATTCTCAAGTAACCAGCCAAGAAATTACTCAAGTTATAGTAAAAAGTATTTTGTAATTGATTGTTGATTGATTATTTTATTGTACCTTATTCTATGCTACATTTAACAATGTCAGACAGAAGAAAACTAAAATGATGCACAAATTCTGATATTTTACAGACTGAAATGAAAAAAATAGGACAAATAAGTTGTTACAAAATAGCCAATTCAGCAGATTTCAACAAACAAGAGGTCACACTTCAACATAAGCTGTGTCCGAATTCAGGGTCTGTATCCTCCGGAGGATGGATTTGTAGGCCGATTGCGTCATAGCGTCGCGACAAGGCCTGTCCGAATTCAAAGCCTCCTTCACATGGGTCCTCCTTTTCCCCAGATTTGAAGGATGGGTCCGGTGTATCCTTCACGGCCCACCATATCCCATAACTCATTGCGGGTCCCAACTGGGCGTTCAGGCAGAGCGACAATGGCGGTGAAGAGCGACCAATTATTTTGTTATATTGGACTTTAAATGAAACAATGTGAATTTGTACGTTTTTAGGCGAGAATGTAAGTGTGTAAGTCTCAAATATCTGCTTGGTTCACCAAAACGTAACCTTATTGCAACCTATCTATTCATTTGCAGACAATGAGAAATGGTCAAAATAACTAAATGATGCAGGGCTTTCAGACCTCAAATAAAGCAAAGAAAACAAGTTTATATTCATTTAGAAACAACAATATTAATGTTTTAACTCAGGAAGAGTTCAGAATCAGTGTTTGGTGGAACAACCAGGAGGCTTTCAGTGGGGCTCAGTGCAGTGGACTCTTCAGTTTTTCCTGTATTTAAACTGGAAGTATTGGAGGAGGAGGAAAAGGAGGAGGAGGAGAATCCTCACATTGTTAGTCTTGGCCATTTGTGCAGAGACGCTGATAATTATATGCAGCATCAGCAAGCCTCACTGAGTGAACATGAGTTTATCTGTACATTTCTTCAGTGAGTGTGTGCAGAAAGTGTTAGCCGTGTCTTCATCCTAACCGTGAGCCCGTACCTGTAGGCCGCAGACTGACTGAGCGTGTGAATCAACATCAGTGTGTGAGTGAAGACAACATATGGACAGTGCCCTCCTTCCTGTTGGGAGGGGACGAGCGTGGCTCTCTGTGAACCACAGCCTCACCTTTGACCTCTCAGGATCACACAAAGAAAACGGCATGCACACACGGAGACCCAGATACCTACACATACGTCCTCAGATATATGTCCACTCCCAGCCGGCCAGCTGTCCCCATCGCCAGCGCGTCCTGCGCAGAGAGGAGGGAGAGCGGCTGTTTGCTCAGGCCGAGAGGGAGAGCGGCTCAGGAATCCACTGTGACTTTCTTTAACCCATGTGTCACCCAGCAGGAAAACCAACACACCGCAGCAGAACCTCTTTTCCTTCTTTAAACACATGTTGCTCGATGGGATGTCACCAGTAAAGAAGAAAAAACAGATCTGGATGATCACAAGTTGACTGGAAAGAAGAAAAAAAAAACCCTCCAGGAACTTCGGTTTGTGGAAATTAAAAGATAACGTGAAAACAATTGGGCATAGGGAATTGTCTTTCTTTAAAATATTCATTAAATTGAATAACTTTTATCTTACATGCCCAAAAAAACAAAAACATTTTAACCCCTTCAGACCGACCAAAGTTTTATCCAAATAGTTTTTACTCCCCTTCAGCGTTGAAATCAAGGCATTTCTTTGACAAGATTATACTGAATTATACTGAACAGATACACTATTCTTCTTTTTCATGTTTATTTATCTTTTTATTAGTTTAGAACTGATGTGAAATTGATTTCCCCACCACTCAAATAAAAGCTAGCAAACACTCTAAAAACTAATTAAAACTAAATGAATTAGACAAACAAAAAGTCACATTGAAATCAAACTAAACTAATAAAACTCTTATAACCCAGAGATGCCCACCTTTATATTTGTTAAGCTCAGAAAAAACTGCAGAGTCCACTGCACTGAGCCCCATGGAAAACCTGGTTATTCCACCAAATAGTGGTTTCTGAACTCTTCCTGAGTTAAAACTTTAGTTTTGTTGTTTCTAAATGAACATGAACTTGTTTTCTTTGCATTATTTGAGGTCTGAAAGCTCTGCATCGTTTTGGTTATTTTCTGCAAATAAATAAATTTTTGCTTGGAATTTCAGACATGTCAGTAGTTCACAGAATAAAAGAACAAAGTTCATTTTACTCAAACATGTACATGTAAAAAGTAAAATCAAAGAAACCGATCATTTTTAGTGGTCTATTAATTTTCTTCCCAGAGCTGTATGTTGTAAACAGCAACGGGTATTAACTAGTTAGATATACATGAGTAATTATTTTAGAAAAATGTTCCTTTAGCAGCAGTTTTAAGACACGATATACGGTTGAATGATATATCTGAAAAAAACATTTCATATGAGTCATTATTGATTAGTTTTTTGTTTTAAATACCAGAAACATTCCCAAACTGGTCTTCTGGTTCTGGTCTGCTCTGCATCCCCAGAACCAGAACCAAACGAGGAGAAGCAGCATTCAGTTTCTATGCACCGCAGATTTGGAACAAACTTCCAGAAAACTGTAAAACAGCTGAAACACCTGCACAAGTTACTCAGCAGGTGGTTGCTAGGTAACCAAAGAATGAGTGAGTTGCTAGGTAACCAGAGAGTGAGTTGAAGCCACCAACCTTCTAAGTGACTTTTTAGTCTTTATTGTCCGATCCTGACAATATTTTTACTTTTTCATGAGTGATATTAATGTAAAGTACTGCGACTCTTACTTAAGTAAAGTTTCAGAATACTTTACCCACAGTGAGTAACGTCACTGTAAAAACAACAAACATGTTTTAACCAGACAAGATCACAAACCCAGAGTTGTTTTATTTTTTCCAGAGCTGTATTTTGGGTAAATCATGATTCTGCACAGCATTGAAGCATGTCATAATCAATATTTAGGATGAGTGCTGTATCTGCCAGATGTCCTGATGCTGTCCTGTCCCCTATTTGTAACAAGTGCCGAGACAAAGGAGTCAACGATCAGAGTTTTCACCTATCAATGCGCCACACCTCCTTCCTCACGCTGCAGTTGTTTTCCATTGTCTTCTAAATGCCTTTGCAGTGAATAGTGAGGACAAAAGAAGATAAAGAGAGGAGCAGCGAGAAGAAAAGCAGAAGAGTGAGGTGAGAGGAGAGGTGGGGGAGAAAAACGAGGTAAGGAGGAGAAAAGCAGCAGCTGTCAGGTGTCAGGAGTCACAAAGGACCATCTGTCCATCGAGTGCCATCTCCCCCAACACACACGCTACGTTAAACTTTCTTCTTTAAATCAATAAAGATGCTTCCACACGACTTTATCTGTCCCTCCTGTTTGTTGCTTTTGATTTAGTCGAATAAGTTTAATCATCTAAGTGTGTTTGATTCACTCTGTTAGCTCAGATCCAGCTTTGGATGATTTGTGGCTTCACCTCAGCAGGAAACCGCCGACAAAGTCCTGCTGACGGCCCAGAGCGAGACCAGGAGATGCCACCATGATGACAAAACAAGCAGGGTGTGAGAGTGTGTGTGTGTGTGTGTGTGTGTGTGTGTGTGAGTGGTGTGAGTGGTATGCTGCTTCTCCTCTGAACTCAAGTGCCTCAAATACTTACCCAGAAAGACTTGAGCGCACGCACACACCGTACTGACCCCCGACCTTTCACCTCCAACAATCTCTCTCTGGGGAGTTTTTCAAGAGTGTGAGCAGCGCTGGGATGACACATGTTAAAACTTCACACATGCAGCAACTGATCTCTGGAGAAAGAGCAGAGCTGGAGAGTAACTAGGTACATTTACTCAGTTACATTTACTGACATTACTTTTTAACTTTTTCCAAGCCTAATCACTTTATTTACATCTGGAGTGGTGTTAAAATATGAATGTGCAACGCGCGAGAAGTATTGATTTTTAATATTTATCTCTTAAGGAATTAATGCAGTGGCAATAATGGGTGAGGAGTAAATTTAAAAAAATGTTTTGTTTTGCATTTAAAAATATATCTAAAATATACAAATGCAGGTTTAAACAAATGTTTTTTTTATCTACATAATTGTACTTTTTAAAAATGATTAATTTATTTTTAGAAAATATATTTTTTAGCTTTTAATCCATACACACAGTTGGCTTTATTATTCAATCAGTGCTGATAATTTCATGTTATTTTAATTTTATTTCATTTTCAACTGAAATCAATAAAGTATTTTTGTACTGAATTTGAATTATTTTGATTATAATATTCCTTCTTTAATAACATCTGGAATTTGAAGACTACCTGAAATGTTTACTATAGACTCGTAAAACCTTCCTGACTCTGCAGGCTGAAAACAAACACACCGCACTGTTCAGATTTATTTTTGTAAAACATTGAAAACTTTGCATTATCTTTAGCTTTGTGTTGGCCTGTCTTACAGAAGCCAAGTAGACATTTGAAGTTTGTGGTTGTAGCATACGTTATGAAAAAGTTACTTTAAAAACATGTCTTTTGATCAAAAGATTTAGTTTTTTCCTCGTCACGAGTCGTGATCAAAACCAGGTGTTACTACTGGTGGAAAAGACAAAGAAGACGACAGGAAGTGGCAGGACGACGATGAAGCTGCATGTTTTTTAATTACTTATTGCGTGAACAAACTTATTCACGTGTGATTTTTATTGTGTTTATTTCATGGAAACTTCGCAATTGCAAAATTTTGGTTTTTCAACATTAGCAGAATGTCGACAACATTTTTGCACACATTTGTAAGTTTATCAACTTAAAAAGTAAATATTTGTGCACAAATCTGGCTGCCATTTTATTTTCATTCAGGCATGACACGCAAAGGGAAAACGTTTTCTGATTTTAAAGGGGGCAGGTTTGATGAAATGCACAAGCAAAACCTGATTTAGTTTGTAAATTGTCAGGATTACAGGTTCTGAGGGGATTTGGACAAAAAGTTAAGGAGTTAGACCCCAAAAAAATCACCTGCAGTGGGAAAAATGATCTCATCTGAGAAATAAAATACAGGAGATAGTAGATTTTTGGAAAAATGGGAAACAATTTTATCACAGGGCAAGAAAACTAACTGCTTAAAGAAGTTGAGATGTTAAGTTTTCAGATGCACCCTCACACACGCTCACGCACGCGCACACACGCACGCGCACGCACGCACGCACGCACACACACACACACACACACACACACTTCTCCCCAAAATCAACTCTCTGTTTCATTCTCCCGCTGCTCTCTCCTCCACCACCCTGTCCTTCCTTCCCCATCCTGCAGACAGAAGGCGGATGCTGCCAAACACTTCCTCTCTCCCCGAAGTCACTTCCTGGCGCTAGAAATCCATTTTCTGCTCACAGATATCACAGCAGCACTAAAACATTTCTCAGAAATTTCAGCCTTTTCTTACTTTCACACCGGCTCACTGTCCTTCAGTAAAAATGTTGGGATTGTTTTACTTATTAGTAATTATGAATAAATAAGAAGAAGCTTAATAAATGTGAAAATCAAAATATCTAAGACTTTTTATGGTTTTGAAGAGCACGATTTTTTCTTTTGCTTTTTTCATATTTTGTAATCTTAAACTGAGCACTAACTGTTTCGCTAATAAAATGTTGGATCTAAATGAACGGTGGTGATTCACAGGGGAAGGAGTGAAGATAAGGGAAGTAAGAATGAAAAATATAAAGTTCTTGGCAGGAAACAGGCACAGTTTCCTGTGATGTTAATACCACGAGCCTGCATGACAGAGGA
>NW_006799972.1:390059-455650 GCF_000485575.1 Poecilia formosa
ACACACACACACACACACACACACACACACACACACACACACACACACACACACACACACATGCCTGTCACTAATCAGCGGCCCTGTTATCTGGACTTGCAGGGGGGAAGTGTTATATTTGTCTTAAAGGCCGGACCACCATGACCAACAGAGCATTATCGATCAGCTCTGACAGGCATCGACTCGTTGCGACATAAATCCACTGTACCAGGACAGGAAGTAGTATTCACCTTATTTGTAAAGGTGACAAACTGTCAACTGTGCCCACATTTCCCTTAAGCTGCTGATTTTACAAAAGTCTTTAGGTCTAAATCTAAATTTAGACTGATTGGGAGGTCTAACAGGAAACTTTACTTCGTCTTGTTGTTGTTTTTAGGGGTGAGGCACAAAAGTCTTAGTTTGGTCTGAGAGAACGGTTCTGCTCCATAAACTGTTCTTTCAGGAGAGAGTCGTGAGGTCAGACACTGATGTTGGATAAGATGGCCTAAATCCCAATCATTGCTCCAATTTATCCCAAAAACATTCTGTTGAGGTCAGATATCAGTCAAGTTCCTCAACACCAGATGCTCATCCATGTCTTGGAGGACCTCGCTTCTGTGGAGCTAAATTAGGGCCATAAAGTTTGTTCAAAAGAAAGAAAACTGAAACTGAAAAAAGTTTGAAACTCAAAATAAAGATTGGAATTTTTCTGAATCTGAAATAAAAATTTGCAACTTGAAAAAATTCAAAACTACTTCTCAGATTCAAGTTTATTTTAGTTTCAGATTTTTATTCCAATTTCAAAATGTTTTCTTCAATTTCAAATATTTTTTCTTTCCTGTCTCAAGCTTTGTTTTCGGTTTCAGAATAACTTTCCAATAACAGATATTTTTTTTCTGTTTTATTTTTTTCTCTCTTTTGAACAAACTTTATGGCACCAATTTAGCTCTAAAGATTTCAGGCCCGGTGCAGTCCTATTCAAAGTACAGGGGTCACCTCCAAACTGGAGCATGAAATGATCAAAAATGTCTTGTATGCTGCACCCTCTGCTAACCCCTGCTAAACAAGCAAAAATGATCTTCCTTCCACCAAACTACTGTTTCCCTCGCAACCACCAAAAGAGTTTGAGCTAAGGCAGCATAAAGTTTGGAGGTGTGAACCTTCGCTTCTGTATAAAGTTGGTGATTTTGCTACAGTGCAACTGACTGCAGAATATTTAGCAGCAAGAAAAGAAAATCATGGAAGGACAGATATTTGACAGATGGCATCGTATAACTGTGACCTCCATAAATTCACTGAGCTCCTGACGCTTCTATAAATGTATGTAGAAACTGTCTTCATAAAATAATTGCAGTATGTACAGTTTATGGAAACATTATGTTTATGTCTTTCAAGTTTATATATTCTCTACAGATAAGCGTAAACACTTGTTATTGGGGACAATATTTTATGGTTGTGAGTTGTAAAATTAGGAACAAGGGAATAAAATACATGTGTGTTTATATGTGTAAAAAATATCTGTTTTAGATCATAAACAACTTAAAACCAGTCAAATTCCACATTTCTACCCACTGTTATTGTTTTGAAAGCATTTATTTCAGTCTTTATTGTGTGCAGGATGCGGTTAAAAACATTTGAACTTCAAATCGAGCAGCATAAACTTTACCAAAGAATTGTAAAGTTGTTTGTTGTTTTTGTCTTGATGTATTGTTTTGCTTTACCTAAGAAAAAGTTTAAAAAGTCACAAGTTTCACAGAATGAAATGAGATATAAATTCAATGCTTAGTCTTTGTCTTTATCCAGAGTAAAAACACAATTTTGTCACATATTTCAAGTTTATACTTATTTCCCCTACTTTTCAAAAAAGATTTATTTTAGTTGTTACATAAGCTATCCATATTTATTATTGAGTGAATGAAATGAAGAATAAAATTAAACGAAATGTGAAACTGAAGCGTGAAATCACTTTATGTCATATATATATTTCGTCAAGACGTGCGAGTACGACAGCTCTCGCCTTATGTACCTTTAACTACGTATGTAACAGGGTTTTATTTTAACAATATTATAGATGTGAAGTTTGTCTGGATTTGCTTATTTATCCTTTGAAAGTATTTTGTTTAGTCAAGATGTTTCTCCAGACATTTATTGGCGCTTTAACTTCTGTTGCGTTGCTCTTGGCAGTTGGTGGTTACCATAGCAACCGGTAACTGATGGCTCCTCCCCCTTTTTCTGTTGCTGTTAGCAACTTAGGATCAGCTTCGTGTTTTCTTTACAGGTATTACATTTAAACATTTTTAGACAAATTTAATAATATACAGTGTTTCATGAGTAATTTTTCTACATGTTGTATATTTTTTAAGTGCTATTATGCTTTTTAGCAATGTTTAATTTTACAACTGATAACTACTCATTGGGAGCTATTGCTCTGTAGTTTGTTTATGGTTGTTTATTATATTTTATTTAATGTATAGGGGCAGAAACGGCTGGACTGATGTTAATCACCAACTTGATTTCCTCTGTTGTTAGAATAAATACACAAAATCTGAAAGTCTTTGTCGTGAAGTCAACCTGTTGGACTTGAGATGAACATAGACGGGTTACACCTTCATAGATAATAAGCAAAAAAGATCTGCCAAATACACAACAACCAAATTAGTTATGAACTGGGAACAAAATTGATTTGGAGTGGCCGTCACTGTACAAAGCCAAATAGAAAACTTGTGAGCAGAACTGAAAAGGTGCGCAAACCTAACTCTGTTTCATCATATCTGTCAGGAGGAACAGGACAAAATTTCAATAAACATGAAGCATACGAAAACCAAAACATCTAAAGTCAAACAGAATAAAAGTTAAATTTACCAAATACAAATGTGTACAAAAAATTGAAATAAAGAAAATAAGCATTTTTCCCCATTAATTATCATACTATTTGGCAAAAAAATCCTATTGACTTAAAACATCAATAGTTTAGTCTGATTTAGCTTCAGACAGTGAGAAAAAAAATATTTTTTTCTTTCAGGTGGTTTTAACTGTATATGTTAATTTAAAGCGTTTTCTCCATGTAGCACTGATGACCAGCTAGTCATCACCATAGTCTATGTGAAATAGTACGATGTTTACATGCTGCCACAGACAGGAAGAAAGGACATAATATCGGAGTATATTGTCTGAAAGGAAGCTCACCATACTGGAGCTTCTGTTTGTTGTGTTTTTTTTTCCTTCCTAATTTAATTGTACATGTCTGCTGGTGTGTTTGTTCATTGTTGCTCCAAAACTCCTCTCTCCCATCTGCCGCTGCTCATTAGCATGGAAACAGGACCAGGAGCGTTTTCACACATACACACACTGGCCATTAATCAACAAGTCAGACCAGGGTCCATTCCCACACATACACACCACACACACCAAGACAAAAGCCAGTGCTCACACACACCCAGCCCTTAATCACACACATATCCCAGAGCACACTTTGCTTGATCTCGACCACTCCTCTCGTCTCAGCGGATCAGACCTGGCAACCCAAATTTTTGTCCATCAAATCTGCCGTTCCTGTGATGTCTCAATCGCCTCTTTCCGTCCAGTGATGACTGCTCCCTCGTGGCACTCTGAGCGAACACAGGAAGATTTGTTCCCATCAGCTGTTTTCTCCTTTGTCTTCATAGGTTGAATTGGCAAGTATTATTGTGGGAATTTGCTGTCTAATTTGTCTGGGCGATCATGAATGGCCACATTGATGAGAAGAACGATTCCCATGAACTAACAGCAGGAGAGAGAGCGGCGCTTAAAGACAGACAGGCGAGGTAACAGAGTCACAGACAGAAATCACTCGAATTGTGCTGCTTTAAAAATAAATACATTTACAGATTGTGTTCTAGGCTCTGTGATTTATGAAATAAAACTTTAAAAAGGAGAAAAAGATGGAACAAGTGGGCAAAACAAAATCATTTGGTTTTTCACCAATGTTGTTTTAGGCTCAGTCATGTCCATCAAAGGATGTAAACTTTCACAAAACACATCCACATAAACCTACAAAACACGGCAATACAAAGTACAACCAGAAACAAAATTAAATAGAAATACAAAAACATCTGAAGTCCTGTGAAAACATATTTGCCTCGTACTGATTTCTTCCTTTTTTACATCGCATGGAAAAAAAGGATCTATCTTCTTTTCACTCAATTTTATGTTTCATCTTTATAAAAAAAATAGAGATGAAATGTTGAATCTTAAGAAATAATTCCCAAGACTATTTATTTATCTAAAATTCTAAGTTGTCTTTTTTCAAAATGTTTTGTGACATTTGCAGCTCAAAGCACAATACGGTTAGGGTTAGCACGTTTTCAGCAGAGACCACTGTAAATAATGCAGACCTGTAGGCTGTGACCTACACTGAATAAAAAGACAGCACTCTTTTTTTCTCAAGTCTGGAGTTAAATATGATCAAATTCTTTATATTTTATGTTTCTTAGAATCACCAAAATTATTTCTGTTTGCTAAATGCCAGAAAAAATAGTGGAAGCATTTTTTAAAAATGTCTTTTTCTTTGTAACTTTCATCAAATTCAAAAGTTGACATACATTTGGTCAGTATCAGGGATAACTGTCTTTTAATCTGTATGACGTTTGATTGGTTGATTGACACAGTTGAGTTAATCGGAGCCACACCTGTGAATTTATTGTAAGTCTACATCTAAAACACACTGCTATCTTTTTTGACACAATGGGAAAGCAAAAAAAATCAGCCAAAATTTCAAGAAGAGAATCGTAGAGCTGCACAAGTCTGGTTCGTCCTTGGGAATAATTTACCAGTGCTTGAAGGAGCCGCGTTCATCTGTACAAACAATTATATCAAGTATAGACGTGATGGGAACGTCCAACCATCAGAGCGCTCACCATGGAGATGGGTTCTGTGTCCCAGAGATGAATGTGTTTTAGTCCAAAATGTGCAGGTTGGTGCTAGTCATTAAATACCAAATGTGTGTAAACTTTTGAATTTGAGAATAATATATATTTTTTTTAAATTCCGTCAAATTTAATTCCAAAGGGAAATGAAATTAAAATATGAATGTGAAGTCTTGTTTTCTCAAGTGGAGCAGCTGACAAACTGGTGAAAGGCTAGCAGTGTATTGCCAGATATTACCACAAATGCACTGAGTTGTTGTGACTGTATCCTAGCAACAACAGAACTGATGACATCACACGCATCGGTTGACAGATGAGGGTGAAATGATGTAAACAGCTGCCAAAAATAACTGTTAGTAAATAATGCGGATGGAGAAAATGTTCTCCTCAAGTCTTCTGGCATTTAGCAAATATGAATAATTTTGGTAATTGTAATTGAACTAAAACAAGAAAAGTTTAGTCTGATTTGACTTCAAACTGTCACACTAATGGTGTTTTCATACCTGATAGACTCTGTTTGATTGGGGGTCAAAACTGCCACATTTATAACATTTTCAGCTGCTGTGGTTCCCATTCACACCGCTATATGTCAAACGACTCAAACTAACTGATAAACCTGTTCCCCCCGTTGCCTGTGGGGGCGCTGCACCAAGAACTACTGAAGGAATCCACACAAAACCTCTGAAGAAATCAGAGAGCGCAATTTCCTTCTTCACAAAACATAAACAAAAATGGAGCGGTGTCATATTTTAGCGGTTGTAGGATTTCTTCATTGATTTACTGGTTTGAACATCGCTTGTTAGCCGCTAATGCTAGCGACGCTCCTGCAGGCGCCGTTACTACACGGTGACTCTGTCCACTAAACCAGGCTGTTCCAATGCGGGATGAGCAGGAATCTGTCACAAAAATGATCGTAGCGTCCTCATTTCTTACCTGATTTCTATAAATATGGCTTAAACTGAGGAAAATGCTGATGTTTTGATACGTAAAATATGGTCTGCATAGAAGTTCGGTTACACATTCACACCTCCACAAACGAACCGGACTTTGTAGGCAAACGAACTAAAGTTCAATTAAACTGGATTAAACAGGGCTGGTGTGAATGCACCCTAAAATAATGAGTCTTTTCCTTTTCATTCGCTGTATGTAAATATCTGATTTCAACTCTTTTAAGGGTACAGAATAATATCCCTCTTGTCTCTGTCCTCATGTATCCCAGCCTTTTCTTGTTTAATAATTTATCAGTTAAGCCTATTTTATTTGTCACAAGCTTGATGTCTGACAGGACCTGTGAAAGAGACCTCTGGAGATTGGACCGTTAAAAAGAAATTTGATCCCCAAGCAGCAAAAAGAAAGCGACTGACCAGTAGCCTGCTGTGCTGTGGACCAGTGAAAGGCAGGTAAGGCTTCTGTCTCTGCTCACCTGCTGCTAAAGAGCGGAGCTGAATACAATTCAAACTCATCAGGGAGAGATAGAGAGACATCTGCCGTCCCTCTATCTCTCTGTCCCCTCCTCTGTGTCCTCGGTAGCAACATCTGCTTCCTCCGCTGCTCTTTCCCATCATGCAGTGGGCGTGTCCTTTGTGTTGCCCCCCAAGCTTCATTGTTCTAGCCAATCATTGTCCTCCCCAAGCTGTTCCCACGATGCACCAGTAATGACCAGAAGGTGCTGATGGGAGCTGGTGTCTCTGAAGGAATGACTGTGTCCTTTGCAAAGCGATTTAGCCCCCAAGGGAGAGGAGACAAAAAACCAAAACGTAAACAAAAACAATTCTCCCAAAGGCAGCAGAGGAACGAGGAAGGCTCTAATTGCTAATTAACCACACCCCGACCTGTAATTTAAAAAGAAAACGCCTGACTGTAAGAGCAGTGGGAGTGGAATATTATATTGTGTGAAAATTAACAGAGAGACAATTGTGAAGGAGATGGAGCTCTGGGAAAAGATCAGAGCCTCGTCCCTGGGGAGCAGCGACAGATGAAGTAGCTGAATAAGCTGTCTGTCATTGTGTGACTTGGACTGCTGTGGTCACTTCGTTTGTTCAGACTCAACAATGGAGGATGGCTGAGAGAGAAACCTCTGTTTTCCCACAAGATTTAGCCTAGAAAATCTCTAGTCAGGGATGCTGGGTGTGTGTAGGGATTTGTTCTGATAGCAAATTGAAATGCTAATAATAGACAAGAGTGGTGAGAAGTATGAAGTCACTAGATACATTTACATTGACCACATAGTTACGAAAATGAATTTGCTTAATGGAAACACGCCAATTTTGAAAATTTTGACATACAGTTTTGCAATGCAATGGAAACACTTTTTTTCGCATCACATGATCAACAACCGGATGTTGCCACTGTCACAAACCACAAAGAAGAAAATGACAGGAAGCAGTTTGGAGGATGTGATTAGGGTTAGGGTTATTTTATTTCTCAGATGTGATTTTAATTGCATTTGTAAAATTGTGGGGTTTTTTTTGGCATTTGCAGAATATTAACAAGCAGATTTGTAATGGAAACCCAACTTTTGAGGCTGAAGCAGTTCATAAAAAACAACCCATAAATCTCTTCAATGCAGTTGTTCTGTGTTCATAGTTGATTGAAGTGGATTGGTTTGTTTTGGTTCTTACAGTGATTCTGTAATTAATATCTTAAAGATAAATGAACAAACATTCATTGTATTTTGGTGATGACAGAGCAGATAAACTAAAACGAACATATTTTATGTAGGACAGTGCTTGAATGTGTCGGCACATGTTACCAAGGTGTTGGATCTGCTCTTTGGGTTGTGGAACTTTGTAAAGTGTGTCCTTTGAAGAACGCCGTACTTGGCGTTCGTTACTGTGTGCTGGCAGTACAACGGTCAGTATTTGCTCTGAAGTCTAAAGGTAGTGACCGCCAGCTCCTCAATGTAGCCAAATGTTACTTTTAATGTTCAAGTAGTTAGTTTTGTATCATTTTGTCTTTTTCTTCTTTTTTAATATATCCTGTATCTCTGTAAATCAAAAATAACTGAGTTAATGAAACATGTAGACACGAAGTATTTGCTCTGAATTCTAAAAGCGAAGCCGCTGCGCTGTCGGGAGGTCCGAATAAACGGTCCCAACCACGATTTCAACGGCCGTGTGTGTCAGATTCCTGTCTCGTTTCCTTCCGACAAAAACCCTTAAGAACACACAACGCAGAGTCCAAGGAACAGCGAGGTCTCATCTCGCACGGACAGGGTTACATCTACATCCTATTAATTAAACATATTTAATGCTAATATCTCATTGAATAACTTAAATCTAATTTTCTCTTATGGTGATATTTGTATTATTAATATTTAACACCTTAGATGGAGTAGATTGCCAACAAAAGCAATTTCCCCTTGGGGATCAATAAAGTATGTTCTATTCTATTCTATTGCAGTGAAGATATTGTTGTAATAAAATGAAAATTCAATTCAAATTCAAAAATATTTTATTTATCCCAAAGGGAAATTAACTGTTGCTGTCGCTCATTCTAGTTAGAAACTCTTCAGGGTTGTTGTATGTGTTGATGGCTGCAGTCTCTGTTAAAAGTCAAACTGTGAAGGTTCTTTATTCTGAAAGTCTAACTTTCGTGATCATTACTCTGGTGATAAAACCTCCAACTGGGATGGCCTCCAAAATTTTATTTGACCTTGGATGGCATTCAACTTCCAGATTCAAATGTAAAAACATGTTTTTAATGTAGTAGCATTAAAAACATGTTAACAACACCCCTTTAACAACCAATGGGGTGTTGGTTCTAAAAACCAACACCCCATTTCCCTCATCATACAAGTAATTTAGGAATAAGCATCAGCCAAGTCACAGCCTGATGCTTCATTAAAGTTAGTAAAGTCTGTGGCACGTTCATTTTATATAATATAAACCCTAAATAAATACAATGACATTCAGATGCTACAGAACTCCCATTTTTCCAACATTTATTTTTTTAATGTGCTGCTCCAACATAGAGAAAAACCTAATATAATGATCTAACAACCTAAAATATGTATAAATTATACATCTGACATTCATAACATACAGTCTTTCATAAAGTCACATTATGCTCGTAATGTTTAGATGCAGCAGTTTTCAATAGGTGACAAATGCTCAGTGGTGGGAAGTAACGAAGTACAAGTACTTAAAATCGGAATTGGGTCACTTCATCCTTCAGTGTGAACGCAGCCTTAGTTCCACTGGCAGATTATTTTATTTACAACATGGGGAAAATATATTGTAAGTAAAATAATCTACCAGTGGAACAAGTGCTTTTTAAAATCAGTATTACTTAAAGCAAGCTCCTATATCCAGTGGTGGTCCCACAATTCTAAGGGCCCCTGACCGACAGAGGGCCCTCTCCCAATTTATTTATTTATTTTTGTTCATAGAAATAAAAAATAAATGGGGCCCTGTCAGTTACAAAATTAATCATATTGTGTTTTCGAAGATTGTTTTTAGCAGTAAAAATTTAATGCTACCCCTCCCAGACCAAAAAACACACATCCATATTTGTCCTAAACCCTCCCTGGATCTGCATGAAATGGTTCGTTCCTGCTTGGAGCGCTTGACGGTGTTCAGCAACAGTCAGTAGAAGATGAGAACGACTGTGGCAGCTACTATGCTGCTAAGAAAAAGGGGGCCCAAGATCCCTGGCGGCGCCTCTGACTGCACGATCGGCCTGATCGAACTCGTTATACCTACAATTTTGGTCGGCTAGTTTGTGGTCTCTCAGGTTTTGAAAATCGGCAGACCATCCGCTGACAATTCTAAAATCGTTTAGTGTGAACTGGGCTTAATGCTGTCGATCAATGCTCTCCAGTCACCACAGCAACCCTTGATACTTCAAATTCTGATGCTATCGGGTGGGTGGGGGAAACGAATGTGTCCACTTGCATTCTATTGGCTGAGAGGTTGCCAGGAGACGGTGCTTTTTTGTTCCCAGCACAAGCCAGCAGAGGTTTTAGAACAGCTGTCACAGGTTACCATAGCATGGGCAATCCTATGATGTCACAAGACATGTTATGATGTCACCACAGAACTTCAGTTGAATATCCAGTCCATCAGTTCTTTAGCTTGTCAGAAAGCACAAAGTCAAGTGGAGACTGGTTCTACAGCAAACACTGGATAATTTGCGGCATATTTTCAAAACTGTTTTTGAGAAAAATGGAGACTCACGAAGGAATTCTTCAAATAGGAGACCCATTGCCAGGAAGATGGACGGAAGAACGAGCAAAATCAAGATGCCTGGATTCAAGGCAAAGATACCCAAAGCGGTAATTCTTTTGAGGAGGAAATTAACAGGCTAAAGACTCTTTTGGACGCAGAACGAGCCAGATTCAACGAGGAACACCAAAGAGCAAACGACTTGGAAGAAGAACTGCACGACGTGAAAGTCAAGCTAGATAAACGTGAGTTTAACAAAAACGGCGTTGGCGTATGCAGTGAGACAAAAAAAGGATTGAATGCCAGTGAGGACATCCTATCCTCTGAGCTCCTCTTTGAAAATAAAGCCCTCCAAAATCAGCTCAGATCTTCTCAAGAGAAAGAGGCATTTTTACAGAGAGATCCAGGAAAGTGTGACCCTATATCAAGAAGTTCTGGCTAAGCTTCAAAATTATATTATCAATATGTCAGAACAGGTGGCAATTTTGCAGGAAGAGCTGGAAATAGAAAGATCAGCTAACTCTCAAACAAATACCAAGACGTTTTTTAAGTTCATAAGAGGTGAAAAAACAGCTCAGAGTACAGAGCTGAAGAAGGAAATGGCACTGCTGAGAAAGACATCTGCAGAGAAGGAGAGACATCTACAGGAAGAGCTGAAGAAGATGAAAGAGTCCTCCCAGGAACTTAACAGCAATTATCAAACTTCTGTCAAGGTCCTGGTACAACAAGCAGAGTCGTTAAAGAAGAAGCTAGGAGACAACGAGGAAGCTCGTTGAAGTGTTGAAGATGAACCAGACACTTTATGCAAGTCTGGAAGCTAAGAATGAGGCTCTTCGTCACGAACTGTCATGCCTGCAAAACGCCACCAGAGAGATGGAGACATGTCCCCAGGGCGAGCTGGACCAAGTCTAAGAGGCAAACCTGGAAATGAGCAAGAAATATGAAACAGATGTTTTAACCCTTAAGAAACACTGGAGCGGGAGCTGAAAGACGACAGAGTCTCATGCTGAGTTGGTGAAAATCTTTCTCTGTGTATTTGTACTTTTACTTAAGTAAATTTTTTGAGTACTTTCTCCACCAATGCAATGCTAACATTAGCTGCCTTGCTCACAGGAAAAGTTGTTCTGCTTTATGAACTGGGCACAGTTCTTAAAAAGGCAACAGGTAGAAGCCCTTTTTGTGTTTTGGATTTTTAATGATAAATAGATTTTATAAAAAAAAAATTTTGTTAAGCAAAAAATAAATAAAATTAGAAATCACAATAAAGACATTTTTTCATTTTTAATTTAATACATTTTCTGGCCCGACAGTAGCTTTCCAGTTTTGGTCCCCATGACAAAAAGTTTGGACATCCCTGATCTGGAAGACAGCAGTGATTCCTGGGTAAGATGCATTGAGATATTCAGGATCAGATTACATGTAAGTTGTGACCTGGACTAGAAGAATGATAGAATACAAGTAATAATTAAAAAAATTTTAATTTCTCCAATTATTTTGCTCCTACTGTGGATAAGGCTCTTTTTTTAAACTACTTTATCATACCTGAATGGGATATGACTGTTAATTGATGTATAACATGGAGGCCTGCGTCCCTCCACAGAGCTCTGGGCTGAGGCAGTCATGGGGAGACAAGGCATCTCTGGCAAGACACGTTTTTCTACAGCGAAACTTTTATGAGCACCTTTAAGGCAGAAGATGTTTCAATGTCAAACCACAGAATGAACAACTATCTTTGTCAGGGAAATGAAGGGTTGTGATGTTTTGCATGAAAGAGATGCTAAATCAAACATATTTAGACGGTAAGCTGGTGATACCAGATATGTTCATGCAAACAAAGTTCGTTTCCTTCATTAAATCAGACTAAACCATTTCTGACTAAACCATTAGTTCAGGTGGGATCACCAAAACAAAACCTTTATTGTTTCCTTTTAGTCTTTATGGCTTGAGTCAAACATTTAGGATATGCTTCCTCAAGCTTCTCATAATAGTTTTCTCTAATTTTAGCCAGTGTAAACGCATACTTTTTCAGCTCTTTCTACACGTTTTCTGCTTAACTGAGACCACAGCTTTATGACGGCCACTCCAAAACAGTGACTTTTGCACCTTGTGTAATCTGTATAATTTATTTTCTGATATATTGGGTTCCATTTATCAACTTGGAAACCAATTTCTGCCCATCTTATCTTCCTAGCTTGAATTGTTACTTCAACATTTCCACATAATATTCTTTCCTCACAATGTGGTCTGTTTTGTAGAGTTGGGCACTTGGGTTCTCTCCAGGTTCGCTGGCCTCCTCCTACAGTGTGTGTGTGTCTCTATGTTGTCCTGTGACGGACTGGCGACCTGTCCAGGTTGGCCGAATGACTGCTGGAGCTAGACATCTTGAGTCAAAATTATTTAAGTGGATCTATCATGCTGGTGACATCACACGTGCTACTGACATCATTCAGTATGCTAATATTAGTATATAAATTGAAATTATCCAAAAATGCTAAGGTTAGCTTAAATGCTGTCGGTAACATGTCTGGCATCAGCATGTTGACTTAATTCATTAAGAATTATAAACATAGCTAATACATATAAAATCATGTGAAATGCCATGTATTTTAGTTACAAGGCTAATGTTAGCATGAGGGCATGGTGTTGCTACTTGTCCCCTAAAATATGGAATCAAATGTCAAATACATTTAACAGTCAAATACGACATTTTCAGGTCGTCTGCGGTGCACATTGAAGATCACACACAAGCTTCGTATATTTGGAAGCGTGATCGGCCACGGCAAAATAAATCTGATTGAACAGAAAATCGGATTTGGGTAGCTTTATTCTGCAGTGTGAAAGCAGCCTAAGTTAATGTTTGGTGTAAGAAATGAGACATTTCGAAAAGCCTCTGAGTGTTAAGTCACGTTCAACGGTCACCGCGCCGTTACCTAGCAACCCCAGCGAAATCCACCCCATCACCTAGCAACCCTAGCCAAGCTGAGCTCCAGAGCGTTTGGTCGGCTGGTTTTACCGCTGTATTAGCTGTACAGTGGCTGATGGAAAAGACAAGCGTTTTGTTGTTGACTTACCATTCAGAAACCAATCGCTGCACATGTACAGCTGCATAATTGCGCATCTGTTTGAAGCCATTTCTATGCGCCAGTGTAAACAGTGAGTTGGGGGGCGTGGCCAGCAGCAGCTTATTTGGATTTAAAGTGACAGGTCATTCTTAAAGGAGCTCAAAATAGGCAAAACTGAGCAGACCAAATCTCATTATATAGGAATTATTTTGTGAAAAACTGTAATAAACATGCTTTCTCTAGCATGTAGGCCTAAAATAACATGTTAAAGATCATCTCTTCAAGAAATTGTAGTTTGAAATGCATTTTGACTTCTTTTAATATATTTTACAGATACTGGTTACTTGGTATTACAGGTTGTTTTGACTAATAAGAATCTTGCAAGAATGTGTTTTCAAGATGCTAGAAGCAATCGGTTAAATGTGTGTGAAAGGTCAGATTTAACTGGGGTTCATGGTCACTACAAATGCTGCTTGACAGTATACAACACAGAAATCTTCAGCCATTACGGAACCATAATCCAGTTTCAATAAAACTTTTATCATGGTATTTTTGCATGCTTGTGTGTGAGGGAGAGACACAAAGAGATTGTTTGGGAGTGTAACAAGAGAGGAGGAAAACAGTTCCCACTTGGCCAGTGACTGTCCTTTTGTCTGGTCACCTGTCAAACACACCAGCAGGCATTAACATGGATTTTTACACATGGGATTTCAGATTGCAGCAGCAAACACACACATATACACACACTTAGATTTTCTAAAAGATCTGCAACAGGAGAGGAGAGTGGAGAGGGGTGCATGAATGGACAGATTAATCAGATTATAGCAGTGACACACTTAAACAGGCTGTTCTCTGGATTAGCCACGGTCCTGCCTACACTTCACCACAATGAAAAGTGTAAGAGGAGAGATCAGACTATCACGCAAAATACATATTAAAACTTTTAAACATGTCTGATTTATTTGAAGTATTACCCATGTTTTAGTTTTGTTTTTGTTTCATGTCCTACAACTTAAATAAAGCCACAGTCTGGACATTGGGAAAAGCTCGGCTCTTGCTAAATATTAGCAGCAGATGAAAATTAGAAGCAAGCTCCGTTGAATGAATGAGCACTTCTCTATATATTTGACCATGGAGAAGTTTCGATTTCCCTCTCAGAAGTTCAAAGAGTGCTGCTCTTTATGTGCAGCAGGGCAGCATATGGCAGCCAGTGACCAGGGCTTTGTCTGATTACTGACACCAGATAGATGCTGCGGGGAGGACACGAGTGTTTGCGACTGTTTCAGGGGCTGGAGGACAGCCTGACAACAACAAAGGGCCAGCTTTAAGCCTGTCTCCTGTGATTTTCCAACTCAGCGAAAAGCTATTGTGGCACTGAAAAAAAGTTAAGTTAAAAAGCTTAGCATGGTATGTGCTAACAACTGCCTGCTGCTCATGTAATACAAGCAAATACTTTCTGAGCAGCCACAGTGGCAGTCTTTGGAAGGGCAACCATCACCGTGTCTGCAGCCGGTGTGCAGGTCACCGGTTCAACGTTGTGGTCTCCAGAGCCTGATGGGCTGCATGGATGGTTCGGTTAAGGAGGCACTGAAAAAGCTACAAGCCCCTGTCAAAATTGCAGCTTTTTGAGACTTGATGAGAAACATTTCCAAACTTTTTTTATATAAGTTGTGACACATGTCCAGTAGAATTCAGCTACAAAACAAACAAAGCTGGAAACAAAGGGGAAAATAGGAATTAAAGACCTGAAATAACTTACTTGCATAAGTGTGTTCACTATTGAACCAATACTTTGCTGTGAAACTTTATTTACACGACATATTTGGTCTTCTTGAACTGACACCATGAACTACAGTAACTCCAATGAACGCGCCTATCACCCATCACACTCCTATCATTTTAGTCATAGTTAGGTTTTCTCATTTCCATCCCTCAGCTACACCCATAGTTTCCAGGATCAAAATATGCTGAACATATGACCCTTCAGTTAGGAGAAGAGTAAATTACGGCCATACCAAGGTACCAATCAACACTGGAAAAATATCTCAGGTCGCCTCTGAGAACATATATTTAATGGTGACGCTTCTTAGAACAGGTTGAGCTGTACAAAACATGTTCATTAAATCTTTTGCACAAAATCAGTCTGCTCAGTTCTGCCTTTTTTGAGCTCCTCATACTGAGCTCTTTTAGGATCTCTTGCCACTTTAAATCCAAATAAGCTGCTGGCCATGCCCCAAAATGTCTACACTTCCATGTGAAAATGCCTGCAAACAGATGCACTATTATACAACTGTACATTTTTGAAAAGCAGAAGTGGAGCTTCCTACACAACCAACAAGAGTGCAGCAAGTGGTTTCTGGTGGAACCGGCTGACCAAAGGTACTGGATTTCTAGGTGGCGAGCTAGACTCTGCTGGAGTTGTCTGTTAAATGTGACTTAATAATGAGGAGACTTTTGAAAGAAATACTTACTAATACACCAAAAAATTTTACTTATTGGCCACCATTGTTTTTTTTTTTTTTCTTTTTTTAAAAATACTTTGGTTGTTTTTAGAAGCAGAACCAAATGGAAGTAAAAAAAAACCTGCAAAATGTGAATTTTTCATAATTTGTCCCCTTTTCAGCGCCTCGTTGAGCCTATAAGATGAGGATTTAAGGCATGGTGAAAGCAAAATGTGGTCCAGTCGCAAATTAGCCAACTTTACTTATTGAAGTGTGTTTATAATTGTTTTAAAAAATCATTTTTGGGGGGTTGGTAGTTTCGGTCTTTGGTCTTTGGACCCTACATACTAGCAGTTAGCTACATCATCCAGGTTCTCAAAGTTATCTGCAGAGGATAACATATTAGCTGCTTGAAACCTCACTTCAAAAATCTTGAGCCAGACCTTTAAATCTTTTGTTAATTTTAATGTGATTTGCACTGATTCAGTTTGAAAACTATGAGGAACTAGAAAAATTGCTGTTCCTAGCGAAACAGCCGTGAGAATGCATAGTTGCAGAATGATTGCTGCAGAAAATGCAAAACACAGCAGAACAAAGCATAAGAAATAAGGGGGGAAAGCAGGATAAAGCTACAGTCATACATGGTAGAAAGTCTTTTGCTAAAGAGTGAAATTTAGCCAAAGACCTAGCATGAATTAGCAGAAGCATTATTTTGAATTCAACCTGAAATATTTGAAAATTTTAAGAGTAAAACATAGCAAAAGAAATGGCATAGATTAGCAGAAGCATAAATTAGTATGCAAACTGAAACAGGTGAATAGTGAAACATAGCAAAAAGCATAAATTAGTAGAAGCAGAAATTTGTATAAAACATGAAATACTTGAAAGAGTTAAAAAAGTAAAATATAGCAACAATAGCATAAATTAGCAGAAGCAGGAATTAGTATACAACCTGATATATTTGAAAAGAAAACACAACAAAAAAGCACAAATTACCACAAAAAGCAGAATATTTTGATATATGAATTGCTAAAATTGATTAAAATTTGCAGAAGACCTTTGCAGACAGTAAAACCAGTAAAAGCAGAAGGCATACAGAAAGGTAGACGAGCAGAATGCTGGCACAGATAGAAACAGAGCACAAGAGAGAAATACATGGAAAGAATAGGAGAAGTTGTGACATGTTTGTACTCCAGAAGAGTTTGACAGAAAACAGAAAGACCTGCAACAATGATAGTAATAGCTCCTTAAAGTAGACATGCGTGGCTACAGTTTAATGCATAAATTATTCCTGTACAGTTAAATATGTATGAACAGCATAATTTTGTTTGTCAAAAAGGATGGAAAGTTTAAAAATCGTCAGTTACTAGAGTGCACACTCTAGTAACTGACAACAGTTAGAGAATTCCACCATGTATTTCAATGGGACAGAAAATTTGCACAAAAGGGCTATTATTTCAAAAAGTATAATAGTAAATTTTAGCAAAAGACATAGCATAAATCTCCAGAAGAAGCAGAACGTTTTGATATATGATTTAGCACAATTAGTTGAAGTTAGTAGAAGTAGTTAATGACTGAAAAATGTGAGCAGGATCTTAATAAGTGAAAATGCAGTAAATCATTGTCACTGATTATATGATTGAAACACAAACTGTAATATAAAATATGATATTTAGGTCATGAAATGAGGAAAGAATAAATGTAAACTAAATGCCACATCAATGTGTACAGTGCATTAAAATGTAAAAATATTTGCGAGCAACACAAGGTTGACTTATTTTTTATGTTGCTGCTGGTAAAAATAATTCAAAGCAATGTAAAAGAGTTGTCCTTAATTTTTTCTATTCCTTATTTTGAGATCAGTCAGCCATATTGTGACCTCTGTGTTAATGTGACGAATGTCAACACTTAATCCGGTTCATCTTTTTGGTAAAAGTTCTTATCATCCGTCATCCAGTTTTAAAGCCTATCTGGTGTGTGTTTATAAAAGAATGCAAACCATATGAGTTTCTTTGATGGCTGCCTTTACTCTCTCAGTGGTCGCTAAATGGGACACACACACACTTACACACACATTTATATACAGAGTGTAGTCAGGCAGGGGCAACTGGGACTAAATCCAGACTGGTGGTTTCTATCTCCAGCTATAAATACCCCTCTTCTTAAACAAGATCACACACATGAAGTTGTACTCAAATAAAGAGGCTCATAGACAAAAAGAGATCCAGTCACAAACACATTAAGGAAATGAAACAAACACATTTGGACTAACAATCGGATCCGCACAGAGAAATGACTTTGGCCTCAGAGGAGGCTTGCTAAGCGGTCTATGATTATGGGGTGTGTCTTTGTCTCATTTAGTGGTTCCAGAAGGAGACAGTCTTCTGCTGTGTCAGACAGATACACACACACACAGGCACCCCCCCCGACACACACACACATCATGCAAACACTACTTACACAATCACTTAGTGACGGCAAATCCCTCTGCCTAAATTTGCTCGACAACTTTTTAACGTGCTTGTGCTTTCGTTGCCGTCTTCTGAGTTAATCCAAGCAGTACTGCCTTAGCATGAAAATATTTTCCAGCACCAGAGTAGATTTCATTTCTCTTTTATTTTGGAAAAATATCGCATTTTCCAGTTATAAAAATGACAGGCTCTGTACATACGACTTTTCTCTTAAATACAACACAGTCACAGTGGTCTCAAGTGCCTAACACATGCATACATATATACTTACATACATACATCATCTGCCAAATAAAAACAACACAACTTAAATTATAACAAGATTAACAAAAACAACACAACAAACTGAAGCAAAAATAATTACATAATTAAATTAAACGCATACATCTTTCTTTAGATAACAAATAAATTTTAAAAAACAAAACAAAAGATCCTAACCAGCGGCAGGAGGAGTCATGGTGTCCTTGAATCGGCTGATAGTGGAAGACTGGGGCGGGAGAGGGCAGTGCATACATCGACACCAAAAGCGGCCATTTACTTCTTCTGTACACACATACTTGCACACACACATATGCACACATACCTCTATAGTGCAATGAGGTCTTGGCAGTTAAGACTTTATAGCGTGGCCTTGTTCTCTTGGAAAAACATTATTACGAAGTCAGGATAAAAAGAAGCCAAACAGTCAGGTTTAAGTTGAACAGATGATTTGATAATTAAATATGATGCATGTACTGGTCTGATTTGTTTAGTCTTGTATCCCTTGCCCCAAGCATCGCCCTGCGTATCAGGCTTTTCAGGGCTCAGAGGCCAGTATGGCCCAACAGTATCCATGGTGGATCGATCTGCAGTCACTACTGGAGTTTTCAGTTCTCTGTTTCCTGCTGAGAACCAGCTCAGCTACATCTGCCAGTGCTGTAGAGTTGAAGGTGTTCGGCTGTCCTACAAGTGGTCCTAAACTCTATAGATAATCTGATATGGAAAGTTCTGCTTGTGATACCTTGAATGAATTTATAAAAATGGTCAGCCTAAAATTACAGGGACTCCTACTGTTGCAACAGCTCCACACTCTACTCTGCAGCACTGTGCAGAACATAAACTACTGGAAATCCAGGACAGATTTTACACAGCAATGTAAAACCACAGCACGTAACAGTACTACAGCAGTACTTTAAAGATTTTCAGTACACTAAAGGTACTACATTGTTCATTCAGTCGGTACATCACCGTACAATATCATCGGTCAATATCCAAGTCAATGCTCCGCTGCTCATCAGGAGAGAACAGTTCATCCACTGATGAGCTGTAAATCTTCCAGTGCTGCAAGGAGACGTCAAGCAAGCTCTTTGTGAGTTCTCCAGCAGTTTTTGACTGTCTGAGTCAGCCTTTTGTCTGTACAACGTCTGTACAAGTGCCAGCACTTTGTTCTGGCGCTTCATCCATAGCATAGAGTCACCAAAAGACCTGCGTCCATCAAAGGCCAAGGATATTGTAAATTGACCCGTAGTATCACTGTAGTTCTCAGTCAAGGCCAAGCGGGTGATGCGTCTGCACTGGCACATCATCACCTTGGCTCAAAGTCCTCTAGGAAATCCCAGGGAACAGCAGCAAACAGCAGGAGTAAAACCTCCTAGAAACAAGCTGAGCTCTACTGCTCAGGGTTGGTGTGTGTGGACTAACATCAACCACAGGAAACTGGTACCATAATTATACCTGTAAAACAAAGAAAACAAAGTTAGTGCTGGGGCACCAGTGCAGGTGGAAGGTTATTTTTCTGGTGTGGTAGCTCAAACAGATAAAACAGGCTGTGTTCTCACCTCTGTAGCAATGATACATTCATCTTTCTGGTCTGATATGACGTAGACAGACTGGTATTTGGTATCGCTGGAACAGGGGTACCGGCTGTCACTGGGAGTAGGGTACACAGCCTCATTGGCTGGCTGGAATTTGAGGTCGCAGGTTGACTGGTACTGAGGGTCCCTCGCTGTGTGACAGTTTAAATCAGAGGATGGCTGATCTTTTGCTTCGCTGCATCCTGGTGACTCTGCCGATGCTTTCTTTTCCGAAGCATCACTGTGGGATGAACAACAAAGAGATTAGAAATACTGTCCTTCATTCTACATGGGGTTGTAATGTGTTTAGGGTGATTCTTGAGTACCTGTTTAGTCTTTTCCTGAATCCTTCCCCTCTGCTGGGCTCATCTAGTGGCTCACATTTGGGCTCTGGTTGTTTGCAGTCCTCCTCTGTACATGGCGACAGATCGTCTTGCCGGAGTTCATGGACCAGGTTGTACTCCACACTTGGGTAACGAGGCTTAAAACCATTTTTCTCAGATCCATTGAGGCTGCTGATTCCACTCAGACCCCCAATTGATCCAGCAAGGTCCGAATGATAATCTGCTTTCTTATTGGTGTTTTTAATTGATGTCGTCATCATGCCACCAAGCTCCTTGTCACTTCGAAGACAGTTATTGGTTGTGAGGTTATTCATGGTCTCCTGGCTATCACTGTGAACACTGTCGCTATGGTGACTGTGTCGGGTTTGTAGTTTGACGCGAACATAGACCACCAGCACAGAACAACTGATCAGGATCACAAGAACGAGGAAAACGCCGGCACAGACAGCTGTCCACGGGAATCCGCTGTCGTCATCCTCCGCAATCTCAGTATTCCCACTTTCTGAAGATGAATATCGCCGATCTGGTCCATCAACGACGGGCTGGGAACCCTTGGGAACCTCTGGTAGGAGGAACTGACAGTTATTCCCACCATAGCCCGGCACACAAGCACACACGTAGCGTCCACCACGTTCATGGCAAGTGGCTCCATTATGACACGGGTTGTGAATGCACCGAGATATTGGAGAGCTGCAGTTTTTGCCTGTATATCCTGCAAAGAAAAGTTCAGAGTCTCAAAAATTGGTCCAAACAACATTTATCAAGAAAGTAGATTAAAAACGGTCATACCTGGTGGGCAATTGCATGTGTAGCCATCCACTGTGTCCTGGCAAGTTCCACCATTCTGACAAGGAAAGGACTGGCACAGTACAGAAATGCCGCTGCTAACCTCACAGTTGGGCCCTGAAAAGCCCTCTGGACACTCACACAGGTAGGAGTTAACCAGATCCACACATTCTGCACCTGTAAAGTGAAGCATCATTATGATTAGTCTCCCAGTTCCCCACCACTTGATTTAGAAGTAAATGTGGAGTAGGGTATACTGATAAAACACAACAACCTACCACTTAGACAAGGGTTGGAGGAGCAATGGTCAATTTTCTTCTCACAAGTGAACCCAGCATATCCCATTAGGCACTGACAGAAGTAGCCACCTTCAGGGTTGTCCACACAACGTCCACTGTTGAAACACGGCCCGTCTGCACACGTATTGGCGCTTAGCTCACAGTTGTTTCCATAAAAACCAGGTGGACATGTGCACTTGTAGCCGTTGTCATCGTCCTGTTGACAACAATTCTTGGTTAGGCACAAGTTTAAGACTGTTGCTGTACCAAAAGACATTCTCATGTCTTTAAAGTGGTACTCACAATGCAGCTGCCTCCATTTCGACAGGGATTTTCTGAGCATTCATTGACTTGGATCTCACAGTTAGCACCGGTGTATCCAGGAGGGCAGGAGCATGTGTAGCTTCCCTGTCCCGTGTTGGTGCAGGTGGCTCCGTTAAGACAAGGCTTATGGTGTGTGCAGTAATTCAGGTCTGGAAATACAAACAGTTGCACTTATGAACCACACAGATTAAATACAAGACAAGCAAGGACAGAAGGGATTCAAACAGCAGCGCAGCATTTTAGTGAACTTGTCTACAAACTCACCCTGGTTGCAGAAGAGCCCACCCCATCCCTCCTGACAGTTGCACTGCCAGGGTTGTTGGCAGGTGCCGTGGAGGCAACCTGGGTAACGAATGCAGTCATCACAGTAACGCCCACTGAATCCCACACGACACCTGGGAGCACACCAACCAGTTAATATCAAACTGAAGGAGACGAAGGTCAGGTTAGCTTAGGTTAGAGAAGGGTTGGACAAGATGGCTGAAAAACGTATCATGATATAAGCATTTCATATCAGTCGATATCAGTAATTATTGATTAGTTCATTGTTTTAAATATCTGAAATACTGCCAGACGAGTGATAAGACATTTACTCTTTTATTCACAGCTTTTACTCCAGGCTGTAGTTTTTTTATTTTTAAGTAATTATGAGGCACAATGGCGAAACCTTAAACTCCTGCTGGGCAAGTTACTCAACGGATTGTTGCTAGGTAACCAAAAGTTCCTCAGCAAGTTGTTGCTATGTAACCAAAGAGTGAGCGAGTTAGTTGAGGCCACCAATTCAATTCAAAAATACATTATTGATCCCAAAGAGAAATTGCTTAGGTAACCTTGAGAGGCTGAGTGACTAAAGCCTTTAATCTGCTTACGTCTCCCAGAATGCTGTGCGGTTCTGGAGTTCAGTGAAAATTCTATTAGGCGTATTATCTATTTAAAGTTGATCACGAGTCTATTGCAGTATATATTGTTATTGATTTACTGTGCTGCCCTCGTTTAGAGACGGGTAAAAGCAGCTTGTTTTGAACTTACTTGCATTCTCCTGGTTTGTCACAGAATCCATGTTCTTCATCACATCCAGGAAGACAGATAGCTGTAAAAAGAAAACAAACAGATCAGCCAAACCAGGAAAGACAAGATTTTCAAACTGCAACCCTGAAAAAAACCCCAACATTTACATTGCTTCTTGCTTGTCTGCCTTCTGGATTGTGTGTTTACTCATCTGACTACTCTTTCAGTCTCTCTGGTTCACATTTTAGCATGTTGAAGGGAATCATTGTCATCGGGTCATGTGTGACCACCCTTAGGTTTTAGGTGTTTTGATGAAATACTACCTTTCAGCCAAGCTGGAAGCTATCACAGTTTGGGTCTCAAAGAAGGAGAACCAGCCAAGAAGCCCCTCTTTTAACAGGCTAGCTCTACAACAAAAAGCCCCCCACACAAAGCCCCCTTTCTCCCCTTGACTGTGGGTCAGAAGTCCCCTTTTCTCACCCCTTGCCTCTGTCCTCCTCCTTTTTATTTCCTTCATCCTCCATCCTCCATCCCCTCCCCTGCTCCTTATCTCCTCTTCCTCCTCCTCTCCCCTTCTTTCCCTCTCTCCTCATCCCCCTCCTCCTCCACCTTTTCCCCCCAGGGCCAGCTGGTCTGTGAGGAGCTAACCACCAGACAGCTGCTCCATTGTCTCCTCTCACTGAGCAGCTGCCCCCTCCACAACAATACACGACCCGGCTCGGCCAATCACCGGCCCCGGCCGCAACAATATAGGACCCCCACTTGGCCAATCGGGGAGGAGGTTTGGGGGCGAGGAGGCCCCAGCGGTCTAATGGAAGGCACGCGGCGTGTGAATTACTGAGGAGCCACCGCGGCTCATTAGAACGGAGGCCTCTGGTGCAATGGGATAACTGACTGACGCCTGTTGCACACGGGCCCTCCTTTATGAGCTGGAAAAAGTATCCGACAATAAAGAGAGGCAAACGACTGCTGGAGAAATAAACTTTGGATTGAAAAACTGTTTTTTAAACTGTGCAGGAAAAAGAAAAACCCCAAAATCTTGATGACGACTGAAAGACAATTCCTTTAAAATGGAAGTGATTGGGTAGCTACTAATCAGAGTTTGGTGGTAACTACTTACATTTACTTCAGTAGGTTTTTGGAAAAAGTTTTACTTTTATAAGTATTTCTGCTATGCTTTTAATTCAGTAATTGTATTATTAAGTGTCTCTGCTCTTACTTGGGTAAAATCTCTGGATCTTTTATCCACTAAGTGAAAAACAAACATGTTTTAACCAAACATTCACCAGATACAAACACTTGGAGTTTCTGTTAAAGTTTTCTAAAGAAAGAAATTGATTTTGCAAATTTGTGATTTTGTTATATGGATAATTTTCATAACAAAATGTACATAACTTTATATTTTGGTCCGTCTGATTATGTATTTTTAAATATTAAATGATCAGGTACTCAGCACTTGAGTAGACTTTCACCAAATACTTTTTTGAATAATTTCTTGGCTGCTTTTTACTTTTACTTGAGTAAAACATGTTGAAGTATTGCTACTCTTACTTAAGTACAACTTTTTGGGTACTTTACTCACCTCTGCGTCTAAAGTATGTACTATTGTTGTGTTGGTCAATAATATTCGGACTACAGGATTCTGTGAGCTTAGTGCACACATCATCATCCTCTGCTTAGCATCAGATCCAAATATTAGCCACTGCTTCACCACTGAGTTGGAAAAGCCTCCCTTTATTTTTCATCCCTCCTTCCTGCTCTTTCATTTAGCTTCCCTGCACCGGCGTAATGAAAGAGTTTGATCAATGAGCAAACCCACTCACGTTCAGTGCAGTACTGGCCCTTCCAGCCAGAATTGCATATGATTTCGCCTCGCTCGCCGCAGGTAAAGTGTCCAAAGGCATCGTCCCGGGGCCGGCAGAAGACGGAGCAACCGTCGCCGTAGTAGTGCTCATCGCACAGGAAGCGGTAGGAGAAGCGCAGCTCCGTCCTGCTGGCCGTCTGCATGTCCTTGGACCATTCCTCTCCTACGGTCAGGTGCCGCTGTGTGGTGAACCTGCTGATCAGCCGCTCCAGGTTCTCTGCAGAAGAAGTGGATCACAGTTTGAACAAGGTCATTTGTTGTCACTCTGAAGGTCAAGATGCAAAACTTACTTCCAGCGTCTGGAATACAAACAACAATCTCTGCTGTCACTGACTGAGACTTCAGAGCAATAAGTGATGGGAAAAGATGTCACACTAACTTTAAAATAAAACCCACAATAAGAGTCGAAAGCATGTTTAAGTTACACACAAATGACCTTATTTTAGGTGAAATGTTGAAATGTAAAAAGCATGAGTGTATCTTGTTGAGATCTGAGTGGGAAAACATGCCTCTGCAAGACCATCGTTTCACACACATGCGCGCGCGCGCGCACACACACACACACACCTGTCCTGTCACCCACCTGTTGTCAGGTCGTCCAGGGAGTCCGTGTGCAGAGCTTCAATGATCAGTGAAAACGTCCCCTGAGGACAGACAGACAGACAGACAGTCAACAGCTGCTCTGCTTGCAGATAAACCTCCCCCTTACCTTTAGCCTCCAGAGCCACAGGGCCATTAGGAGCCCTCATAAACTTCACAGTCTAATTCTAATACTGATTAGAGGCCTAATAAGGCCGGGCTACCTGCTCCTTCTTCTGTTTTTCACACCCCTGCCACTATCACACTCTGACACCGCTGTAAAACCCAAAATGAGGCGGAATTTCACGCTGCGCTGCAAATGATGTGCCAACTCAGAGGATGTTAGATTTCCCACCACGGCTGATCGGAGGGGGAAAACTTTTTGGTGACACCTCCCCTCTCTCCCTCTCTCTCGCCCGCATCCCCTCCCTGTTTTCTCCCACCAAAGGGCGCAGAGTTACTACAATAGCCCCTCTCACACGCTGCTGACAAAGACCCTCACAAGTGTTGAGTCTGGGAGCATCTGTTAGGGCTTTTTCTTCCCCCTTCATAAAATCCATCACAAAAGTCCAATTCCTACGCCAGTAACATAAAACGATAAGTGATGATAAGTGATGTGGGGGATAACAACTGTCATCTCCGGTTACTCACCGGCCATGTGAAGCCGAAGGAGAAGCGGATCGGGTTGGTGAAGCTGTCCGCGTTGGTCTCCGGCACCTGGAAGGAGTTGGAGCCGAGAACGGGAGTCACCGCGCCGCCGTAGGTGCAGGGAGGCTCCGGAGAGACGCTGGCCTGGTAGTGCTTCAGGCAGACCCGAAAGAAAGTCTTGCACTCGCACTGCTGGTGGCCCTGCGGGTGCGCGGCGCCTCCCGGGCAACAGTTGGCGTTCCCAGCAATCCCCTTCTTGTTGAGAAACTCCTGCAGCTTGAGCTCGAACACGCCTGAGCACAAAACCTACAACACAGAGGGGGGGAAACACTCGTATGGGAAAGATCTGAGAAAAGACTCTTAAGAGTGAGTAAATTAGAATGAGATCTTAGGAGCCCTGGATGTTGGGACGTACCTGGCAGGTGAGAGAGGACAGACTGACAATGAGGAGCAGACACAGGCGTCCCATTGTGTTGACAGCCTCCTCAACAAGCAGTGAAAGCTCCGCGGGTCCGTGTGGCACCACTCAAACACTCATGGAGAAAGTTTTCAAAGCTGCGCTCACGGTCAAGGCGACGTTTTTACGCACGAGGCTGAAAATTAGTTGACACTTTTCCTGGAGCGCGTCGGTCACCTGTCCATCTGCTCACTCCCTCAAAAGTGTCGGATTTGTTTTTTTTTCTTTTCTTTTCTCAAAACGAGTCGGACTTTCACAGATTCAAGTAAGATCCAGCGGAATAGTCCCCCTTAGAGAAATCCAGAGCGGAAATATCGGAGTTAATTCCAACTAGGTTGTAGAAAAGATGATCTTCTTTATTTGTTCCAGTTTATTTCTTTGTTTTCAGGATGTTTTTATCCTAAACACAGAAAATAACCTCCGCTCCCTCTCCTTTGATGACATGTATCAGTGAGTAAGTCTGATAGGTTTTCTGCCCTGCGCAGGGTTTTATACAGGGCCAGCAAGCGAAGGGTAATAAGATGCAAATGAGGCCCTCTGCCTCTCTTCTTCCCCTCCTTCCACCACCACCACAAGTCCGCCCCGGGGCCATTACAAAGAAACAGGAGGAGGAGGAGGAGGGTAGGAGTCCCCCATCCAAAAAAAAAGAAAAAAATTGAAGCCCCCCCTCTCTCTTTTTCTCTCAAGGGGACAGACCAAATGGCTACTGAGCTGTTAAATGTACAACAACCTCTCGCTTCCCCTGATGGCTCCCTCCTCCACCGCGCGGAGCCTATTTACATTCCGACAAATTCTTTTACCTCCACACGAAATCCTCAACTCTACCGGGAGATTTATTATTTGCGCAGCGGCAGCAGCAGCAGCCAGTTAGACGGTGGGTTCTCATTTCTGAGCTGACTATGGTGAAGTCTTGGCTGGCCTGATGCTGGCTGGCTGGCCGCGCAAGCCAGCCGCTAACGACCATCTGCTCCATCGCATTCCTATGGTGTTACCCCGTTTTTTTTAACGTTCCCACCCAAAACCAGTCAATCTGTTCCTGTTGAAGTAATTTATTGACGCGTAGATCTTCTCCGTGCAGGCTAACTGAACTAAAATGCGCGTCCATAATCGTTAAATTAATTATATGTTTGCTGGCAGATGAACTGTTTTGGTTAATTAATAAATAGTTCCCTAAGTATCTAGAAAAAAAACACATTACAAAGCGCTTATCTACTAGTTAAATCAGAGTTTTCTATAAATATTTACAGTGTGTTTGTGTTTATCTTGAGTCGTGTAAGGCTGTAAACATCAATTTTACGCTCTTCAAACATAAACATCACATCGGTGCGCAAATATTCCCCCAAATTACGCACAAGGATCACAGATCAGTGCACCTCAAACGTTAATTTCTCTTCATGCCTGTATTTTCCTTACATGCTCTTTGGTATAAGGCAGCAAAAGAAAAAAAAGTACATGGTGGTGTGTCACTCGCGTGGCTGTCATTAAGGGACTTTGTGAGGAGAGGGCGGAGGGAGGATGAGGAGGAGGGCACTCACAGAGGGAGTAAACTTTTTTCTCTTTGTGCTTTCAGCTGTATGTTAATTGGGCCGGCAGCACCTGCTCTCTCACAATAATACAACACCAGAGACACACACACACACACACAGACACGGAGAGCACGGCCAGTTTTATAAACGGTAATCTGAACGTGTGTTTATATACATATAAATAAATATTCTATCATGTAGAGACACGAACATGAGCTGGTTTTTTAACAATCGGTTGCTAAAAAAGTGACGTGCAGGCCTGTTTGTCTCACAGCCGGATGACATCAGCTCACATGAACTCACAAACTTATTTGCATATGTGTGTTTTTTATCCGCAGAAAAATGCGGGGAAGAATGCGCACTTGTTGCCATGAAGTTATTATGAGCTGGCCTCTGGCCCTAAAGCAGCTTTAGATGCTAATGGTTCTTTGATCAAACTTTAAGTAAATCCCTCAGCATGCTACTCTTCTTCTGCTGTGTCATATTTGTAAAATATCTTAAGGCTTTCTCATTGCTTACAGCTAAGACGTGAATACGTGGGCTATGTTCACAAAAAGTAAATGAAAGGCTTTAAAGAGAGTTGCTGATTGGCCAGAGCAGTTAATTGGTGTTTGGTGCCACATTTGTCAATCACCTCAGGCTTAAGGCTTTGCAGCAGAGACCGGTGAGAGGGCCTCTGCTCTGAATTATTTATTTATTACTGTGTTGGCACAGCAGCAGCGCCCACTGAGAAACAGGCGCTGCACCAGAGCACTATGCCACTTTTTATGTCTATCAACATGCACACAGGTTGGTGAGGAGGAGGAGGAGGAGGAGGAGGAGGAAGGGCCTTAATGAACATCTCCAGTTGAAGCTGCGCTGCATAGCATCAGTGTTTTGGTCCACAAACAAGAAGCTAATTCACAATCTACAGCTAACATATGGCCAGCTTTCAGCCATGTCAACACATACAGGCTGATGTGTTTCTATGTTCAAGGTTTATAAGAAGGAAGAGTGTTCTCACAGCATGATGCTGCCTCCACCATGTCTGGGACAGTGAGTTCAATGAAAAGTGTAGAAACATTGTGCAGCCTGAGCTAAGTCCTAATGCTCCACTGTATAGCATTATTTAAAATAACATTGAGTAATACAAACTGAATGCTGTCACACATGGAAATACAATTTCCATCACTTTTATGGTAAAAGGTTGCTCTCTTTTTGCTGCTGCCACTCTTGGGGGAATATCAGACTTGTTGACTGTAAATTTGGTGTTTATCCGCTGATGTAACTTTCTGATAGATAATATAATATGGCACACTTAAATTCCACTCTGCTTTTCAAAACCCAAATTTTTGTTTTGGTTTGTTTGCTAATTGTGTAAGGTTAAAATAACACCGGAGTGATGTAAGCTAATGACAAACAACGCTAATAATAATAGTTTGTGTGTTTCACACACGCAGTAGCTTAGCAACGATAAAGCATCTGCTGTTGACAATGTTGGGTTAGGGGGCCCAAATAAAAATCTGCTTAGGGCCTCAAAAAGGTTTGGACCGACCCTGCTTCCTTGAGTATAATGTTTGGGTACTTTGCAGTTCTGCTGCAGCGAAAGCTTGTTTTAGTGTCTGTGGATCCCCTGACTGAAAGGCCTTTAACCTTAAGAGCTGACGCCATTATATTCCTGCCTGCCTCAGTTTTTCCACATTTACCCCCTGAGCTGTGGGACGCTGCTGATTTCTGATTTCAGGCCACAGTGTTGCTGCCACCGGTGCTCGTTTGGCATGCCGTAAAATCCGTGTCTTGAAGGCTTTTATTCAAACTCATCCCGACTTTCAGAGGTCCTCTGCACTCCCTCTGTATCTCCTATCAGTCACTCATCGCCATGACGTGGCGCACATTTCCTGATTATGGCAGCAAAGCGTGACTGAAAGGCATGTGAGATGAGCCCCCTCTGCTCAACAACATCAAGACGACACTTCTCCCCTCCAAAACATAATTTATGTCAGGAGATTGTGTGTCTTAAGGAAACAGCAGAAACTCCTCCCCTCTGATCCCTCTTCTTTTGCGTGCGTGCATGTAGATGCGTGGACGCGCGTGAGTGGGAGTGGGGGCGGGGTAAAAATTGTTTAAGTGGAGGTCTGATTGTTTAATTGAAGTGCTTTCCTGTTGTCTATCTGTGTGTGCGCGCGTGTGAGACAGAATAGCTGCATGTGAGCGCGTGTTTGTCGGTGCACGCGCGCGCTCGCTCAGCGGGAACAACAAAGGGAGAGGTCTCGCGCCCCGCCGCCCATTCATCTCTTTCTCTGGTGGAGTAATTCCCATTGATTCCTATTGAACGGCGAGTCGTGAGCCCCTCAGGGGAGAACTTGTGATTTGTGAAGGGTCGCGAGGACAGGACACGCCCCTCCTCGAGCCCCGGCCATCTGCTCACCAAACACCACAACACCGACCGAGCCGCCACCAAATGTCCTCTCTCATCACTGACTGCCTACTGGCTCTTATAAGTCTTAATTTTCTGTGCCATCGTTTTTATTTCTCTGCCTAATCTGCAGCAGCAGCAGAAGAAGAAGGAGCCACGCCGCGCTGTGGGTGAAGCTGCGGGCCTCCAGAGCCAAATCACAGTGGTGGCATGCAGGGGCTGTGAGGTGGCCATATGGCCTGTGAGTGTGTGTATGTGCGTGCCAAGAAATGGATGGATGGCCATCGTGGGAACCTCCACATCATCACCATCACACCAGCTACACACATACATGCACATTGTTGCACATAGCGTGATGGCCTTTGCTTCAGTCAGCTGTAGAAATCAAAGTTCAAAAGGACTCTGGACTGCATGGTTCAGCAAAGCTCTGGTTCTGGTTTACATGAAAGAATTTAGATTAGCATCACTGCTAAGTGAGATACAGCTCAACTGAGATGGATATTCAGTCATGCAGAAAGAAGTCTAGCTGTTAGAGAACATTGATAGATTGTAAAGGCCAACTGAGTGTAGTTACTTTTGTTTATTGGTTAAGGTTATACTGGCCCTTTGCACATGACGTCACGCTCTTCAGAACTGTGCCTGCTCCGCCATGATGGACGTCAAAGCAACCAATGCGCTCTTTGCACATGACGTCACGCTCTTCAGAACTGTGCCTGCTCCGCCATGATGGACGTCAAAGCAACCAATGCGCTCCTTTAAGTCCTGTCAACAAACAGACATCTGGTGGCAAAATATTGCTTTGATTTAGTTGATTTCACTTTAAAGATGGTGACAGGGTATTTTTGTCGGCTGCACAAACAGACAAGGACGCAAACCAAAACTTGTTTTTATTTTATAACTTTTAATGAGCAAAGATACGGCGGCGGATAGCAGCCGTCAAACAGAATGACTGTCAGCCCTGGACGTAACCGCGGATTTACAGCAAACACTTTTTACTAGGTAAGAAGATTAACGTTAATATACTTTATATGCAAGTATAATTATAAAGATATCAAACATGGTGTTATGGAGAAAGTACGATATAGCCATTAGGAACCATAATGCCGCACCGTCATGTAGCCTAGCATACGGAAATTAGCATAGCGTCTTTTGTACGTTTTTAGGTTGCTCCTGTGTAAGGGGGAAACGCTGTTTATGACATAGTGACATAAATCATGTGGTGTGAATTCATGCAAAGTCTGTAATTTGATCAACATGTCAGGAGGGAGTGGGTTGGTTTCCAAGCTAGCCGTTTTGTAAATACCGCCGTCTTTGAACCTCAACCAGGTGTGTTACGTTCACAGACAAATTAGCTCGAGTCGAACAAGTAGAAACCATGAATAAACTGACAAAAACAACTTTGGAAAACAACTAAAGTCGCTCTGTTCAATATTCTTGTCCCTCACTTCCGATGTTCATCATGGCGCCTCGATTGATTAAGTGATGTAGATACACAGGGTCAATGCTTTTATTTTGGTAACTTCCTTGTTAAGGTAGCTATGGTAACAGAACACACCTTGTAACTGCAATAAATTAAAACAGAAAAAACGAATAAAAAGCAACTTCAAATTTTAGCTTCAGTCAATAAGGGAATATTGGGAATATTTAAGTTTATTTGAGTAATTTCAAATGTTTATGAAAATTAAGTTATTGCTTGCATTAATGAATAAATTGTACAGATGTAACAATTTTTATTTGTTCTTGTCTAGCTCTTACAGTGGTTGATGGCCTTAATAAATCTTCATTTAACCATCAGTTCCGGCCTTTTCAAAATTGACTGGATGCTGCACAGAGATAGATGGAGAGATAGAGGACAATTATTTAACACTGGCATCAGACTATAACTTATATTAATCAATCAAGTTTGTTTGTATAGCATCTCAGCAACAAGGAAGTTCAAAATGCTTCACGTCATTAAAACACAAAAATAAAGTCATAAATACATCATATAGTCACCAATCGAGAAACCAGTAACAAACATATATTATAAGTTAAGATGGTTTGTTCCACTGGTAGATTATTTCAGTCATAACTAGTACTTTTTCATCAAGATTAAGGAATTACTTACTTAAAACAAACTCATATTTCTTGCTGAAAAGTTTTTTGTAAATTAGTTTTTATTTAAAGTGTACGAATTTTGTAATATTTTAACAGTTTAATAGGAAGTTTTAGCAACACATTTTGCCACAAATGGCCCTTTTCAATCAGACGCCACTGATCTAACGGATCAGTTGCACTGTGAAGTTTGATACTTGGTATGAACTAGAAACAACCAGACAAATCTGTGTTCCCTGGATTATGAACAAATCACAGAGAAGCTGCCCCTGGAGATGCCTGACCCGCCGCTCTCCAGGAGTCCTTGGCCTTTAGCTTGAGAAGCAGCGGTCTCCAGCAGCTGGATTAGCCGGGCCAGCTGCCCGCAGAGACGCTGGACCCTGGACGCTGACACCAGGCCCGACCCCCAGTGTTCCTGCTATCAGGAGACCTGAGGGGATCTGGACAGGGCTTGGTGTGTGTGACTGCGTATCTGTGTGTGCTGCTCATTCAATCGGACAACTGTTGAGCTCTTACAGATTTGGGCAGCAGCGCTCTTTGTGCGAGTGTGTGCGTGCTTGTATGGCCAATTCTTTCCGGGGGTTAACTGCTGATCCAGTACAAATGGGAGGTGCTGGGGGTGGGTGGGGGCCTTCAGCGGGGCTGAGGGCAGTCGTGTGCTCCTAGAACATCTGCCTCTGTTACCCCCGAGTCAAGCTTTGGTCAGGACGGGAGAGGAGTGGGGGTGGGGGGCTGCAAGGAGACGGGAATCAAAGGGGATGCCATCGAAGAGGAGAAAGAAGAGCAAGTGTAGGAGGAGGAGGAAGCTGAAAAGATCTAACGTGAATAGGCAGCAGACCCAAACTATGAGAAATGAGAATGAGATGCAGGATTATGGAGTTTAAGCCCCACTCTGGACTGGCCACTGTGTAGCACTTTGTGGGGGGTTGAGTATGAATGTATGCATGCAGATGTGTGCAAAAGCAGGTGTTCAGTTTACTGGAGCAAGCACGTGTTTTACAAGCAGGTGTTTATTTATAGGCCGGAGTTTTGATAAGACTCAACATTAAAGCTGCAGTAACTTTTATAAAGAATGTGGTTTTTACATATTTGTAAAACTGTCAGCATGTTGTGACAGTTTGAGACGGATAACCTGTGAAAAGATCAATCTCTCCCTGAGCTGCTGTTGCCGTCTGATGAAATGCACTGATCCCAACCAAACACAGCAGGAAGGAGGGTCTTACTGCTGTCAATCATCCTCATGTATTGGCTGCTAAATGTGCTGGAAGTGGAGAAACAGGTTACAGTTACAGGAAAACCTATTTTCACAGATTATCTGTTTCATACCAACATGTCGCGACAAATTGGCGGTTACAACAAACGTTAAAAAAATTTATAAAAGTTACATACTGCAGATTTATCACATTTTACGATATTAAACTGAAAAATGGACTTGCTCTCATATTTTAAATAGAAATGTCTGCCTAGCTCTGGTCTACTTTTTTAAACAAAATTAAGAATGCATTTGTTCTCTAATGTTATATTATTTCAATAAAAAATGTAATGCAAATTTATTTGTCTTCTTGCCTTATAAATGAATAAAACGTTTCAATTCAGTTTCACCCAAACTTCCAATCTTAAAACTGAGAGGAGGAGGAGTCTTGCTGCTTCCTCTCTCTCTCGTTTGTGACTAAAATTTACAACGCTGCTCCTCCTTCCTTGGATAAAGTGTTTGAGAAGAATACTGGTTGTTTGGGAGGATTGTCCACTCAGCCCATGGAGCATCTGGCTGAGAAACAACAGATGCTGACAGCTGGACTGACTGCCAGCATATGTTCCCTTCCTTATTATTGCTCGGAGCAGACAATAGAACGGACGGGATGGGGTTGCTTTGTGTTGGGAAGGTAGACCTAATAGCTTGTGACTCCAGAGAGGAGGACCACCCCCTCCCATTCTCTTTGAGTGCAATTAGACCCTTACTTACTCTTGCCTGGAGAGGTATTATGAGGTCTGACTGAACCCACAAAACTACAATGGTTCATTCTCATTCATGACACTTTTAGAAAGTGTATTTGTAATTACGGTAGAACTCGAGCACCGGCAACCTCGGTTACGTTTTCTAAAAGCCTGCATATTCATTAACCCTCTGTTTTGGACATATTATTTCACAAATATGTGCTCTTAAACATTGAACATTGAAATTCAGTGCAAGAAATGACTAAAAACTTCCACTAACATTTAGGATTTATACAGTAGACTTTATTTAATGTAAAGGAGTTATTCTCCAGTTTGGCCCAACAGTTTAGTGGGCCATTGGAGACGACAGAGAAATATTTCAGAGTCCACTGCACTGAACAACACTGAAAAACTCCTGGTTATCCCACCAAATATTGATTTCTGAACTCTTCCTGAGTTAAAACGTTAGTATTGTTGTCTGTAAATGAATATTTCTTGTTTTCTTTGCATTATTTGAGGTCTGAAAGTGCTGCATCTTTCTGTTATTTTGACCATTTCCCATTCTCTGCAAATAAAAACCAAACTTTGGCTTGGATTTTCAGAGACATGTTGTCACTAGTTTATAGAAAAGAACAATGTTCATTTTACTCAAACATATGCCTATAAAGAGTAAAATCAGAGAAACTGATCATTTTAAGAGGTCTCTTGATTTTCTTCCAGAGCTGTATATATGTTAATCTATTGTAGTGTTATTTAAACTTGAATTTCTGCAGGATGATTTCATTTTTTGTCTGTGAAAAAAACATAAATAGTCTTAAAAATGACTATTGCACTGCAAAAACACAAAATCTTACTAAGTATTTTTGGTCTAGCTTCTTGTGTAAACTTAGAAGTAATGTTTCAGCCAGAAATAGGAGCTTGTTTTAAGCTATTAATTCATTAATTCTGATGAAAATGAACTAGTTCCATTGGCAGATTATTTCACTTATAACATGGCACAAATGCCATGGAAGTACTTTCAGCCTTTGTTTGTAGTTTTCAAGAGTTGCAAGTTATTTGCAGTCAAGGACTGGTGATTCAGATCCCTGATTTAGAACATATAAATGCCAGAATGTGCTTTTATTTACATTCCAAATCTGTTAGTTTAGGTCAAGTACTATTTCCATTTTTGGGAGAAAAGGAGCAGGATTGTAAATACCCGTAAACCGTGACAACGGGCTGGACTAGAGCTGCAACAGTAAGGACATCTACAAGAAGAGACAGAGTAGAGTCCTTCAGTGTTTGATGAAGATTCAGCAAATCTTCTGTAAGTCTTTTATGGAGAATGTAATCTCTTATTTGTTGGGGTAGCATTATGAGACCCAGGGACTTAACAACACCAACTTAGCAACTCTTTATTGTGTAAAATAAAAATTAGAACCATGTGCTCTTTATGAGACAACAACAGATTGTCCTCAGTGAGAGGCTTCTTCAGAATCCCTGTAATACAGTTACCTACAGGAGCCACATCTCCAGTAAATCTTTGAAGAAAACTGCATAATATGACTTACAAGAACATTTACTTTGCCTCTGAGATTAAAAAAAGTATTTTTTTTAATGAATGCAGATACTTTTCAAGAAAATATTTTATATTCGAACACATTATACAAATAAATAAATCTAAACCTTTCCAGAAACGTACCTACGTTTTGATTTGAAACTGCAGATTCGTTCTGCGCCTTGGATTGGAACGCGATGACGTCACGCGCACACCACCGGAAGTAATTTGAATTTTCGTCATGTAAACAGCGCACCGACAAACACTCCCCACCCCTGATAATCACCCAGAGGTTTCATAGTAAGTTTAAGCTGTTGGCGACAGCAGATCATTAAATATTCCTCGCAGACTCTTAAGTGTTGTAAAGACGCGACACGCAGCTGTGAACAGTTATGTGACTGGGTAAAAATAAAAATATCCGTATTTTTATGTAAGGAAACTGCCCTACTGTCTGTTGTGACCGCAGCAGCAGCAGCAGAGATAACGCATGCTTCGGATTCAAATCCTTGATCGAAATAACATATCAGCAACAATAATGTAATTTTAACGCTATTCAGTAAAGTTTCGTCTTATTCAGAGGACATATTTATTTATCTACTTTATGGATGTGTTTGTTTGCGCTCTGCAGAAATGGGTGTAAAAGGTCTGCAGAGCTTCGTGGAGCGATGCTGTCCAGAGGCGTGTGTGACAGTGAACCTGAGAGAGATGGCCAGACAGCATGTCACCAAAAACCAACAGAGCGGCTCCTCTAACATCACCAGCTGAGTTTCTCTGTTTCACTGTGGCTTTGTACCATAATGCTGAAACGATGTTGACCTTATTTTCACTAATAAAAACTGTGAGGGGTGATGCATCTCTCTGGACTTGTGTCAAGTCTACTTTTTAAATATTTCTTCAAAACATGACCTTTAGATACTGTTAAGATGGATGCTTTCTCTTCTGTTTGTTACTTGTTTTAGTTTATTTCCATGTAATGCAAATCTCAGTGAGATATGCCAGGTTTTAAATTCGTCTGTCACTGAGAGTAACATTATTTTGTCAAAAATCCCATTTTACATCCACCATCCTTTGACTTGTTTGTAGAAACAAATAAGAACAATTCCAACAAAAATAATAAAAAATGCTGCTTATGCATGGAAGCATGGGAATTAATTATTTAACCACTGGTAAGGCTTTTTCTGGCTCACACTATTTTTGATATTTACTTTCAAATAAAGAAGAAAAAATTGACGTCTGATGTTTCGATAGCGATTTATTATAATGTTAACCATTATTACTGAATGCATGTTTTTCCAAATCATGCACTTATCCAGCTAAACATTTCTTTCCTGCTGGACTTTGCTTTGTTTTTGCACGTTGTTTCATTTTCCTGTTTCGTCGTTGTGCAGGTCCCACACTGGTTGTTGACGGCATGTCCTGCCTCTGCCACTGGTACTCATGTATGAACTGGGTGTGTGGAGGCCAGTGGATGGAGTACATGGAGGTTCTGAAGCAATGGGTGGAGACTTTTACCTCTGCAGGCATCAAATTGGTTTTTTTCTTCGATGGAGTGGTGGAAGAGCAGAAGAGACCAGAGTGGGTGAGGAGAGACACAGATTTATTTGCTCTGTTTATTAGGCACAGCAAACATGTCCTGCTTGTGTTTTCATAGGTGAAAAGGCGACTCAGGGTGAACAAGGATATTATAAAAATATTCAACCACATTAAGCAACATGGAGAACAGCCGGGTCAACAGCTCTCCTGTCTGCCATCCGCTCTGGCAACATTCACTCCTTTTGCTCTCAGGTTAGCGTTTCCCTGACTGAAGATGATGCAGCTTTTTAATTTAATTCTTAAAGACAGAGGATACAGAGTTTTGTTGGATGAAGTTTGATCAGCTGCAGTTTGGTCTGCAGGTCACTGGGTCAGGACGTGTTCTGCTCAGTGAGAGAGGCGGACTATGAAATTGCCAGCTATGCTCACTGCCATGGCAGCATGGGGATTCTGGGACAAGACACAGACTTCATCATATATGACAGGTTTGTAAAAAAAATGATTACATTGGTGTAGCTGGATTTTAAAAGTGCGTTGTAATGGCTGCAAAATGGCAGGTGCAGCCTAAATTGCTGTGTTGGACTACATGTTGATCTTATACGAAGATGATAATAAGTGATGGAGAACGTGGACAAACTGATCTGAACACGTAGTTTTATCTCATCTCTTAAGTGCCCCCTACTTGTCCGTGGCAAAGCTGCGAATAAATGGCCTAACGACGGTCATGTATGACCGGCAGAGGCTCTGCAGAAACATTGGGCTGAGCGTGACCCAGCTGCCTCTGCTGGCCTGTCTGCTGGGTAATGATGTGGTTTCAGAGGAGCTCATGCAGCACATCAGGAGCAGTGCTGTGGCAGCATACAGGTATCAGTCGCAAACCTGTAATGTACTGTGAAAAAATGTCTGTATTCAATTTCAACCCAAATAACTCCAGTACAGTGTGGTTTAAAGTTATTTTTATTCATACTGTCTAGTAAAAATACTTCTAAAAGTATTTTTTTTCCCAAAAAATTACTCAAGTAAATGTAACCACTTACTAGCTACCTCTGGTAATTTACACTTAACAAACGTAGGAAGCTTTGCATTCACTTTGATTTTCTGGAAACAGTTGAGTGATAACAGTTTCCAGTTGAGTGATAAGTTTCCAGTTATCACTCAACTGATAACTGAGTGATAACTGGTTCTCAGTTTGTTGGTGATGTTTGAAAAAGATGCTAAGATCTTTGTCGTTCCCAGGAGAACAAATCCAGCGCCGTATTGTGGTCCTCCTCAGGGTGAGGTAGTCCTGGCTGTAGCCCAGTTTGTGAGCTCTTTGTCTGCTTCTCCAGAGGAAACTGGACTTGTCCCACATTCCCTGAATGTAGCATCTTCCCAAAGGGAGCTGCTAAAGAAGGGAATCTGCTCCTACTTACTTCCTGGACACAAAGATTATGAACTGGTTGACATTTCTGTTCCACCCTCTGCCTTTGAGAAATACGTTAGTCCTGAGATTTTAAAGGTATGTTATGATTCATAATGTGCGTCTTAGCTGTAAATCTCCCTGCAGCTTGTAACATACTGAATACCAGAAGAGCTAAATATTTTTGCTGTGTGGTTTTCCGCAGGCATGTAGAGAGAAACATGTAGCGGCGGAGGGTTTCATGGTTTACAGTGTTGTGTGCGCTGGAGTCACCGAATGCAGTAACTCTCTGGAGGACGAAGAGGACGAGGATTTGCTGCCTCAGGCCTTCGTCTACAAGCCGTGCAGACAGCGCGTCTATGGTTTGCTGCTGTTGCTCGGAAAAGATGGTACGAAAGCAAAAACGCATAAAGGTTTAAGTGGATTCATAAAAATATGCCGAAGACACTGAAGCTGCTTCTGGAGAAAAATGGTTTGATGTCACCAAACAGTAAATTTGGGTGAGACGTGTAATTTTCTGCGTGTTCTTAGGCAGCTCTGTGGATGCTCCAGCCATCAGGGAATGGTTCGTCTTCCCTGGAAACCCTCTGAAAGAAGCTGACACGGTCCATCCCGTCCCCATTAACATCCCATGTACGCTTCGCTCCTGCTAATTTACTGGGAACGACTGTCTGAAAACGGCCTAAAAACAAAAACATCTGTTATCTTTTAAATGGTGTGTTGCGTCTATCTCATCTTGTGTTCTCTTCTGTCTTAATTTGTAGGTGGTCAACCCAGTCTGGACCTGTTATGGTTTAGCTCTGGTCCTGAGGTTTCTGCTCTTCGCCTTGCAGCCTTCCTTACTGTCTTTGACTGCCTTCACTATTCTGACTTGCATGGAGAGATTGGAGACTCTCTCCTGGCGGCTCTTTGTCTCGTCACATACATCGTCCTTCAGGTACCGCCGTCTTGCTTCACCGATGATTTTGTTCTGTTTATCTTAAAGAGGACTTATTTCGCTTCCCTGAGTAGGTTAGCTTCAGTCAGTGGGTGACACAGAACATATTTGTTACATTTTGTGCACAAAATTATTCTGAGATAATGATATTTGAGTCTGCTCGGTTCTGCCTATTTTGAGTTGTTTTAGGGTCTCTTGTCACTTTAAATCCAAAAAAGTCACTGATGGCGACCCACCGCCCCCAGCTCAATGTTTACACTGACATGTGAAAATGACTGCAAACACATGCACAATTATACAACCGCACATATTTGAAAAGCAGAAGTGGAGCCTCCTGCACAACCAGCAAGAATGCAGCAAGTGTTTTCTGGATGCTAAGTCAACAGCAAAACACTTGTCTTTTCCAGTAGCCGTTATGCAGCGCATATAGCTGTAAAACCAGCTGACCAAATGCGCTGGAGCTCATCTTGGGTTGTTAGTTGACGGGCTGGGTTCGGCTGAGGTTTCTAGGTAACGGTGCAGTTCCTGTCGAATATAACGAAACAGTCTGGAGGTTCATCAGACACTAAAAAACATTAACTTATTGCCAATAAACAGCTGGGTGTTTTTTTAAGCACTTGGTCTGTTTTTAGAAGCAAGTAGAAACCAAAATGGAAATATAAAAACATCCAAAATGTTAATTTTGCATAATAGGTCTCCTGTAACTTTTTTTAATAGTAGAGAAAATCAGTGAAGCTTGTCAGATGTATTCTCTGATTCTTTGTCTAAGTCACATTAATCATTAATCAATGGCAACTACAATACTTTCATTAAGCTGCTTTGTAAGAATATTCATAACCTTTTCACATTTTTTGTACTTTATTGGGATTTCATGAGGCAGACCAACACATAATAGAGCACAACTAAGTGTAAGGGAACGGATACATGATTTAAAAAGGTTTTTCAAACAAAACACAGAGAAGTATTGAGTCATTCAACCCACTTTACTCTGGTACCTCTAAATAAAGTCCAGTTCAACTGAGTACTCTCAATACTCCACGGCAGTGAATACAGTTCACCTGTTGATCTCAGTAGAAATGCAGCAAAGAGGTAAGTTGGAGAACATTAGAGAATAAACTGTGTCATTCAGACCGAGGAACACAAAAGAACAGTCAGAAATAAAGTGGAGAAATTTAAATGTCTTGTTCAGTTATGAAAACAATATTCTTTGAACGTTTCACAGAGAACTGCTCAATGTAGCAGCTGGAAATGGGAAGAGTCCAGCAAATATACCAAACTACTGTCCAGGGAGGGGTTGGACACAAATCCCTGCCACACTTTTAAGATTTTTAATTGGAAAAAGTTGAGACCCGTGTATCATTTTCTTCTCAATCCTGTGCCGCCATGTGTTGTTCTGTAACGTAAAATACCAATAGCAGCTCAGGTAAGTTGTATTGCACTCCCATCATAATTCATGATTTGTTCACTTACATAAAACACAGAGACATTGTGATTGAACGGCACTTCTAAGTGCTTACGTCTCCACCTTGATTAATACGTCTGTTGTGGGTTTCCGTGGTCAGGTTTGCATGTTTGGCGTAGCCTCCAAAGAATACATTCTGCTGGTAATGAATGGGTGGTAAGGCTACACCTGCTGATTTATGTAAACAGTAAATGAAAGACCAAATTTATTTGGTGACATGTAAACAGACAAGTTGGCTTTGGATTTGGGATTCACATCACTGACATACACAACAATTATTCTGCTCTTTTGTCAGCATGTGATGTGAAATTAAACACTGCTTGTTGACACGAAGGGTTGTGTTGTGCTGCTATTGGCTGAGCGCCGCTTTTATCACCCACAGAGTCCGGAGTTAAGCTGCAGACACTGGTCTTTGTAACTTCTGCTCTTGCGTCAACAGCAAGTTTTCAGAGCATCAGAAGGCTTTGAATATCTAATATCAAATTGGCCGTAAGTTTTAAACAAATTCAGAATATGTGAAAGTTGAAGACTTTATGTTTTTTGAGCCTGCAACGACATCATCTGGTTATCTGAGGGATCAAACCACCTAGATTAACGTGCGTGCATCATGACAAAGAAGCAAAACAAAAATTAGAAAGCAGTTTGATGCTTTGTTAGTCCAAAAATATGAGGGATGAGGGACATAGTTATGTCTCTCATGTATGAGGTTTTAAATAAACCACTGTAGTTTATCAGTTAACATATATACCATTTAATATTGAGTTTAGTTTATGTGTTCAATTAAATTCAGTTTAAAACTATTTATCCCAAAAGGAAATTATATGTCATCATAACTCATATTCAGACACACAGCTCTGGAAAAAATGAAGAGACCATTTAAAATGATCAGTTTCTCTTTACAGGTTTATGTTTGGTTAAATGAACTTTGTTCTTTTATTCTGTGAACTTCTGACAACATGTCTCTGAAACGCCAAGCAAAAATGTAGCTTTTATTTGCAGAAAATAAGAAAAGGTCAAAATAAAAAAGATGCAGAGCTTTCAGACCTCAAATTATGCAAATAAAACAAGTTGATTTAGAAACAACAATATGAATGTTTTACCTCAGGAAGAGGTCAGAGGTCAGTATTTGGTGGAATAACCAGGAGGTTTTCAGTGGGGCTCAGATGCGGTGGGCTCTTAGTTTCCAGAGCTGTATTTGGTGATGCTGCAGACAGGAAGGATCTCCAGTAGCAGTCAGTGTTGCAGTGAATCTGATGAGGCCTCTGACTGAAAACTGTTGGCCTATAACAGTCAAGTCTCAATAAGCAATAAATCAACTAATGACATAAATTAAAATGAGGTCAGTAATTTCCATTTGTATGATTGGTTTTTCTTTTTCTACCAAAAACTGGGTGACAAAAGTCTTCGGTCTGGAGTTTTGGCCTCAACTAGCAGTTTTATTTACAGAGACTTAAGTATTCATTCTTTCATTGATTCTGTTGTTTTGTTAATTTATTTTGGATATTTTAATCGTCTTCCATTTCAGGTGTTAAATGTTTGTTAGAAATTAGAGCTTATTGATATTTGAGAGGCCGTACTTTCATATTTATGCTATTACTATTATATTACTTGGAAAGAGTCTCAAAACAAGAATATAATTGTTTTTTGCTATAACCTCTGGGGCAATTTGTTGTCCTTCAGTATTTGTTATCATGACAAGCCTATCAGAAACTCGGTATCCAGGCAGCAGAGACAATATTCCACGGTAACATGTCCTGAATGCTAATCCATGTCCTTTGCTTTTGCAACGTCTCTGTCAAAAGAGAAAATTTAGAGTTTTATCGGCAGATTAAAGTCGGATTTTCTTGTCAGCATGCATATCATGAGCCAAACTTTTAAATGTGTAACTTAATAATAAGCTACAGGTAACTCAAGCAAATTTAAATGTCACTTTAGACTGAGAGGTTTGATAAAATCAAAGTTTTAATTCGGTTTCCCGTTAACCGAATTAATGTCCTTTTTAAGCTTCTTCACACCAAAATCACATTTTAAGTAATTTAAACATAAATCCTTCTCTTTTATGGAGGTTGAATTGCAGTTTATGGAGTCGTATTAACATTAAATACTTGAGGTTGGCGTGTTGAATGGACAGCTGAGCGACCGACGGGCCGTTTTCCAGACACGCTGATTTCAGTCCCACAGCCAGACGGTGACTGGCAGCCGCTGATTTAAATGGATGAAGGAGCAACAGACAGACATGAGAGCAGCTTGTCAAACAGACCATTAGACGAGTAGATAATCAGAGATGAGCCGACGGCCTGACACACAATAGTGGCCGTTGTCTGATCTGTGCTGCATTCACATTCCCCTCTCACTGCTCTATTTAAATAACTTCGGGGTTTGTTTGTTTTGCTCACACAACCGGGCAGCTTTGTTTCTGCTGTCAGCATTGTTTCTTTCTCTGTTGAATTGTTGCGCAGCAAGCAGACCAAACAAACGCACCCACACTTGGATGTGATTGAATTTGCAAACCATATATTTTCCTCTCTCTCTGTGTGTGGTGTGTTGTTTTATTTTTGTGTTTATTTTTTTGTTTGCGTGTCAGGTAGAGGCTTTGTCTGAGGAGGACGTGGATGCGTACCTGAGTCAGGCCGTGTGTCTGAGGCTGAAGTCGCCCCTGGAGCTTCGGCAGATCCAGGTCAGTCACACACGGATTATCATCAACATCACTTAAAAAAAAAGATCCTGATTTTTCCTCTCTCGTTTGTTGTGATAAACTCTGTTGGGCTTTATGCGGCCAAAAAGACAATGCATGCTTGAATTTACAGTAAACAAGTCGACTTGTGGTAAACACAACTTGGAAAGCGCTTCCATTATTAGAAAGTTTAGGAAAAAAGGAGAGAAGACGGCAAGAAAAGTGCTGACTTTCCTAGAAATCGTGGAACAACTTTTAAAAAAAGCAGGAGGAAAATGCGTAAATAAACTGCTCTGGTAGTATTTTGAATTATGGGAAAGTTTTAAGAGGGCTGGGGATGGGCACCACACTGCAAAAACACAAAATCTTACAAACAACTTTGGTCTAGTTCCCAGTGCAAATATCTTTGTACACTTGAAATAAGACAAAACTAACTTGCAAATACATTTTCAGCCAAATATAGAAGCATAGTTTAAGTCAATAATTCCTTAATATTGATGAAAAAGTGCTAGCTCCATTGGTAGATTATTATTCATACATTTTCCGTATTTTAAGGGAAATAATCTTCCAGTAGAGCAAGTACTTTTTCATGAATATTAAGGAATTATTGACTTAAAACAGGCTAATATATATTGCTGAAAAGCTATTTGTAAGTTCGTTTTGTCTTATTTCAAGCATATTTGCACTGGGAACTAGATTATAATTATGTTATGCATTTTCAGATTTTCTCTTGTATGCTTTAATTTCTTTTTTCACAATTTCTTTTGGATAACAATCTTGGCTGGCGGTTGTCAGACCTCATGTTGAAAAGTCCAGAACAACCAAGGATAAATAAAATAACAAAAATGGATCTTTATTCCTACAGCTGTGTGTTTGTGAGCTGTTTTCATTTTTCACAGTAAAGTTCTATGACCAACTAACTCACTCTTTGGTTACCTAGCAACTCACTCACTATTCTTTGGTTACCTAGCAACTCACTCACTATTCTTTGGTTACCTAGCAACTAACTCACTCTTCTTTGGTTACCTAGCAACTCACTCACTCTTCTTTGGTTACCTAGCAACATCCTGCTAAGTAAGTTCTGTTGCAGCAGTTTAAGGTTTCGCCACTGAGCCTCATAACTGCTTAGAAATAAAACTGGATCAAACATGACGGGTTGCAGTTTGGGAGTGTTTCAGATAGTTAAAACAAAAAAATTAATCAATAATTATTGATATAAAACACTTATCGTGATACTTTTTTCAGCCATAACGTCCAGCTCTACCGTAAGAAATTATTTTACTTTTCCTAAATTCAGTTTTTTTTTTCTTCTGTTCTTCAATTTTAGAATTTGAAGTTTTGGTAAGTAAACTAATTCTCCAATCTATAGAAAACAATTATTTGGTTAATGTCTTAAACTTTCAACAGTCCGGTTAAAAATTGACTGGTTAATCTAAATGTGTTTAAACATATCCATTGATAGTCTTGTAGTATCGAATATATTTCATATGAAAGTAAAGAAGCTTTTTTATCTGTCAGGTGTGATAATACTCTATAACTTTATAATTAATTTCAGTTTTCAGGTAGTTTAGTTAATCTGACGGTGAGATCCATCAGTTTCCTGCAGATGAGCGTTTTCACTCTCTGGGAAAACAACCGCAGCGTTTCCTCCCTTTTTTCCTTTTTTTTTTTTGTAGCCCCATTTATTTTTACAGCTTAATTACTGTACTCACGTCAAGTAATTTGTATTTTTTGCAGCTCGTCTGTTCTCCACACAATAATTAGGGCTGGGTGTTGATTTGAATGCGACGGTGAGGAGGAACTGAAGAGGGGCTTTAACTCACTGATTTTTAACTAAATGCACCACACTGCAGTCTGACACAAAAGACAGTTTCTAACAAACTGGTGGTTTATTAACTTACTGCGTGTGTGTGTGTGTGTGTGTGTGTGTGTGGGTGTGTGTGTGAGAAGGAGGTAGGTTTTCAGTGTAGGTAGGTTTTCGTTGCATTCCTCCCCTTGGGACTGTGATTTTGGTGTGTGTGACAGGGAGGCTACGCTGGCGACAGTAGGCCGCCTGTCCTGGCTGACGCTCACCACATGGAGCTATTTACACCATACACACTCCGCCCCACTGGACACACACACACAGACAGACACATTTCAGTCTTTGTCTCTGGCCTTTGTGTGTTCTCATGTTCTCCTACTCTAAGCATCCGACCACTTTCTCCTTTTTCTGTTTCTCTTCATGTTTCTCTGCGTCTCTTTTTTCCCCCTCTGTGTTGGTGTCAGTGTGTTTGTGTTCCCCTTTGGGCCCTTTGTGTCTCAGCTCAGTGATCCATTGTTTTCAGAAGATGAAGCTGTGTTTGACTGGAAGCAGGTGGCAGGCAGGGCTGTGTGTGTGTGTACATGTAATCACTGTTATCAGGGCTGTTTGCCAGAGGACAGGTGAGAGCAGACACGCACACGCACACACACACACACACACACACACACTGGGGGAACATCTGCCTGTTGTTACCGACCACTGTCTTTACCGTCTGCATGTTTTCAGCTCTTAGCCTTTATTGTCTCCTCCAGTTTCACTTTTTCTTTTTCCACAGTACATATAAGTGTGTTTTTTTATTTATGAGGGGTTCTGTGGAGTACTAATGAGCAGTCAGTGTGTTAGATGCAGTAGACAGCTGTCCAAATTGGAGAATTTGGGAGAAGTTACTATTCTAAGACATTCAATCAGTCAGTCAGGTTTATTTGTGAAGCGCATTTGAGCAGCACGGCGGTTCAAGGTGCTTTACATAATAAAATCACAAAATTACCATACAGTTAACAACTGATTTTGATGTGTGCCATCACCAAATATCAAATATTTTGGTCAGTGTTTCATTTATTATGGTTCAAAAGCAGTTCTAAACATGTGAGGTCTTAGTCTTGATTTAAAGGAACTCAGTTTCAGCTGTTTTGTAGTTTTCTGGAAGTTTGTTCCAGTCATAGGTACTCTGAGCAGAGGTCTTCATTCAGTGTTTTCATTTTTTCATTTAGTGCGTGAGCTACAAACTCTAAACAGAAGCCATCAGAAAAAAAATATCTGGTCGGATGAAAGTTAGTTTTATCAAAAACTGCAATGTTGTGGTAAAAGATTGTAGATTTGAAAGGTGTTTTAATGTGGATGTTGAATTTTTTCACAGCTGGAAATCCCTGAGCGTCTTGTGTGTTGTCTGTATACACAAATGTAGCATCACATGTACTCCTGTTGAGAGTACAGATTCCTTGACTCATTCTTAGACCACCACAGTGCCTGGAGTTTTTAAGATATAGTATTAAAATCACTCAATTTTGATACTGATGTGTTTCTCTTTGACGTAGCTTAACATGCTATTTGCCGTCATGGTTGTACTTCTGGATAAAAGTAAAATTTGGTCAGGGCGCTCACATTCTTGGACCGTCTTGTTATCTTGACCTTATCTTTGCTTGATAATTCCAACTCTTCAGGAAGTAGGTAGACAGATAACTGGACGGATTTGTCCTTGCTATCTGACGGCTAACAGAGCAGTGCAGCAGTGAAGAGGGCGGCTTGAGCTGGACGTAATTGGCTACTTTATGTCAGGGAAGCAGATAAGGTTGTACAGTTGATGTTGCCAAAGCCGATTTATTGTGGCGTATTAGGGCAATTGTAGACAGGAAAAAAAAGAAGTGCATTTGTGCCAAAACAAAGCAAAAATTTTGAGATAAATCTCAGAAATTTTCTGGAAAAAACATGGACATTTCTGAGTTTGTTTATTCTAGAAAATTCCTGAAATTAACCTAAAAATTTCCAAGTTGTTTTCTTGCAAATTTTTGACTTTTCAAATTCAGAATTTACAAGTTTTTTTTCCCAGAAAACTCCATAAATTAAACAAAAACTTTCTGAGTTTTTTACTAGCAAATTCCTGATTTGGAGCTCAGAAATTTTGAAGGTTTTTTTTTTCTAGAAAATGTCAGTTCTTTTGGCAGAAATTTACTCCTTTAATCCTTTTTTTATATCTACACGATTGAATACACCTTTGTACTGATTAGCTCTGCCACCATGCGGGTTAAGTTTTTTCTGCAAACTTTGACTCCTAACAAAAAATAAAAACATGGATGAAAACAACTCATTACTGGTGCTAACACTGTTGTGAGAACCCCCAAAGTAAAAGGAAAATCTAGTATTTTGTAGCAAAACACAACCACATGCCTCACAAGCAGACAAACAGATGCGGTGAGTTGATGTTGAAGTTTTAATGAAAGAATAATTAAACAAGAACTTACGACACAAGAAGGGAAACACAGGGAGCAGAAAACAGGCAGGCAAAACATAACGCTAATGGAGTAAAGAATAAATAAACAGAAGGAGGAAATAATAAACATGAACTAACCGTGTCTCACATTGTTTAGATAGCAGAAATTTGACTACTCATAGGTTATCCTCAATCAAAGTAACAAAACTTAACCATCTTTTTAAAAACAGGGAGACGTAGACTGACTCAGAGTAAATTACTGTCCTGGAAAAATGGCTCCACCACCAGAGCACAGCTGATAAACAAACTGACAAATACTCCGAACTAACTCATCCATGAAGTGATAATGCAGTATGAAGCGAAACACATTAAATACCTGACCACACAACCAGAAAACCACCTTCTTTCCACACAGTTTGGGTTATACAATCACGTTCAAAGGCTTCCTAGGTGGTCTCTTGTTCATTAATTTGTCTTGAACACAAAAAAGGCGTGAAGGATAAATTGCCAGAGAAGATTACCCATTGTTTAGTTCCTGTAGTCTCTGCAGTGGTTCATTATTCAACATGTTCAGAGGAAATGGATCGTTTTTGCAATGAGGCAGTTGTTCCATTGCATTCAGCGATATTTAGCTCCGATAGTAAGAGCAGTTTTGTGATTTCTTGAAACAAGTTGCTTTGCAGTCTGTTGCATCAGCTTGTTAGAAAAACTTCCTCCTAAAATGTTATTTATTGATTAGAATATTTATTTATTTATTTATAGTTTATATTTTATTGTTATTAGAGATGGACGATATATCTGAAAAACATATCACAATATCAGCATTTCGTATCAGTCAATATCGATACTTGTTGACATCGGTAATTATTGATTAGTCTTTTGTTTTAAATATCTGAAATAATGCCAAACTGGTAACATGACCTTCTTTGTTTTGCCACAGTTTTCACTCCAAACTGTTGTTTTTTATTTTTATTTTGAAGCATTTATGAGGCAAAAATGTTAAGTGTTTCGATGAAAAATCTTTAGAATGTGCCAATTTCTTAATCTGATTAAACGTCAGAATAATCAGTTACTAAAATAATCTTTAGTTGCAGCCCTAAAATTATGATAACAGAAGGTGAAATTTAGGAGTAAATAATTCTAATAAAGTCAAGCTAAGATAAAGCTAGACGATATAGCTAAAAATGTATAAAAAAATAAGCATTTCATTTTGATGATTATTGATTAGTTTTGTTGTTTTAAATATCTGAAATACTGTCAAACTAGTTGACGTGACTTTTACTGTTTTATCCAGTTTTCAATTTATGCTGTTGTGTTTTTGTCTTTAAGTAGTTAAGAGGCTCGAAGGAGAAACTTTAAACTGCTGCTGCGGCAGTTACTCAACATGTGGTTGCTAGGTAACCAAAGGGTGAGTGAATGAGTGAGTGAGTGAGTTGCTAGGCAACCAAAGAGTGCAGTGAGTTAGTTTATTCCGCCAACTTTGCTTAGCTCACCAAGGAGGGTTAAGCATATAAAGTCTCTATATCTACCAGAATGCTGTGGTTCAGTGAATATTCTACATATTTAGTATTAAATATTCTATCAGATCTATTATCTATTTGTTAATAAATTTGTGTATTTGCTTTTGTTGAATTGACTTGTGATGTGATCTATATGTCTGTGAAAGGCACTATAATCCTAATTGTTATTAAGGGGCCCAACATACATTCTTGAAGAGTTTTCACTTCTTGGATACCAAATGAGTCCCATATATTGGTGCTAAAAAAATAAATTACTTGAAAACAGAATGCCTTCAGAGCATGCAAGCACGACTTTGATCACCAATGTTCTGTTTCATATTTTTATGCTTCCTAACTCTTGCATCTGTTAGTAAATCAAATATAAAAAAAATAAAGAAATGTGGTGGAGGCAATGCGAAATGAAAACCAGATAACTTTCTCTGTTCTCAGCTGCCTGTCCTTTCGAGTCGAGCCGTGCAGCTGGGATCGCTCTACGTCCGAGGACTGAGCCACCTGCTGGGAGCCAACAATGCCAGCGGCTGTGCGCTGCCCAGCGCCGCTCTGATGCCTTGGCAGGGCTTTGACGGTCGGCTGTTCCACTCCAAGTACCTGCTGGCACACGGCGGCGCGGAGAAGTCTGAGTTGCTGGACGGAGATGTGAGTGCAGACGTGAGAGAGCCTGATTCGGTCAGCAATGAGAGAGAGGGGAAGAGGATTCATCCACATTTAACATGCTGACTGTTTGAAATGTGTGAAACGTGACGTTTTAGATGTTGAGTTCAGTGAGATCCTTGAAAATGCTTGCATTTTAATTAAGCTTTTTCAAAGTTTGGAAAGTGGTTTATTTTAATATGAAGTCCTTGAAGATGCTTGATATTCAGGCAGCACATATTTTTATTAAATTGCAATCCCATGTTTAATTAAAAGCCTAAATTTACACACTGTAAAGAAAGTCTCTGAAAAATGTCTCCAATTTAAATTGGAGACATTTGTTTTTACAGTGCAGTTGAAACCAGATATTTAAAAATAATAAAAGCACACTTTTTATTTCACTGTCTGGAGTTAAATCAGACTAAAATTTCTTGTTTTATATTAGTTAGAACCAGCAAAATTATTTCTATTTGCTAAATGACAGAAAAGTTAGCAAGAACATTTTTTAATTGTTTTTCTATTTAACTTTCTTTGTATATTGAGCTTTAAGCATTTAATTTGAACAGGAAGGTCATTTATACTAACATGATTTGTTAGGATTTTTTAATGTGATGAATATTTATTGTTCCTAATGACTTATTGATCTGTGTAGTGAACATAAAGTTTGATTTTTATTTAGCACGTAACTACTGACATTGTTGGACTTTCTGTTAGTGTTTTGTTCTTGGACCAATCAGGTTTGTTATATTTAGTTTAACTTATATCCTGCTGTAGAATGCAGAATACTACCAGAATACTTTATTCATAACAGTAATTAATAAAATATAGTAGCGAATTGAAACTGTTTTTTACTTCATTTGGTGCTGTAGAAGTGTACTTACTTTCAAAATGCTTGAAAAATACTTGAATTTCATTGTGGGAAAAGTGTATAAACCCTGTGAATTAAGTGTGGCCTTATGTTGGTATAAATTCTAAATAAATCTGTTTCTTTCTAGATGTTCTGCCTTTCTCAGTTTGTTCAGCTGAAGGAGAAACTTCTGGAAACCTGCAGGCAGAGAGGGAGAGTCCTGCAGTCGAGACCCAGAGAAACACAGAAAAACCTTCGACGCTCAAAAGCTTCAGGTGAGGCTGCAGACTCACCATTTATTTCCTGTTAATACACAACTTTTGATAAAGGAGATGTTGATTCAGCATGATGCATAAATCAGCGTTTTGGTCCTCAATTAAGTTTTTGTTTTCCAAATCAGGAAAAAGACCCCAGAATTTTTGGAGTGAGATTACATTCCTGTGTTTTACTCCTGATGAAAACATAAACTGGAAACCACACATCAGTAATTTAAAGACAAACATATCAGAGACAACTGGGTTATTATATAAAGTGGAAGACTCTCTGAATGACGAAGCGTCGGTGATTTTATACGAATCACTGATTGTTCCTTGTTGGGCCAATTATGTAGACGTTTGGGGGAAATGCTTGTAAAGCGTTTATTCATATTTTCATTTTGACAGAAAGCTAATAGAATCATAATCAGAAATGATACAAAGATCCAACAAATCCATTGTTCCTAAACTTAAAATTGATGAAATTTCACAAGTAATGCACAAGTTATGTTTAAAATACAAAATATATGACCGGTAAATTTGCACAAAAGATTTATGAAAAATATTGCATTCATAGTTTTATAACGTATAAGAGATTTTTAAAAAGTCTAAAAAAGAACAACAAAAAAAACTTATTGTTGTATTTCTAAATATGGAGTAAATGTGCAGAATAATGTGTCTGAAGAAACCAGAGTAGATTATTTTTATAATATCACTATATGTACACTATAACAATCAAAATAACTTTTTTATTTCATTTGGATACTCCTGTATATTCTGTAAAAATGATGTTTTGATTGTTTTTCTATAAACGTGTTGTAAGAAGGTATTAAATATGCAGCTACATGTTTCTGTCTTAAAGAAAAACATTTTATCAACACAAAAAATACATTTATAAATAAAACTACTTGAAATGTGTCTGAATCTATAAGACTTACAAATCCAGAGCTGATTAAATGAAAATAGAAATATCAGAAGTTCTGAATATGTTTTTTAATGATCACCTCTAATTTTGCTCACGTCCCTTTAGAATAAAGAAATACTTTTTATTTTTCATTCTTGCTGTGGATGTTTTTTCTCTATTGCCTTTTGTTTGGTGTAATTATGCCGGCATCTGAGCCTGAACTCTTTGGAAGAGATGTTTGATCTTGAAACCTTCCTCGAGGGTCAGAAAGGACAAAACCTAAGAATCGTTCTGCTGTTTTTAGGATCCTGTGGCTCAAATGCATTCCAGAAAACCTCAGTGTCCTCGTTGAGCCATGGGACCCTCGTCGTCAAACCTGCTTTTCCAGTCTGTTTCTTGTTTAGTAACTTTCTACTGCAGCAGGATAAACAAGCTCAGATACTGAACAGAAGAATCGCTGTGAAAGCTGTTCATATTCAGTTCAGAGGCTGAAGTTGGAGTTTTAAGCTTCTCTTTTTAAAACTACAATTAAAAGGAGATGATTTCTAAGTGTATTTATCTAGATGCTTTCAGATATTTTTTAAGAATAAACAGAAAATGTAACATTTTATTCGCAGGTTATACGGACAAATCTCAACTCATTAAAGTAATAAACTAAAACTAAAACATACAATAACACTTAAGCCCAATAAATTGAAGCAAGGCAATTATAATAATTTTTAAAAGAGAGTTAAATAACAATATAAGCTCTTTTTGCTGAGTGAAAGTAAGGATGGAGTTTCTTTCTCTTAAAATTCAGCTCTGGAAAATTAAGAGCCCACTGCGCTGAAAACCTCCTGGTTATTCCACCAAATAAAGATTCCTGAACTCTTCCTGAGTTAAAACATTAGTGTTGTTGTTTCTAAATGAAGATGAACTTCTTTTCTTTGCATTATTTTAGCTCTGAAAGCACTGCATCTTTTTGTAATTTTGGCCGTTTCTCATTTTCTGCAAATAAGTACACAATTTTTGCTTTGAATTTCAGAGACATGTTGTCAGTAGTTCATGGAATAAAAGAACAAAGTTCATTTTACTCCAGCATATGGAGTAAAATCAGAGAAACTGATTATTTTAAGTGATCTCTTAATTGCTTCCAGAGCTGTATTAAGGGGATTAAAAGAGAACTACAACTATAGATCAATTGTCAGATCAGTTAGAGCGTAAAACATAAAGCTTATGATTTAAAAAAAAATGAAGTTCAGAAGAAGTTTTATTTTTGAGTTTTATGACCAAAAGGTAATTTTGTAACGAATCTGCAAGCATTTACATTAACGTCTGGATTCAGAGCGTGTTTCCATTTATATATTTACACTTATATGCAATCCTTTTTATTTCAGTCTTTTTTTGTGTGTTTATTTAATTAATTTACAGTTTAAAATAAATGTCACATGTTAACACAAACAAAAGTCTTTTGTAAAAGAAAATCTTATATTTTATATTAAATATTGTCTACCTCTTCTCCCAAATATCAATCTGCTGAACCACAAATAACAAAGCATCAACCATCCACAGATTGATGGAGGGTTGATCAACCATTAAGTTCTTTTTAAACTGAAAAAAGGCAAAATGCCTGTTTATTAACTTTACAAATAAAGATAATAAAGAAAAACATTATCTTTGTAATAACACAGCACTCATTGATACCTCGGTGAGCTGAGCAAAGTTGGTGGAATCAACTCACTCTCTCACTCTCTGGTTACCTAGCAACTCACTCACTCTTTGGTTACCTAGCAACAACATGCTGAGTAACTGCTGCAGCAGCAGTTTAAAGTTTCTCCACTGTGCCCCAATTAAGTTGTTTTCTTTCAACATACTTCATTATAGCTTGAAAGTAGATTGTATTTTATTATTTTCTCAAAAGTAGTTTTGACCTATAGACACATCATATTTTATTATCTGTTATTTTTCTCATTTGGAAGTTTAATGTAAAAGGTTTTATATAAACAACAATACAGCAGCATGGAGAGTCAGAAAAACATCAACTTAATGTTTTAATATTTCGAGAAAAGATGTAGCGTTTTGTCTAGGCTGATAGTTTATTATACCTACATGATGAAATCTAGAAGAATACAGAATTTATTTAAAGAAAAGTCAAAATTTAAGAGTTGTTTTCTTCCTCACTTCATTTTTTTTAAAATCATAAGCTTTATGTTTTACGCTCTAACTGATCTGACAATTGATCTATAGTTGTAGTTCTTTTAACAGAACCACATTACCCAGAGGGCCGTGCTGTAATGAAGTCCATGTGTCCTGTGGTCGTAATGCATATTTCTGTTTGTGTGTGGACACACACACACACACACACACACACACACACACACACACGCACACACACTCGGTGCTGTGCGCGGCTTGGTGGTGGCTTGCTTTGTCAGGGCAGCAGTAATAGCAGGTTTCTGTTTATAGGCTGGGAGAGCTCTATTTTAAGACACACAACAAGACGAACTGATTACAGACTCCTCACGTCTGTCTCTCCCCTTCCCCTCCGCGGCTCCCCTCTCCTTCACTCCTTCGCTCTTTGTCCTTTCAGTTTCATGCTTTTCTTTTTTCTTTAAATCCTAATTCACCTCCTCGCCTTCAGGTTGCATGCTGATTTTTAGCATCACAATGCAGCTGCAGCTCCGAACCGTAACATTTCCAACCTTCACCTTTGGGTGCCATGTTGGCGCCGACTCTTGGATTTGCACCGGACCGTGGGCTTTTTGCCCACGGCAACCCGTTGTGGGTCTCACGAGGATGTTTCTGGTTTCATAGATGAATGATATACACTCCTCATGTCTCTGAGTTTCATTTCTGTTGGACACAGACACCAATCATTACTACAGAACTGTGGGGAGATGAAGTGTGTGTGTGAGAGAGTAGTGGTGGCGCTATGTGGTATCATTGAGAAGCCCGGCTTGGTTTTTGTTTGGAATCGGGCCTGATGTTTAGTCTCCTCAGCGAATATCTCCTCTGCCTGTCTGCCCTCGCAATCACGCTCCGACATTGAGTCCAGAATAGCTGCTCTCCCACGTCCTAAAGGGAAACAGACGCTAAATTTGCAGAACATAAAATATGACCGGAGAGCTGCCATCTTCCTCTAATGACAATAATCTTAATCCTCCCAGATCCAATCTCCTCGACAGGTTTTAGAAGATAAAATAGTCAACAAAGCAGAGCCAAAAAAATCTTGTGTGGTTGTGGCCTAACATGCCTTTCACCAGCACTTGGCATCTGTACTTGTGCTTTTTTTACTCACTTCACACTAAGACTTTATATTGTGGCCCCATTCAGTTTAGTAGACCACATCTCTTTTGATAAAGTCTAAACCTGGACTTGGATGTTTTCTATTTTCTGTAGTTTGTAATAAAATCACACACAGCTGCCTGATTTGCCTTTGTTAAAAAACAAACCCTGCAGCTTTTTTCTTCCACCCAGTTTAACTTTAAATGCAAGGCAGATATGCGTAGGAGTCAGGTTATGATGTCAATAACAAGCTAAGGAGAAAATATAATTTCTTTGTTACATTAGCTTCATATTTTAGTATTTTCCAAACATGCCTTGCAAAATTATTCATACTTTATGACAGACTACACAAAACAATGAGTAAATAAGAACTTAAAGGACAAATTAAGTCTCAAACCTGGATTGAAATATTTAACGAAGCCAGGCTGATAGATTTAATAACAGTGTTGGATTCACATGTTAATTGAATTATCTTATCTGGACGTCAGCAGGCTGCGTCTTTATTTCTAGGAAATGTACCCAATCCTCTACTTTAGTGAGAAAGAAAGGAAAATGTGCAACTTTCTCGTCATTATGGCAGATATCAACTAAAGAAATTGAGACAAATTGTCTTTAGTGACTTTATATAGTCAATTTCTAAATTTCTAAACTTTTGGGATCATTAGTTGATTTCTGTTTTGTTGGCCAAATGTTTTCCCGTCTTGACTTGTGGTCAGGAGCTGATTACAATCATTTCAGGGGCCACAGATGGCCCCCGGACCACAGTTTGGACACCCTGGACTTAAAGGAAGCTCCTTTGTCTTGCTGAAAAGTTCCTGTAAGTTAGTTTTGTCTTATTTTAAGGCACTAAGATATTTGCACTAGAAACTAAACCAACAATACTTGGTAAGATTTTGTGTTTTTGCAGTGAAGAACTTTTTCCTCGTCTTTAAAGTCAAATTTTTTGAGTCAGTTTTGTTTTTAATGACTTATCGCGTGAACAAACTTATTCATGTGTGATTTTATCTGCATTTTCTTTTATACAATGGAAACAGTACAACTGTGAAATTGTGTATTTTTTGACATTAGCTGAATACCAATACAGTTTTGTGCACATTTCTTATGCTGCGTTCACACCAAATGCATTCTGAGCAGCAAAAGTTCAGATACACAAGTCAAGACGGGAAAACATTTGGCCAACAAAATAGAAGTCAACTAATGATCCCAAAAGTTTAGAAATTGTCTTTTTTTTTTAATAGGGCGTCTGGTTTACATTCTAAGTCTATGTGAAGGCGATGTGCAGCGCGTTTCGCAGTTTGAACCGTTTGGAGCATTTGACACGTCCAACGCTGGACTTAGAATATCTGAACTTTCGCCGCTCGACGCGAAGCGTCAACCGGCACGTAGAGGTGCATTTTCCGACGTGATCTCAGAAATAAAGCTGTGGAGGATAAACTAATTCCAGTGTTTGCTCTCGTCCTGTAATCTACGACCAATCGAGCTACGACTACAGAGACAGGACTAGAAAGGACCTGACTTGGGAGAGGATCAGCGAGGAAGTTGAAACGTTTTCGGTGTGAATGCAGCATAATGGAAATGCAGCTGCAGATTCAGCAATCCCTCATTTCACAGCGTCAAATCTTCCATTTCCTCTGTTTTTCTAAAGTTTTGTTGTTGTTTTCACCATCTGTCTTCCTCTCACTCTCAGGTTTCCCTTCAGCAGCTGATCAGGGCTGGACAGGAGAGACCAGAAGAGACCTTCAACATGGACAAACATGGAGGCAAAGAGAGGCGGCGTGTGGAGAACAAAGCGGCTATGAAAACCCAGAAACGCCGCAGTGGAGAGCAGATCACAGAGGGGGAGGTCAAAGTTTCCATTCACATCTCTCCAACTCCTACGAAGGTCGACCCCTGAACCGGAACCGGCCTCCGAAACAGAACCGAGGTCGGCTGCATCACAACAGAGGGAGATACCAGCTGGCTCCCAGGTAGGAACCGTCCAGCTCAGAAATACCAACAGATTGTCCTTTTTAAAAAACGATTTCTTCTTTCGTCTCGTCTCAGATGGCAACACCCTCCTGCTCCTTGAATATTACTGAAGCTTGAAGAGAGAGGAACTAAGGATCAAAGAGAAGGACTTGATAAAAAAAAGACGTGATGAAAAGGAGGAGTGGATCAAATTCCTCTGAACAAACTGATTAGAGGATGATCCGTTGGGAATGTTTGTCTAAAGGATGGAGCAGGAAGAGAAACGGAGCCTAAACAGGAAACACAATGGTGATGGTGCCATGGTATGTTTAAAAGAAATCTACTTTATACCAGCAAAACCTTTTACATTTAAGGACAAAAACATTTAAACAAGACAAAGAACTAATAAAAATAAAGCTTTAGCACACAGGTCTACGGTTTTACTCAGAGTTTGGCTCTGTCTCTTATCTTTTACAAAAGGAAAATCTGTGTATTCAGGGAAATAATCCTTCCTACAGTAATGGGGTTTAGAGGAAACATAATGCTGGTGTCAGATATCAAATCCACCACAGCTGATATTTGGCCAAACAAAAGTGTCTTTAATGCCAACAGAAACAAATTACTTGTACATACTCTGAAAATAAATGACAACATGCCAAATTTTATCCAGGAGTGTTTTAAATTACAATGTATTTCTAAATTTGATAACAATTTGAATGAGTCTCAGTAGTCAAACTAAAGGCCCCGGGGCCAAATCCGGCCCGCAGTAAGTACTTATGTGGGCCTCCACATAAATAAAACTTTCACTATAAAAGTCGTGTTCTTAAATATTACTTTATTGATCAAATCAAAGCAGTTTTTATTTATACAATGTGGAAAAAATGTATATTATTTAATTTCAAGACGTTCTCATCGAATCCAGTGACAAGTATTTATTATTTTTAACAGTCAATCGGTAGCTTTATAAATACATCCTGCCACAACAGACAGAATATTCTCCTTTTGAGGATATTCAAAGATACTTTATTGATTCCAAAGGGAAATTAACTTAACTAATTTTGTTATCTTTGTGTGGCTCAAAAGGAAAATTTTCATTTGCCTGATTGTGTCTCAAATAAGACACAGTGATATCAAAACAATCAGAAACAAATTATAATCAGGGTTATGGTTTTATAAAATCTTACTAAGTATTTTTGGTCCAGTTTCCAGTGCAAATATCTTAGTAAACTTGAAATAGGACAAAGCCAACTTACAAGAAACTTTTCAAAAAGAAATAAGAGCTTGTTTTAAGTAAATAATTCCTTAATATTGAAGAAGTAATAGAAGTGAAATAATCTGCTACTGGAATGATTATGTTTTCATCAATATGAAGGATTTCCTCCTGAAAAGTTGGTTTTGTCATATTTCAACTGTCCTAAGATATTTGCACTCAAAACTAGACCAAAAATACTTTGTGCTTTTGCTGTTTTCCCAGCTTTGTTGGCGATCTGTGAAATCAAATATGGTTTTAAGGAAGCAGTAAAAAGTCTGCGTATTTACTGTGTTTGCTTGAGTTATAAAAGGATGCAGGGCAGTTGTCTGAACCTCGACAGAAAGTGACTGATTTACTCATAAAACCTTTTTTAATGGGATGTAACCACACACTCCACTCCCTGTCTTTCTTCCCGGGCCAGTGGCAGCAGAAGAATCAACAGAGCGTGTGGGTGTTGTGGGGTTTGTAACTGCGGTGAGTGCAGTGGGTGTGTGTGTGTGTGTGTGTGTGTGTGTGTGTGTGTGTGTGTGTGTGTGAGCGAGAGAAGGAGGCACCTGGGTGGGGCGCTCTGCACGCATACGCAACCCTTTCTAGATAACAGCAGGAAGGAAGATTTCTGTGGCGAAAGGATGGAGGGTGAAATAAAAGGCGAATTGGAGGAGGAAAATGATTGATTTTAAAAACTGGAGGAGACAGGTTAATGTGTGATGACGTAAGGTGGGAGAGAAGAGAGGAAGTCAATGTACCCTTTGCAACCGTCAGCTTAGTCATTGGAGGCGCCATGATGGAAATGAGGATCAGTTGTATTGAACAGATCAACTGAATATGTTTTTGCCAGTTTATTCATGGCTTCTACTTGTTCAAAGTCGAGCTAATTTGTCTGAACGTAACACGCCTGGTTGAGGCTCATAGACGGAATCCGAACCTCCTCCCTCCTGACGTGTTGATCAAATTACAGATTTTGCCTGAATTCACACCACGTGATTTATATAATTTCCCTTCACACCAGAGCAACATTCAAAGCGTACAAAACACGAGAGGCTAACCAGTTTTTTTCCGTACATGCTAGGCTACATGACAGTGCGGCGTAGTTTCCATGGTTACCAATGTACACGTACCTTCTCCATAATGCGATATTTAATATCTTTCTAATCATACTCATAAAGAATATGAACGTTAATCTTCTTACCTTGTAAAAAGTGTTTATTGCGGATCCGAGGTTACACCGAGGGCTGACGGTCATTATGATTGACTTCTGCTGTCCGTCACCGCCGTATTTCCTCATGAAAAGTTATACAATAAAACGACAAGTTTGGTTTTCACCCTTGTCTGTGTAGCATCCTATGGCCATCTTTAAAGTGAAATCAACTAAATAAAAGCGATATTTTGCTACCAGATATCCGTTTTCTGGGCTTACAGGAGTGAATTGGTTGTTTTAACGTCCATCATGGCGGTGTTCTGAAGATTGTGACGTCACCTACAAAGGGTCACATTTCAGCAACAAGGCTGTTCAAAGTGCTTTACATGATAAAAATACAAATAATTGAGGCATTACATTTTGCCAGGTGAAATCATACATCAAATGTTGGTCAGTGTTTCATTTATTAGGTTTCAAAAGCAGCTCTAACCAGTCTAAATTTAAAGGAACTCAGTGTTTCGGCTGTTTTACAGTTTTCTGGAAGTTTGTTCCAGATTTGTGATGCATAGAAGCTGAATGCTGCTTCTCCATGATGGATTCTGGTTCTAGTTCTGGGGAATAAGAGCAGAGTAGAACCAGAAGACCTGGAAGGTTGATACAACAGCAGCAGATCTTCAATGTACTGTGGTGCTGAGTCGGTCAGTGATTTATAAAGTAACAGAATTTTAAAGTCTATTCTCTAGCTACAAGGAGCCAGTGGGCGTTGTGTGGACTTTAGAACTGGGTCGATGTGCTCCATCTTCCTGGTTTTAGTGAGAATGCAAGCAGCAGCGTTCTGGATCAGGAGAAGGGAAGATGAGCTGCAGGGAGTCTGCCGTCAGCCAGAGGAAACCCAATTGGCAGTCTGACAGATCAGCTTCCTGTGTGTGTGGTGGAGGTCTGGGCGTGGTCCCTCCAGCAGCAACGACACAGACAGGCACACTTTCTCCAGAGGCCTCCTCCCTGGGACCGCCTCAGACCTCCTTCCTTTGTGATGGTGGACTTATCGAACCGCGCTCAGACTTTTCTCCAGCTGAGGTCATTGAAACTGTTTATGGAACATTTCCCACCTTTTGTCACAACCACAAATTTAATTGAGATTTTATTTGAAAAATCATTATGAGGTGGTTAAAAAACTGAAAGAGGAAATATTTTTTTGGGGGGAGGGGGGGCGTTGTGTGGAAAAAAAGGATACATGATTGTATTTTATTTTTTCCAAACACAGCCACTTCCTCCTAAAAGTTTACTGTTATTAATATTCAGCCTGGACGATATGGCTGAAAAACATATCAAAATACAAGTTGACATTGATAATTATTGATTAGTTTTTTTTTTTCAAACTGACGGAGTGACGGTTCCTCTTTTATCCACAGTTTTTACTCCACGCCATAGTGTTTTTATTTTTAAGCAGTTATGAGGCACAGAGGGAAAACTTTAAACTGCTGCTGCATCAGTTACTCAGCAGATGGTTGCTAAGTAACCAAAGAATGAGTGAGCTAGTTGTTGCTAGGTAACCAGAGAGTGAGTTAGTTCTGAGTTCAGTGAATTTTTTAAATTTACAGACATATTATCGGCTGGTACTGATCACACGTCTATCGCAATACATATTGTTATTGATTTATTATCTAGCCCTAAGCTACCATTTTAAAGACATAAATGTTTACTTTTTTGCCCATTTTTTCTTTGCATCACAGCTTAGGCTAAGTCAGATCACTGTGACCAGCTATTTTTAAGTTTTGCCACAAATTCTGAATTGTCAGATTTTTATTTGTAAAAAAAGAGAAAAACGCATAACTTCACTCCTTCCCATAAATTTGTTTTAAATGGTATAAAGGAGAAGCCACAAGAAGCTTCATCCAACTGTACCAGGAAAAACATGTTACTCTAGGTACCAAGTCCAGGATTTCACTTCCTCTACTTCTGCAGTCACCTACTAGCAGGTGAAACAATACACTACCAAAACAATCACCTATCATGGCATGCAGCGTAGTGAAACTCAGCTTAATCAATCTAATATGCAGTGAAAACAATAATTGACTTGATTATTGCTTAAATTTTACAATTAAAAATCCTTAAAATTACCAAAAAGTTAATATTCCTAGTTACTAGACTAATAAAAAGCTCAATGCGATGTTATTGGGGCTGTAGTTACTCATATTTGGTGCTGATAATTTAACTTTCCTTGTGATCCCCCAGCAGTGCTGCCATTTTACCCCCAGATACTTTTAAGACTTCATCCTGAATTGCTGGTTTGTCCCAAAGCATCTGTGCCCTCATACTTCACACACAAAAGAATCCCGGGGGCAGAAATGACTGTTATTTTGTTGTTGTCGATTTCACAAAGGCACGCACCAGAGGGACACAGGCATCCAGAAATACACAGAGCCATGGTGAACGAATATAACCCGCGTGTATTTACAAAAGTCTATAAATACAAACTGCTTTCTTTAGCTGAGGCCAACACAGAGAGAGAGTGTGTGTGTGTGAGCCAGTAACCAGTTCAAACACACTACACGCTGCTGCCCTAATGCCGTGTGGTCAGTGGAGTTGGACACACACACACACACTGACAGAGGCAATGATTTGAAAGGAATAAAGTAATGAGAAGCAGGGAGAGAATGAAGAAACAGATGATGAAGTTTGAGCTAATTTTGAGATTTATTAGCGGACCATAAAACTTTCTCGCTGCCACTCCCGTCCAGTGAAGCTCATCAGAGTCTGAAGGTGATCATATAGGCTCAGCTCTGTTTTCATCATCTTATTTCTCACATATCAGGCAACAAAAATATATTTTTGTACACTTTGTTTAGTTTTACAGGGGACCTGTTACGAACTTGTACTTTCATTTTGGGCTCTTCTGTTTCTAAAAATAACCCAAGTGCTTGAAAAACACACCCAGCTGTTTGTTGGCAATACGTCAATGTTTTTTGGTGATGGTCAGTGAGAAGCACTTCCCTTCACCTAGCAACCCCAGCAAACCCTGCCTGTTACCTAACAACTCAAGCTGAGCTCCAGCATGTTTGGCCAGCTGGTTTTACTGCTGTATGTGCTGTACAATGGCTGCTGGAAGAGATAACAGTTTTGTTGTTTACTTTCCATTTAAAAACCTCTTTCTGCATTCTTATTGGTTGTGTGGGAGGCTCCACTTCTGCTTTTCCAAGATGTACGGTTGTGTAATTGCACATCTGTTTTCACACGAGAGAGTAAACCCAAGGCCTACCATCTGGTTTGGTTTACAGCTTCTGTTTATTTGGACTTTGAATTCAGGTCAACTCCCAGAAGAGATGATTGAGATAAAAGCCAGTTTTTAAAAATATTTTCTGCCATTTGTAATTTCTTTTAAAGAAGAAAAAGCGAGAAAAAAATTATTGAAAATTACAAATTGAATTAGGTATGAAAAATAAAAAAAATTATTTCCTAGATTCAAGTAGTAATAGCAATAAACGTTATAAAAGGGGCAACGCAGTGCTCAAACATAAATGTCACCATTTGATTTGTTTTACCAAAATTTAGCACTAGCTAATTCACATCTGCAGTTCCTTGGGCTGGTCGTTATAATACAACACAATCATAAAATAAAACACAAAATATAACCCTACAAGTTGCTTTCTAGCTTATAAAATGTGAAGTACTTATTACTTTAGACCAACATTTAGCATTATAATTTTAATATTGGAGCAAAACCTAGAGAAACTCTGCTAGTTTATAAACAGTGAAGTACCAGAACAAGAGTCAAAGATGGGGAACCAAAATTTAGCTTTTTACTTTACAAATCTATAAGAAACTTAGAAACTTAGCAACAGAACAACTGGAACATTTTGTTTTTCTTTCATTGTGCTTGTGTTGTTTTTTGTTTTTCTTTTAATTCATGTAAAGCACTGAGCTGCCATGTTGCTGAAATTTTGATAAATAAATAAATCTTCTGTTTTCTAATCACAGTACACAGACAAACACACATGGTCATACAGTTAAATCTCTCATGGATCAAAGATGGGTGTTTTTTCCACTTTTCACTGAGATGTGTCCCGGTTGCTAAAGAAACGCTTGTGAAGTGTGTTTCCCCGCTGAGATTTTTAAATGAGTTCGACAGAGGTCCTGCTGTAGGTGTGCCTGTTCGCGCCACGCTAACATCAGCCTGAGCTTTTCAGAACAGGAACCTCTCCCTCCCTGGCTGCTTCTACTTCCAACTATTCTCCGTCTTTCATTCCCAACCACTCTTTTTATCTTTATTACCCTCCATCTATCCCTCTTCCTCACTCTCTCCCCTCCACCCTCGTCTGACTGTGAATGAATGCTCTCTGACTAGTGGAACATATGCTGCTGGTTGTTCAATACCCTCCCTCTGAGCGGGGGCACATCCACGCATGTGTGTGTGTGTGCGTGTGTGTTCATTGAAACATACGCCTCCTGTTGCACATCGGCCATCTGTTCCTTGAATGGACTGATGGAGTGCTGCTGTAACCATGACTATAGGCCATTCAGTCAAACTGCCCCTGCCTCCCTCTCTTTCTCTCTGTTTCTCTCTGTGTTTGTGTGTGTTTATGTTTAGGAATTGGCTGGCAGAGTGGAGGAATTCCCACATGTTGATAAAAGGATGCTGACCTTCCACGGCGACCTGCTCCTACTTTATCCAGTCCTCCTTTGGTCTCCACATTCACAGAGATTTGTTTTTACTGTAGCTGAGGAAGCGGTGCCCATCGCCCAGCTGGAGCACTTATAAACCCCAGAGAAAGGGAAGCACAAAGTAATCAGAGAGCAACGCTGGAAAACACGAGGTAAACAAGAAAGAAAGATCACTTTACATTTGAAACTTCAAGTTTTGCAATATGAAAATATATCGTCACCTTCAAAAAATAAGGCTGTCAAAAATCAGGCAAAAGAAAAATTTCCACAAATCAGTTTCTTTCAATTTAAAAAACTTATAAAACTTTAATAAAAACTGCAGGTGTGTGTCTGTGTCTGGTAAATTTTTGGTTAAAACATGTTTGTTTTTCATTCAGTGGGTAGAAAATCCAGAAATTTTACTCAAGTAAGAGTAAAAATACTTCATAGTAAAATTACTCAAGTAACAGTAAAAAGTACAGCATAGTAAAAACACTCCTAAAAGTACTTTTTTCTTTCTTTTTTCAGAAAAAGTAACTCTTGCAAATGTAATTGAGTAAATGTAACTAGTTACTACCCAGCTCTGTTTATTACCAACTTATACACAGGATTCCTCCATTTAATAACGTTCCCCTCTCACCGAAAGGACTGTGTGGGATGGTGTCTTTCTTTAAATCCCGCGCTGCCGTTCAAACATTTTCACTTGGATCTCTATTGTCTTTTTTCTGTTTAGATTTTTTTCTTTAAAATTTATTCTTTTTAATTTTTATGAAGTGACCTTATGTGCCCTGAAAACACCTTTTAAATAAAATACATAATAACTATCATGCTGATGGAAGCGTTATGGATAGTTATCATGGTTACTGCTTCACGTGGTTGCGCCCATCCGGGTATTTGTACTATTTTATATGTGTTTATGGGTGGCGACCAGGCGAACGAGCAGCTGCGCTCAATTTCCCGAAAATTGGGATTTATAAAGGAAAGGTGCGCAGGTTTGTGCGTACGCACCACGTCAAATAAATGATTTTTTTTTTTTTGTGCGCCGCACTTTTGTAAATTTATCGTACGCCAACACTTGGTGTGAAATCTGCGCACTCTTTTATATGTGAGGCCTCTGATCTTTTAAACTGTCACCTGTTTCTATGCGCCCTGATAAGCAAGCGGGAAGAAAAACAACAACCACGGCGGACGTTAATGAGGATTAAGTTATTGAACTCCTGCTCCAGTCGGACAACAGCTTCGACATCGTAAGCTATTCTACACCGTTAGCATCCATGTTTACTTCCGCAAACACTAAGCACTTCTTCTGAGCTCGCTCTCTATGTGTG
>NW_006799972.1:455660-490623 GCF_000485575.1 Poecilia formosa
GTGTGTGTGTGTGTGTGTGTGTGTGAGCGAGAGAAGGAGGCACCTGGGTGGGGCGCTCTGCACGCATACGCAACCCTTTCTAGATAACAGCAGGAAGGAAGATTTCTGTGGCGAAAGGATGGAGGGTGAAATAAAAGGCGAATTGGAGGAGGAAAATGATTGATTTTAAAAACTGGAGGAGACAGGTTAATGTGTGATGACGTAAGGTGGGAGAGAAGAGAGGAAGTCAATGTACCCTTTGCAACCGTCAGCTTAGTCATTGGAGGCGCCATGATGGAAATGAGGATCAGTTGTATTGAACAGATCGACTGAAAATGTTTTTGCCAGTTTATTCATGGCTTCTACTTGTTCAAAGTCGAGCTAATTTGTCTGAACGTAACACGCCTGGTTGAGGCTCATAGACGGAATCCGAACCTCCTCCCTCCTGACGTGTTGATCAAATTACAGATTTTGCCTGAATTCACACCACGTGATTTATATAATTTCCCTTCACACCAGAGCAACATTCAAAGCGTACAAAACACGAGAGGCTAACCAGTTTTTTTCCGTACATGCTAGGCTACATGACAGTGCGGCGTAGTTTCCATGGTTACCAATGTACACGTACCTTCTCCATAATGCGATATTTAATATCTTTCTAATCATACTCATAAAGAATATGAACGTTAATCTTCTTACCTTGTAAAAAGTGTTTATTGCGGATCCGAGGTTACACCGAGGGCTGACGGTCATTATGATTGACTTCTGCTGTCCGTCACCGCCGTATTTCCTCATGAAAAGTTATACAATAAAACGACAAGTTTGGTTTTCACCCTTATTTTGCTACCAGATATCCGTTTTCTGACGGGCTTACAGGAGTGAATTGGTTGTTTTAACGTCCATCATGGCGGTGTTCTGAAGACTGTGACGTCACCTACAAAGGGTCAGTAGCACATTTCAGCAACAAGGCTGTTCAAAGTGCTTTACATGATAAAAATACAAATAATTGAGGCATTACATTTTGCCAGGTGAAATCATACATCAAATGTTGGTCAGTGTTTCATTTATTAGGTTTCAAAAGCAGCTCTAACCAGTCTAAATTTAAAGGAACTCAGTGTTTCGGCTGTTTTACAGTTTTCTGGAAGTTTGTTCCAGATTTGTGATGCATAGAAGCTGAATGCTGCTTCTCCATGATGGATTCTGGTTCTAGTTCTGGGGAATAAGAGCAGAGTAGAACCAGAAGACCTGGAAGGTTGATACAACAGCAGCAGATCTTCAATGTACTGTGGTGCTGAGTCGGTCAGTGATTTATAAAGTAACAGAATTTTAAAGTCTATTCTCTAGCTACAAGGAGCCAGTGGGCGTTGTGTGGACTTTAGAACTGGGTCGATGTGCTCCATCTTCCTGGTTTTAGTGAGAATGCAAGCAGCAGCGTTCTGGATCAGGAGAAGGGAAGATGAGCTGCAGGGAGTCTGCCGTCAGCCAGAGGAAACCCAATTGGCAGTCTGACAGATCAGCTTCCTGTGTGTGTGGTGGAGGTCTGGGCGTGGTCCCTCCAGCAGCAACGACACAGACAGGCACACTTTCTCCAGAGGCCTCCTCCCTGGGACCGCCTCAGACCTCCTTCCTTTGTGATGGTGGACTTATCGAACCGCGCTCAGACTTTTCTCCAGCTGAGGTCATTGAAAACACTCTGAAGGCCGACTGTTTATGGAACGTTTCCCACCTTTTGTCACAACCACAAATTTAATTGAGATTTTATTTGAAAAATCATTATGAGGTGGTTAAAAAACTGAAAGAGGAAATATTTTTTTGGGGGGAGGGGGGGCGTTGTGTGGAAAAAAAGGATACATGATTGTATTTTATTTTTTCCAAACACAGCCACTTCCTCCTAAAAGTTTACTGTTATTAATATTCAGCCTGGACGATATGGCTGAAAAACATATCAAAATACAAGTTGACATTGATAATTATTGATTAGTTTTTTTTTTTCAAACTGACGGAGTGACGGTTCCTCTTTTATCCACAGTTTTTACTCCACGCCATAGTGTTTTTATTTTTAAGCAGTTATGAGGCACAGAGGGAAAACTTTAAACTGCTGCTGCATCAGTTACTCAGCAGATGGTTGCTAAGTAACCAAAGAATGAGTGAGCTAGTTGTTGCTAGGTAACCAGAGAGTGAGTTAGTTCTGAGTTCAGTGAATTTTTTAAATTTACAGACATATTATCGGCTGGTACTGATCACACGTCTATCGCAATACATATTGTTATTGATTTATTATCTAGCCCTAAGCTACCATTTTAAAGACATAAATGTTTACATTTTTGCTAATTTTTTCTTTGCATCACAGCTTAGGCTAAGTCAGATCACTGTGACCAGCTATTTTTAAGTTTTGCCACAAATTCTGAATTGTCAGATTTTTATTTGTAAAAAAAGAGAAAAACGCATAACTTCACTCCTTCCCATAAATTTGTTTTAAATGGTATAAAGGAGAAGCCACAAGAAGCTTGATCCAACTGTACCAGAAAAAACATGTTACTCTAGGAACCAAGTCCAGGATTTCACTTCCTCTACTTCTGCAGTCACCTACTAGCAGGTGAAACAATACACTACCAAAACAATCACCTATCATGGCATGCAGCGTAGTGAAACTCAGCTTAATCAATCTAATATGCAGTGAAAACAATAATTGACTTGATTATTGCTTAAATTTTACAATTAAAAATCCTTGAAATTACCAAAAAGTTAATATTCCTAGTTACTAGACTAATAAAAAGCTCAATGCGATGTTATTGGGGCTGTAGTTACTCATATTTGGTGCTGATAATTTAACTTTCCTTGTGATCCCCCAGCAGTGCTGCAGTTTTACCCCCAGATACTTTTAAGACTTCATCCTGAATTGCTGGTTTGTCCCAAAGCATCTGTGCCCTCATACTTCACACACAAAAGAATCCCGGGGGCAGAAATGACTGTTATTTTGTTGTTGTCGATTTCACAAAGGCACGCACCAGAGGGACACAGGCATCCAGAAATACACAGAGCCATGGTGAACGAATATAACCCGCGTGTATTTACAAAAGTCTATAAATACAAACTGCTTTCTTTAGCTGAGGCCAACACAGAGAGAGAGTGTGTGTGTGTGAGCCAGTAACCAGTTCAAACACACTACAGGCTGCTGCCCTAATGCCGTGTGGTCAGTGGAGTTGGACACACACACACACACTGACAGAGGCAATGATTTGAAAGGAATAAAGTAATGAGAAGCAGGGAGAGAATGAAGAAACAGATGATGAAGTTTGAGCTAATTTTGAGATTTATTAGCGGACCATAAAACTTTCTCGCTGCCACTCCCGTCCAGTGAAGCTCATCAGAGTCTGAAGGTGATCATATAGGCTCAGCTCTGTTTTCATCATCTTATTTCTCACATATCAGGCAACAAAAATATATTTTTGTACACTTTGTTTAGTTTTACAGGGGACCTGTTACGAACTTGTACTTTCATTTTGGGCTCTTCTGTTTCTAAAAATAACCCAAGTGCTTGAAAAACACACCCAGCTGTTTGTTGGCAATACGTCAATGTTTTTTGGTGATGGTCAGTGAGAAGCACTTCCCTTCACCTAGCAACCCCAGCAAACCCTGCCTGTTACCTAACAACTCAAGCTGAGCTCCAGCATGTTTGGCCAGCTGGTTTTACTGCTGTATGTGCTGTACAATGGCTGCTGGAAGAGATAACAGTTTTGTTGTTTACTTTCCATTTAAAAACCTCTTTCTGCATTCTTATTGGTTGTGTGGGAGGCTCCACTTCTGCTTTTCCAAGATGTACGGTTGTGTAATTGCACATCTGTTTTCACACGAGAGAGTAAACCCAAGGCCTACCATCTGGTTTGGTTTACAGCTTCTGTTTATTTGGACTTTGAATTCAGGTCAACTCCCAGAAGAGATGATTGAGATAAAAGCCAGTTTTTAAAAATATTTTCTGCCATTTGTAATTTCTTTTAAAGAAGAAAAAGCGAGAAAAAAATTATTGAAAATTACAAATTGAATTAGGTATGAAAAATCAAAAATTTATTTCCTAGATTCAAGTAGTAATAGCAATAAACGTTATAAAAGGGGCAACGCAGTGCTCAAACATAAATGTCACCATTTGATTTGTTTTACCAAAATTTAGCACTAGCTAATTCACATCTGCAGTTCCTTGGGCTGGTCGTTATAATACAACACAATCATAAAATAAAACATAAAATATAACCCTACAAGTTGCTTTCTAGCTTATAAAATGTGAAGTACTTATTACTTTAGACCAACATTTAGCATTATAATTTTAATATTGGAGCAAAACCTAGAGAAACTCTGCTAGTTTATAAACAGTGAAGTACCAGAACAAGAGTCAAAGATGGGGAACCAAAATTTAGCTTTATACTTTACAAATCTATAAGAAACTTAGAAACTTAGCAACAGAACAACTGGAACATTTTGTTTTTCTTTCATTGTGCTTGTGTTGTTTTTTGTTTTTCTTTTAATTCATGTAAAGCACTGAGCTGCCATGTTGCTGAAATTTTGATAAATAAATAAATCTTCTGTTTTCTAATCACAGTACACAGACAAACACACATGGTCATACAGTTAAATCTCTCATGGATCAAAGATGGGTGTTTTTTCCACTTTTCACTGAGATGTGTCCCGGTTGCTAAAGAAACGCTTGTGAAGTGTGTTTCCCCGCTGAGATTTTTAAATGAGTTCGACAGAGGTCCTGCTGTAGGTGTGCCTGTTCGCGCCACGCTAACATCAGCCTGAGCTTTTCAGAACAGGAACCTCTCCCTCCCTGGCTGCTTCTACTTCCAACTATTCTCCGTCTTTCATTCCCAACCACTCTTTTTATCTTTATTACCCTCCATCTATCCCTCTTCCTCACTCTCTCCCCTCCACCCTCGTCTGACCGTGAATGAATGCTCTCTGACTAGTGGAACATATGCTGCTGGTTGTTCAATACCCTCCCTCTGAGCGGGGGCACATCCACGCATGTGTGTGTGTGTGCGTGTGTGTTCATTGAAACATACGCCTCCTGTTGCACATCGGCCATCTGTTCCTTGAATGGACTGATGGAGTGCTGCTGTAACCATGACTATAGGCCATTCAGTCAAACTGCCCCTGCCTCCCTCTCTTTCTCTCTGTTTCTCTCTGTGTTTGTGTGTGTTTATGTTTAGGAATTGGCTGGCAGAGTGGAGGAATTCCCACATGTTGATAAAAGGATGCTGACCTTCCACGGCGACCTGCTCCTACTTTATCCAGTCCTCCTTTGGTCTCCACATTCACAGAGATTTGTTTTTACTGTAGCTGAGGAAGCGGTGCCCATCGCCCAGCTGGAGCACTTATAAACCCCAGAGAAAGGGAAGCACAAAGTAATCAGAGAGCAACGCTGGAAAACACGAGGTAAACAAGAAAGAAAGATCACTTTACATTTGAAACTTCAAGTTTTGCAATATGAAAATATATCGTCACCTTCAAAAAATAAGGCTGTCAATGTTTTGCCAAAAACGATTTTTTGGCAATAACAAAAATCAAAATTTTAGGAAGGAGACGATATACTAACTTACATTTATTACCAGAGGTGGGTATAGTACCCAAAAGTTGTACTCAAGTAAGAGTAGCACTACCTTATTTTTACTCAAGTAAAAAGTAGCCATCCAAATAATTACAAAAGTAAGAGTAAAAAAAGTATTTGTTTAAAGTCTATATAACTACTATGTGACTGATCAAATTATCAATCATTTAATATTTAAAAAGCACATCATCAGATGAACCAGAATATAAATTTGTGTGGTAATGTTGGTATTTTAAGGACAAAAATGACAATAATGTGTATAAGTAACAAAAAATAAAATCAGGCAAAAGAAAAATTTCCCCAAATCAGTTTCTTTCAATTAAGAAAACTTATAAAACTTTAATAAAAACTGCAGGTGTGTGTCTGTGTCTGGTAAATTTTTGGTTAAAACATGTTTGTTTTTCATTCAGTGGGTAGAAAATCCAGAAATTTTACTCAAGTAAGAGTAAAAATACTTCATAGTAAAATTACTCAAGTAACAGTAAAAAGTACAGCATAGTAAAAACACTCCTAAAAGTACTTTTTTCTTTCTTTTTTCAGAAAAAGTAACTCTTGCAAATGTAATTGAGTAAATGTAACTAGTTACTACCCAGCTCTGTTTATTACCAACTTATACACAGGATTCCTCCATTTAATAACGTTCCCCTCTCACCGAAAGGACTGTGTGGGATGGTGTCTTTCTTTAAATCCCGCGCTGCCGTTCAAACATTTTCACTTGGATCTCTTTATTTTATTTTTTCTGTTTAGATTTTTTTCTTTAAAATTTATTCTTTTTAATTTTTATGAAGTGACCTTATGTGCCCTGAAAACACCTTTTAAATAAAATACATAATAACTATCATGCTGATGGAAGCGTTATGGATAGTTATCATGGTTACTGCTTCACGTGGTTGCGCCCATCCGGGTATTTGTACTATTTTATATGTGTTTATGGGTGGCGACCAGGCGAACGAGCAGCTGCGCTCAATTTCCCGAAAATTGGGATTTATAAAGGAAAGGTGCGCAGGTTTGTGCGTACGCACCACGTCAAATAAATGATTTTTTTTTTTTTGTGCGCCGCACTTTTGTAAATTTATCGTACGCCAACACTTGGTGTGAAATCTGCGCACTCTTTTATATGTGAGGCCTCTGATCTTTTAAACTGTCACCTGTTTCTATGCGCCCTGATAAGCAAGCGGGAAGAAAAACAACAACCACGGCGGACGTTAATGAGGATTAAGTTATTGAACTCCTGCTCCAGTCGGACAACAACTTCGACATCGTAAGCTATGCTACACCGTTAGCATCCATGTTTACTTCCGCAAACACTAAGCACTTCTTCTTCTGAGCTCGCTCTCTATGTGTGACGTTGTTGCGCCCTCTACTGCGCATGTGGGGCACTTTTAGGACACTTTTCAGGTCGTTTCAAGTCATTTGGAAATCTGAACGACTACGCCAAAAATAATCTGATTTGATTTAAAAAGAAATCGAATTTGGGTCACTTCAGGCTGCAGTGTGAACGTACCCTTAGTTTTTTAGATAGATCACAAGCCCACCCCCATACCTCCTGAAAAGTGGCCTTCCCGCGTGCCTGGACACACACACACACACACGCACACACACACACACACACACACACACGCACACACACACACACACACACACACAGAGCAGTGGTGCAACAGTGAAAATGAATATTGAGTTTCAACTGTCTCTAACCACTGGTCTATTCATCTGCGCCCTCATCAGACCATTCAGCGGCCCCACCCTCACACACACTCTGCCCCACCCAGCGCAGTGGTCTGCTGGCCATATGTCAGCCCCATCTCCTCCGGGACACCTCTCCTGGGACCCCTGCTCCTTTTGTGTTTTTATGTGTGTGTGCACGTCTCATCCCGCTATCTCCGATCTAAATGTACCACACTGAGTCAGGAATGAAGAAGGCACGACCACATAACACAGACTTATCTTCAATATTCTTTACGTTTCTGGTTTGTTGGGAGGAGAAAAAAAACAGAGCAGGAGTTTAATGTGAACCGGCTGAAAACAGTGGCAGGCCCCTGTTTTCCTGTAGGGCAGCACTGACTTTGATATTTGGAGACATGGCTGTAAAATATGAATATGCGATGCGGGGAGTTGACGTGGCGTCTGTGTGCATCTCTGTGTAGAAACATTAATGTAAACAGGCTCTAAAAAGAGCAAAAGCTGCTTTTTTTTAGCAGCAGACATGAGGAGCATTATTGTTTTCTGGGCCTTTATGGCATTTATACATGTGGTTCCTACTAATACTGCTACTTATCTTGTAATTATCAGCTTTATCTATTCTCCAGCATGTTTGTTCAATTTATTATGTCTTTGATTCACCAGAACTGCAGGGCAGTATCAGGACAAAAAATGCATTTATTCATTTCTTCACCATTTCAACAGTAAGATCTTATGTTTTGTCTGACTCTGTAGAAAGTTTCTGCTTGATTTAATTAAAACAATGTTCACAAAAACATCCCTCTCTCTCTCTCTCTCTTTCTACATATATAAAGCTATGGAAAAAAAACTAAGAGTCCACTGCACTGAACAACACTGAAAACCTTGTTATTCCACCAAATATTGGTTTCTGAACTCTTCCTGAGTTAAAACATTAATATTGTTGTTTCTAATGAATGTGAACTTGTTTTCTTTGCTTTGTTTGAGGTCTGAAAGCTCTGCATCTTTGTTATTTTGACCATTTCTCATTTCCTGCGAATAAATACTAAATTTTTCATTTTGGAGACACGTTGTCAGTAATTCATAGAATAAAAGAGCAATGTTCACTTTGCTCAAAGATATACATGTAAAATCTAAAACCAGAGAAACTGATAATCTTATGTGGTCTCTTAATGTGTGTGTGTATATATATATATATATAATTTTTTATTTATGTATTTTTTATTTTAAAAACATTATTACAAATTTTTTTTAATTTTTGAAATTTTAAAAATTGTAAAAAAAAAAAAATTATTAAAAAAAATATTTTAAAAATAAAAATACATGTTCAAAAATATTTCAAATAAACAATTCTAGGCCTGGTATTATATAATGATAATAAAGCATTTTATTTGTCGCCGCCTTTCAAAACACCCCAGGACACTTTAAAGCATTAAAAGTGTAAAATAATCTTGGGGAAACTAGTTTGAGTGTTTTAGTCTGTGTTTTTGTTGTTCTTGTCCTGAAATGAGCCGAATAAGTTTATGGCTCTCAGGAACTGGAGTTGGACCATAAATGTCTGTTTGGTCCAACAGCCAGGAACAAACATGAGTTTGTTTCAACTCTTTTTCATGTTTGGTGGTTTCTACATTTCATATCTGTGGTTTTCAGAGCGACCGACACCAAGTTGCTCTCCTTCTTGTCCGATCCATTCATAGTCGTTCTGTCTTTTCTGTTTCCAGGATGTTTTGGGTTTAATCTGTCGATTGCTTTCCTGGCAGCGCTTTGTGTTTGTGTCGGTTTGGTTTCATTAAGGCGGCCTGTTTTCTCCAGATGCCTCCCTCCTGCCTGGGCCTAAAGGACACGCGTGACGAACGCTCCGCATTAATAAGTGACGTAGCCTCACATCGTGGCCATTCAGGAGGTTTTCATGCTCAGATTGTAAACCAAACCTGCGTGAGAGCGTCGACGTGATTTCTGTGTGTGTGGTAGAAAACATTCAGGGCTTCCCTCTGACACAACACTGTTTTTATTTGTTGGCACGTCCTTGTTGTTTGGCAAGCTGAGGCTCATTTCAAGTTGTTGTTCTTTGTTTGTGCACAAACCAAAATCCATGCATGTTCTTTACAATTATCCGGTTTCATTTTTTTGATTTGGCTGCATCCCCTCTCAGTAGCCTAGGTAATGCTAAACACAACATGGAAGGAAATTTGTGTTTGGTCCAGCGTTGCTTTGTTGTAACAATGGTTCTTGGCAATAAATCACATGCGGCTGGAAATTCAGTTTATTTCCACTTAAATGCTGCCACATTTATGAGGAAAAATGTTGAGCAATAGAGGTTGGTATGCAAGTTACTCCCATAAAAAGCTTGATAAAGCCTATCTGCCATTGCCAAGCAGTTTTTTTGGAGGAACCAGTGTGATGTGCGAGGCGTCGCCCTCTCTGAGGAATGAGGCTGCTCAGGCCTGCTCGCTTAATTTCAACTAAAGTTCATTTATTTGTTTACACGATAAAAACACAAAACAAACGAAAAAGAAACGTCACGTTAAAGCTGCTTTATGTAACGTATATAAAGATATATTTTTTTACATATTTGTTGAAATTGTCATTATGTTGTGATAGTTTAATTAGAGAAAAGAAAAGTCCCAACACTGATGAGAAACAACCAATCAGAGCCAGGAGGCAGGGCTTACACTGCAAAACATTTGAGCCACATTTAGTTGTGTCTAGTACCTTTTACTCTTTGGATCTTTTAATTTTTGGTCACTCTGCCCACTGTTGGTTATAACCTCATTTAAAAACCTTTATTTGTATTTGATTTCTGGCGTGTCGTTGAAGCTTCAACTCGCGGCTCCTTCTGGCTCTCGCTGCATCTCAACAGACTCGGTGGTGAAGATAAAACTCGTCTTCAGGCTCGATTATGAAGCTCCTGCTTTGTGTTTCTTGGCTCTGTTGAAAAGCAGCTGGCAGCAGCAGAAGAAAACATTCAAACAGGCGTGATGAAGACGATGTATCTCTGGGAATGTGGAGGCGGTAAATCAGCTAAACCATAGAAAACATTTAGCAAACAGAATTAAAGATTGCGGCGTTCTGAACTGGTTTATCGTAGCTTCATCTTGGAGAAAGGTTAAACTTCGCAACCTTTCTCCAAGTCTTTATTATTTATTTAGTTATCTCTTTATGTCAGCCTTCATTTTTAGACAATTCTCACCTCTTTCAAAAAAGTATTTGGAATCCTACAGTCTTTTTTTTTAGGGTTTACTTTTGTACTTTAGATGTTTCAGTTTTAAAATCAACACAAAACCCAGTTTTCAAAAGATCATTTTTATTTCTTGAAAGAAGAAAGCTATCCAACCCGACATTGTCCTGTGGGAAAATAAACTTTCCTACCTTGTGAAAGTTTAAAATAACTGTGATTAACCACATTTATTGGCTACCAGCCACACCCTGACCTGACTGCAGACATGAATCAGCTGAATGCAACGCTGCTGACATGAAGTGTCAAAGATTTCAAAAAGGAAATGGTTACAGAGGCATTTGTCTAATTTATTTTAGCCTTGCAGTTTTACATGTTTGTCTAATATTGAGTGAGTTTCTGTGTCTGTAACCTGCATTAACGCAGTGACTTTTCCTGTCTGCTGCTATTTTCCTGTTCATCCCGATTACAAGATAAAAATCTAAAAAATTTCTGGATAAATTCAAGAGGCCTGCCAAAGCGGCCGTATCGGTTGGAACCCAGCGTTCTGATCCAACATGGTTCACTAACATGGACTTACTGCATTCACTATGCTAACATTAGTGTATAAACTAAAACTAGCCAAAATGCTAAGGTTAGCTTAAATGCTGTAAGTAGATCTAGTCCATTCAACAAAGCTAATAAACAAAAAAATAGCTAAAATGCTTATTTTAGGTACAATGCAAATGTTATCATGAGGGTTATCAATAGCATATTGTGTTGGTGCTACCAATACAATGAGAGTTATCACTAGCAAGTTGATTAACACAAAATTACTCCTTTCAATATGCTAGTATTAGTGTATAAACTATAGACATTTAGCCAAAATGCTAAGGTTAGCTATCTTAGCTGGTTATCATCAGCACATTTGTTTACATCGACTTAATCCATTCAGTGTAATAAATGTAGCTAATAAGTTAAAAATGAGCCAAAATGCTTATTTTGGGTATAAAGCAAATGTTAGCACCATGGCTATCAGTAGTATATTGAGTCACTAGCATGTTGTTGCTACCAGTAGGGTGAAGGTTGTCACTAGCATGTTGACCAACACAAAATTACTCCATTCAGTGTGTTAACATTAGTGTTTAAGCTAAAATGAGTCGTAATGCTGAGATTAGCTTCAATTAAATCCTGTTAGCAGCATGTTTATCACCAGCATGTTTGTTTACATCGATCTAGTCCATTCAGTGTAATAAATGTAGCTAATAAGTCAAAACAATTAGCTAATTAGCACAGTCTTGAGGCATTGAAGGTCAGAAATGCTTATTTTAGGTGCTAGGAGAATGTTAGCATGAGGGCTACTGCTAGCATATTGAGTCACTAGCATGTTGATGCTACCAGTAGGAGTTGATTGGTCCATTCAGTGTGCTAACAGCTCTGTTGTTTTGTCACTTATTTTGCCAAACTCATGTTTGCAGTGTAAGGTGGGTTTCATCGACTGTTGTTTTGTTTTATATTTATTACAGCTTAGAAAAAAAAATAAAAAGTTAAACTTGGCATCAAGAGTTTAAACCTGCAGCATTGTAGTTATGTAAATGTTTGAAAGTTGGTTCAGGTTTTAAAAGCTTTGACTGAATTTCATGTTTGGATCAAAAACAAAAGGAGAAGCCAAGCAGAGCAGCTGTGGTTCTGGTTCTGCTCTGAATCGGATCACCGGTTCCAGTTGCTGCCCTCTTCCTCGTCTTTCTGGCACTAATGTGTTGATGGGTGAATTATGACACTTTCACTTGGCTTTTCTCTCTTCCTCTCCTCATTTGCCTTGCTCTGTAACGCTCTAACCCTCCGCAGATGACCGTCGGATAGACTTCCTCTGAAGTGCAGATGGGTCACACGCATGGGGCCCGGGTTAACGGGCCGGCAGGTTGGGGAGGTGGAGATCACAAGGTCACGGCAAAAGGTCAGGATAACTGGGAAGTCCTCAAGCTCAGCGGAGGCCCACTCGTCTGATGCTGCTTCTGTGGAAACTCCTGAACAAATGAATCTGCCTCGGTTTCACATTTTGTAGGTAAAAATTACCACAGATTGACTTTCAGGAAAACATTTTATAATGTTTGGAGCTCTTTAGCATCTGATTTTAAGAGCAGCAAAATATTTACTTCACAGCTGAAGAGCTGGCTGAACCAGAACCGTTCTCGCTTTTAAATGTAATTCTTTTGATTCAGTAGCTTAAATATGTTGTTTCATGTCATGTTTTTATGGTTTTATTGTATTTACTGTTTCATTCAAACCAACTGTTAAAGCTCCTTCTAGAGATTTAGCTTTGGTTATAAACTCTGGCTACATTTCCATCACTAATTGAGCAAATCTTTGTTTATATTCTGCTAATGTTGAAAAAAAAAAAACCTCAACTGCTGTGTTTCCATTAAATGAAATTAAAATCACCTGAATAAGCTTGTTTATGCAATAAGAAATTAAAAGTCATGGCAGAGATGAATGTAAACGGATATAATTCAAACATGGCGCTCATCATCCATCAGAGGAGTCGCTGGCGTCTTATTCAGGCGCCGCAGCAGCTTCATACGTGGCGCTTTGGGGAAATTATAGTTGATTTTAACAGAAGAGTTTGGATTCAACACATTCGAATAAGAACCTTGAGCTGGACATCGCTACTTCCTGTTATCGTCTTTGTCGTTCTCCCCAGTAGTAACGTCGGGTTGATGGTCATGTGACTCCTGTGATGCGAAAAAAATCTGTTTATTTTAATAAAACCACCTGATCCTAATGCAAAAACCTTTTTTCAAAATGTGTGTTTCTTTTAAGTGAATTTATTTTCTGAATTTAAATTTGCGTAATTTTATGGTTAAATTGAATACAGCTCTTGTTATGCAGGTACCAGATCGTCTTGATGTTTCTCACATTTGATCCTATAAAAAACTTTTTTGGGATTTTTATTCAAATCTGTACACAATGTTTGCTACCAGCAGAAAAAAGATAAGTAATGACAGCTCTGTAAAAAAACATAATATACCACTTAAAATGATCAGTTTCTCTGATTTTACTCTTTACAGGTTTGATAAAATGAACATTGTTATTTTATTCTGTGAACCACTGACAGCATGTCTCTGAAGTTACAAAAAAAGTTTTTATTTGCAGAAAATGAGAAATGGTCAAAATAACAAGAGATGCAGAGTTTTCAGACCTCGAATAACGCAAAGAGAACAAGTTTATATTCATTTATAAACAGCAATACTAATGTTTTAACTTGGGAAGAGTTCAGAAATCAGTATTTGGTGGAAAAACCAGGAGGTTTTCAGTGGGTTCAGGCGTTAACCACCTAAAAGTCGGTAACAAAAGCTGAGAACAATCATGGAAATAAATAAGTAAAATAAACTGATTTGTTGCCGTTTCAGTTCTAAAAACAATCATTCTCTCATCAGACATTTTTGCGGTAACATGAAATATCGGGTCACTTTAGATGACCTTTAACCTTGTTGTTCATGAAGGTTTTCTCCTGCTCTGCCAGGTTCGTCTGAACTTTTCCTGCTGTTCTCAGACAAGAGGCCACACAAGACAAGCATGCTCCACATTTCAGCCATTAGACGACAAACTGGGGAAACATTTGTCATAAACAGACATTTCTGAGTTCAGCGCAGCAGCTGCGGCCTTTTCCTCCAGCTTCGGTTGCAAATCGTTTCCTCCAGACTCTTTGATCTCAGAGGAAGGTGTTGGAGAGAGAGAGACTGTCGGCGTCTGGTCGTCTTCTTCCAACCGAGCACCTTCAGTTGAGGCTGGGAGGCAAACTGCTCCTCAGGGTTCAGTCACTTAGGAAGGAGTTTGATTTAAAAAAGTTTGACCTTATTTAACTGTGTGTGTGTGTGTGTGCGTGTGTGTGTGTGTTTAAAGCTACTCAGCAGGTCGACTCGTCCTGCTCTTTGATAAACTCAGACGCTTCCCTTTAGCGCCTGACTGACGAAATGCAAACCGTCACCTTGTGCTGCAGCTCTGAGGGAAACGCTGCAGCACATCAGGGACTCGATTCACCTGAAAACAATTCAACTACCTGCTTCACTCGGCCAGAGATGAAATGAGAGGTCAGCTTTCAAAAAATGATTTTCTACATGCTGCCCATACATTTTTCAAACTAAATATTTGGCTAGAAATTGCAATACTTGGCTCCAAATTAAATATTTATTTGAGAATAAAATACTTTACAAACGGAATATTTAGGTTTCAAATATTTAATTTGGAGTTAAATGTTTAGTTATCTAACTAAATATTTAATTTGAAAGCTAAAAATTGAAAGATGGAAAGTTCAATATTATTTAGCTTCCAATATTTGTTTTGGAACTAAATATTTCCTGAATAAACATTTAGTTTGGAGCTAAATATTTAGATTTCTAACTAAATGTTTAATTTGGACTCTAAATATTTGGTTCCCAAATAAATACTTAAATATTTGAATATTTAGTTCTCAAGCTAAATATTTCATTTGAAAGATAAATATTCAAACTAGAATTTACTTCCCAAGTAAATATTTAATTTGGAGCAAAATATTTATTTTTGCAAAATAATTGTTTAATTCCCAGATAAACTTTTTAATTTGGAGTTAAATATTTACTTTTCGAATTAAGTTCAATGTTTAGTTTGGAGCATTTATAAATAATATGGTGAAAATATTACTTTTCTCTGTGAAAGTCCAAATAAACCAAAGTTTTGCTTTTAATTTTTTACAGTGTAACTTTACAAACGTCACTCCAGACCTGGAAACTTTAAAAACTAATTTATTTTGGAGTGAAATTGACTTTGATCAATGAATCTGTTTGTTCTCCCTTTAATTTGTGATATTATCTTTAATTTGTTTCCTAAACGTAGCAGCGGCTCTCATTCTGGCTCAGCAGTGATAATTAGGAGATTAGAGCAGAGAAATCACAAAGGAGTTTGAGTTTTCACACTCAGACGACGAGTGAGATGCAGATCAGAGAGACAAAGTCACAAAGAAACTTTAAATAGGACAAATGAGGCTCTTTAGCATGTAGCTGCTGACAGGAACAGGAAGAGAGGCAGAGATTAAAGGAGCAGAAATTAACAACTCAGATTTATTTCCAACTCAGACCCAGATAAATAAGTTTCGCCTCGACACTGAAGCTTTGTCTGTTTTCTATTTTTATTTCTGCCAAACAGAGGCGTCTCTGTCTGCTGGGCTTTTCATAGATCTGGTCCTGAGTGGGAATATAAATAAAGGCAGCAGCAAAGAGACGATGGTTGTTATGGTTCATGACTCGTTTCATCCAGTGGAAATGAGAAACTTTTGGTAAAAATATGTTTTTGTAAAAGTCAAGAGGAGAAGCAGAAAACATTTTATTGAAAGGAATCAAACAGAGATAAATAAAGCAACATGTTAGATCCACTGTAGATGGAGAAAGCAATAAAAAAATCTGACATTTTCTAAAAAAAAAAAAAAGGAATTTATGACTGAAAGTTCAAAATATACTAGAAAAAAAATATTTTTACATATTTTTTTTTACTTTTGAAACTCAAATTTCCATGATTGTCCTTGAAAATTTCTGAGATTAATCTCAACTTCAGTTTTCCCCAGTAAATCTTTGTTTAAACTCATAAATTTCCTCGTTTTTCTTCTAGAAATTTTCTGAAATTAATCTTAAAATATTTCAATATTTTTAGATTTATTCCTCTTTTTTTCCAATCTACATTGAACCTCATACGTCATCGTAGTTAAGATGCTAATCTACACAAATTATTGAAATTAATGAAAAAAAGGGTCTTTTTTTTATCTTATCCTGGCTTCTCTGCTAGAAGTAATGACAAAAAAAGAAAGTACAACCTTCGTTCTTTTGGAGGATTAAATAATCTGTTTTGCTCCAAATACAAAACTATTTTAACCCAACTTCAACTTTTTTATGTTATTTATAAAATAAAGCCAGACGGAAAACTGTGAGAAATAAATGAATAGATGCCGCAAAATGGCTGCTGGAAAAGACGATTGTTTTGTTGTTATCATCCAGAAATAACTTGTTGCGTTCTTGTTGGTTGTGCAGGAGGCTCCACTTCTGCTTTTCAGATATGTACGGTTGTATAATTTTGCATGTTTGCAGCTGTTTTCTTGTACAAGTGTAAACGTTGAGTTGGGGTTGTGAATATAAAGTGGCAGAGGCCTTAAAACCGCTCAGTCAGAACTAAAATCTCATTATCTGGACATTAAATTTGTGTAAAATTGTAACGAGCCTGCGTTGTGTAGCTTATTCATTAGAGGATCACCTCCTGCGGTCAGTGAGGTGTGAACCGCAGAGGCTCCGCCCACTTCCACACCAGTCCAGGTGGCGAAGCCCCACTGGGCGACACTTTCCACCAGTATGAGGAGCTGCTCCACATTTGGATACCAGCAGGTGGAAATGTCTCCTTCTCAGCAGATATTAAGATAATCAGGTCTGAATGATGAAATGAAAAACCTCCTAATCTGTGAGGAAGGCCCAGTGGACTCCAGGTCTGACCCGTTAACGCTCAGATACCGACCGGGTTCTGGATGATCTGGGTCGTCTGACGCCTGCTGTTCGTACCGACGTCTGTCTGAGCTTCAACCGGAGTCTGACTTTAGGCCGACTGTCTCCTCTGTGCTGCCGCTCTGCAGATAAATATGTCAACATCACTGCACACAGTGTGTGTGTGTGTGCTGCACACACAGTGTATGTGTGTGTGTGCTGCACACAGTGTGTGTGTGTACTCCAGATTACCAACGAATCTCTTATTTTAATCCGGACTGTAACAAAAATGCTCTGAGCGTCTTATTTTAGACTTTGGGTTCATTCAGGAAGCAGAATCTGAACATTTGTGGAAGAAAGTAGCCAAATGTCACTAGATGTGACCCTGTGACCATCAGGGGTCAAGGTTCAAATTCTTGGACTGCCTGACAGGCGGAGAGTTGTGCTGCCAAAACCACGGAGCTCTCAGTTAACAGAATCTGAGTTTAAACATTTAAATACATCTGATTAATGGAAACACAGCAATTTAATCAGTCAAGTTTGTTTTAAATCACATTTCAGCAACAAGGCAGATCAAAGTGTTTTAAGTCATAAAGACACAAAGTCAATAAAACCAGTAAATGTTTTGTCACTACACATCAGAGTGTTGGTCAGTGTTTCATTTATTAAGGCTAAAAAACAAACCTAACAGCTGGTTTTAGTCTAGATTTAAAGGAACTCTGTGTTTTGGGTGTTTTGCTGTTTTCTAGAAGTGCATAGAAGATTTCAGTAAAATGTTTTTGAGGAGATTTTTCAGCCGTTTTCAAATGGATCAGATGTCAAACTCTTCTTGGGAAATCCAGATCATGAATGCTCTTAAAGGGCCGGTTGTTCCAGAATGCATTGATAAAACCTGTTAACAAACTGTTAAAATATAAATTCTTGAAATTAAATTATATTATTGAGCATCTTTTCAGGGCCTTCAGTATTTTGTGATTCTTTTTGTGATTTGTTTGCAATAAAAAAGTGTTTGTGGTTCTAATGTGGAAATATTTGCGCTTTATTACTCGTGGTACAGCTCTGATATCAGTTAAAGCTGAGGCAGATGTGTAGTACAAGTAAAGTTTTTAACAATTTTTGAGAAAAATCTGCAATAAACTCCTAATTATGTGTTGGTGCAGAAAAGTGCAGGGATAATTTTAGTATTCATTGTGATAAAAACATCATAGATTCACTTTGGGAGTTTTCTGGCCAACCAACCACAGGGTCCTGAAACCCAGTGGAGAAAGTCTGCCAGACTTTTTCCTTCCACTCAACCTTCCATTTGGATGCTGCTCTCTGAGCCAGCCTCTGGTGGCTGCTCCGATTTATATTTTAAGTATTGAAATCTGATTTTTGTCCCCTTGTTTGATGAATCAACATGTTTATGTTTAAATTGAATTACTGGAATAAATCACCTTTTTATGAGATTCAATGTACTGAAATGCAGCTTTATATGTTAAACCTGATTAAACTGTTCAGGAATCATTAATTTCATGTTTCTTTTCAGTTCAGTATCATCCAGTTTGTTCTTCTTTATGTCTCGTGTACAAATATTTCTCTTGACTCTTTAATAATTTTGTGGACAATTTTTAACCCTTTTTAAATAGTTATTTTAAAATGTTCTATCTTTTTTTAAAATAATAAATTGAACAATTAAGGTTATTTAATATCACATTTTGTACAACTTTCGTTGCATTTTGAAAACGGGGTTTTAATGAAGTCGCAGCAACAATTCAGCTTCTTGTTCGCAACTATTTGATTTTACTTTCTTGGTCTTTGGCGCCCTCTGTCGGTCAATGTTTTTACTGCACACATTTTTATACACATGAAATGTCTTCAGACGTGTTAAATTCCCACAGTGATTTTAAAATGAGGTTTAAATTACTTTTAAAAGTTCAGCTAAGCGTCTTGAGCTGCTTTAGCTTCCGCAGACCTCCATGTTTGGAGCTAAGTTAGCATTAGCTCACGTCCTGTCCGGGTTGTCATTTTAAGTGCTGGTGTTCAGACTCTGGATCCAGTGATCATATGTTGTGGGGCTTTTGTTGAAAGAAGAGACGGTTATTATACAACAGTCACACATTCATCATGTAATAGGTGTTATTCGTCCTGCAGCCTCTGTAATTTGTAAACATACATAGCAAACTGAGCCCAGCAGACGGTGATTAGCATAATGCGGGTCTGAATGTTTGTAGCCGAAATCTGAAGCTCTGATCATTTTACAAAGTGATAATATTTTGGTATTTAAAACTAATTTAGTTTAAAACTAAACTAATTCACAAGTGAATTTACAGCAAGATATAGGAGCTTGTTATTAAAATAATTAATTAATGAGATGAATTACTTCTGCATACTTTATGCTACTTCAACCATTAAATCTTTACCATTATTACGCCCATTCAGGTAATTGTGGTTATGTATTTTTGAACTGACATCTTTGGTTTAAGAAACCTAACAGCTTTTTGTGACCATGTTGGCTCTATTGAAATTAATGGAATTTCTCATTATTTCTGAAAAATTTTGCTAAAAACATTGCGCCAGAAACATTCAGTTAGAAACGCCGTTCAGCGTTTAAGATGGAGTCGAAGCTGCTTCATGTCTTTTACAGATTTAAAAACGAATCCCTCAAGTTTTAGCTCAAATGATCCTGTTTTCAGAAACAAACACTGTTCCTACCATCAGGGTTCCATTCAACCCCAATTCAGACCTCTCCTTCCAGATTTTAATTTATTTTTCTTTAATTGGTCTTATTTGTATCTTGAAGAAAGCAGAATTAAAACTTAAAGTACATAAATGTGAACTTTTTTTCATTGTTTTATTTTTTTTTCTTATTCATCCAGATATGGAAAATTATGAAAACATCACTTTTCAAGACATTTTTGACAAGTTATGAACTATGTCCTTTATTTGTGTAAGGAAAGCCTTTTAATTCATTAATAAAAATATGAAAAGTGTGGCAAGCACATTGAGATCTGTTTAGGGGATGAATTTAAATCTACACCACACTTTGCACAACTTTTAGTTGCTCTTTTATAAAAACAAATCCAATAAAATTTCTTTTCTAAAAGAAATCCAATAAAATACATTAGTTAGCTGATTTAAGGTTAAAAATGACAACGTTAATGTGACCTGAAGTAAAGTTTATTAATGTCAGTGTTGAATTAACGAGTTTTAAACAAATACGCCATCTAGTGTTCACAAAGTGAAAGCACAAACAAACTGATCAACATTTCTGTCAGAGGATTTTTAGATGAAAGAGCTCATTGCTCTCAATTATAAATTGAATTAAAATGCATTTTTTAAAAATGAAACTTGTTTATACAAAGAGAAAGTTATTGTCCTGGAGATATAAACTTAAAAATGTGAAAAGAAATATTAAACAGTGAAAAACATTTAGTATGTTGATTAATTTGAAACTTTCTCTTTTATTTCCAGGTTTATTGCTGCAGCTGCTTTTTGACATATAGAACAACTTTTATCTTTTTTCAGTCTGTACCACTAAAACCTTCCACATTGAGCCTTTAAGCAAATTACTTCACACTTCATATCGTCAGTCTACTTTCACATCATTTATTCATTTTTTAATGAAATTAAGTTCCCTAAATCTCAATTTTATTGCTTTGCTTGCCACCATCTAAACTAATGCCAGTTTTAAAAAAAAGAATGTGAAAATATTTTTTGTTTTGCTTTGTGTTCCGAGTAAATTTTACTAAAACATTAATGATGCACGCTTTTTGTAAATATGTTTATGTCAGCAAATAAAATGTTACTTTTTTCCCATATTTATCCAGAAATGGAAAAGGCAAATTCCAGACCTTCCTAGTTTGTCTATTAAACCTCATCATACTTAAACAGTCAGATGTCTTTATTATTTAATATTTTGAGCGACATTACAATTAAAATTAATAACCATTTATTCCGTTTTAGCCAACTTGGTGTAATTTGTAGTTTCTGGCCTAAATGTAAAGGCAGATAACTGAGTATGAAGCTCAGTCTGTCCAAAGCTGAGATTATAAAGGAATAATATAAACAAAAGACAAAAACACACTTTAAAAAAAAAACAATCACTTTATGAGGTCAAAAAGAAACATCTTTCCTCAGGCAGTTAAAATATTCCTCGCCTGAACCGTTGGCATCAAACTGCGTTACCAACAGGTGGTAAAAATAAAGTTATAAACATTCCTTGTAAACCACAGAGCAGCACTGAACTTCAACAGCTGATCAAGTTAACAGGGATTGTTCAGACTTTAATGTGCATAATTTGCAAAAAAGAAAAGTACATTTAATAAACTACATGATTGGCAAACACCTGTGTGTCATTAGTGGTTCACAAACTGCTTGTTCCTCTGATCCGCTGCATTAGTGTGGATTTAATCTCTTTAATTAACTGGCTAGTGTTGCTACTTTGAGATATTTAAGAGCTTTTATTCCAGAAACGTCTTTGCAACAGATTGGAGTCGATATCAACATGAGGAACAGAGACGGTGGCGCTAACACTGGTTCAAATGGCACTATTAGAAAAGTGTTTCTGCCTCAACATGATCAGGTTTATCTTCTTAACATTAGCAAAATAAAATCCACATAAGTTGTTTTTACAGCACATATAATTATTGTAAAAATATCTACAGTCAATATTTCTCTGAATTTGGATCTATATTCAACCTGCAGTGTGTAACTTTTATAGAAATATTTTATTTACATATTTATTAAAACTGTCACCGTGTCTTGATAATCAGGTTTCTCCACCTCCTCTAAGTGCTACTATTATGGTGATGACAACCAATCAGAGCCAGGAGGCGTGTCTCGGCGCTGTCAATCAACCTCAAAAACCTGCTGCTAAAGGTGCTAATGTCAGAGGACCAACTTATCGTTCCAGGAAATCCGTTTATTCATTGGTAGCCGTGCTAACTAGCTTTAGCATCGGTAGCTGTGGTGAACCAGCTGTAGCTTAGCAAAGAGCAAGCAGGAGGGGGTGAGTACAAGAGTGATTGACAGCACTAAGACCCTCCTCCTGGCTCTGACTGGTGGTGTATTTCTGCTCTGGGAGAACTGGGAGCAGAGGAACTTTTCACAAATGTCTGTCTCGTACTTTCACGACTTAATGATAATTTTAACAAATATGCACTTTTTGAAATAAAAGCTACAGACTGAGGCTTGAGCAGTTTGTGTAAACATTTCTTTAAGAGCTTCTCCACAAACCAGAGTTTGTACTTAAACAACAAAAGGCACATGTCCGTCAAGCGCTGTGCTTTTTGCCTGATCTCATCAGTTTGGGTTTCAAGTTTGTCGCGTGCATCAGAACAGTGGAGTAGTGAGAAGAACTGGGTTTGGTTCAGAAACCCAGTTAGGCAGAACCAGTCAGTGCAGCATCACTTTCAGTTCTTCTTCAGGTCGTTTCTTCTTTCATATCCAGACTCTCTGGAACAGCTCGGCTGTTCAACTCTATATTAACTCTGCTTTAGTCTTCAAAATACAGTTTCTTTTGTAAAACTCTTCACAGCCTTGAAGTTGCATCTTCTTTGCTACAAGTCAAAGTTTTTAGGATGTATTAGTCAGAAATAGATCAGTCACAACTTCCTCGTTGTCCAGTTGTACTTTTGTTGAGGAATTGTAAAAAAAATAAAATAAAATAAAGTTGAAAGATTCATGCAGATGGTGCCAAACTTAACAGAAAATAAAAATACTGCACATGTGATGAGGATTTGTCGATGTGGTCCAGCGTTAGCAGCAACCTGGCCTGGCGAAGAGCTTTCCTGTCCTGGCAGTGGAGTCTGGCTTCATGTGGTAGTGGAGGAGCATCTCTGGAGGAGGAGAGCGTGGCAGGTGTCACACACTCTCACCGGCTTGGGAGACGCAGGCAGAGGAAGCTCGTTGTCGGAGCAGCTGTTGCAGAAAATCTCCCCGCAGTTCCTGCAGTGGTGCTGCAAGCAGACGATCAGCTTCAGCCTCAAAGCCCAGGGATTTAAACTAGAGGCTAAAGCTACGTTCACACTGCAGCCTGAAGTGACACAAATACAATGTTTTGTGAAATATTTTTCTTTTGATGTGGTTGCTCACACTTCCAGTTATATGCGATTTCCAGTGTGAACTGAAAGCTACGGCTGCACCGATTGCAGTTTTCTGGCCGATCGCCGATTACCGATCCTTTAAAAAACCTAACTTACCGATTCCAATTTTGGCCGATACCATTTTTTTGACTGAAATGTTGCTCAATATATCAACAAAGTTGCTGAATTGGCAACAACGGGGTGACTGTTGTTAACTGTAAATGTGCAGACAGGACCTGGTCGACTGGTTTGTCTGTCAAACTTCTCTAACGGGAGAAAAGAAGAGCACAGCAGTTGATTTTTAGACCGTTACCGAGGTTGATAACGTCGGTGGATAAGATCGGCTTCACATGTAAAAATCAGCCAATCAAAGATCTCCCAAAATGAAAAACAATCGGCACCGATAAATCAGTGCACCACACGCGCAGTAGAGGGCACAATAACGCCACACAGAGAGAGCGCCATAAAAGAGAATAAGAAGAAGTGTTCAGTGACTGCAGAAGTAAACATAGATGCTAACGGTTTAGCATATCCATCGATTCTGAAGTTGTTTTCTGACCGGAGCAGCACATTAACAACTTCAACCTCATTATATTCCACCATGGTTGTTGTTTTTCTTCCTGCTTGCGCGCATCAGGATGCAGAATAGTGACATCTGTCGAGTGTCTGAATCTGAAAGTCCAGGTTGTGTTCATCCAACCTGAACGTTCAGGTTGGATGAACACGACCTGGACTTTCAGATTCAAAAGTATCGGCTAGCCAAGTGGTCTGGTTCGCATTCGTCATGAAAAGATCATATACGGGTTGCAGTAAGGCACAAAAATTGTAATTGGCTGCAGGGTGAACGCAACCTCAAAGTAAAACGGCTGGAATGGATTTACTGACTTTTCGTCTCGAAATGGAAAACTCCTTCTCACACAGCTTGCAGTGAGTCGCGTCTTTATCCTTCAGCCACACCTGACCACCCTGAAAGCAAACACCAGTCTGATCACTTCACACGTTACAGAAACGCCAACATGTTAAAAATACATTGGAGAAATGACAAAATGTGGAAAAACCTCTAGATGTTCACATAACAAGTTTACAGTCATTTTCCCCTGAAGGGTTTTGATTACAGTATTTCACATGTTCCAGACCTGAAGAGTTAAAAGATTCATTTCACCGTTTTTATTCTTTAGGCTAAAAGAAATTAAAGTATAGTGAGTCAGAAGTTATTTCATTAAGAGTTTCCATCTGTATCAACTGAATTACCAGCAGTCTATTGAAAAGTCTTTATTTCTAGTAAGTTGTAAAAACACAAAATCTTATCAAGCATTTCTGGTCTGGTAGCTTAGCACACTTGAAATAAGAAAACTAACATCCAAGTAACTTTTCAGCAAGACATAGGAGTGTATTCGCAGTAAATATTCCTTAATATCAACTAAAAAGTCGTGCTAGTTCAACTGGGAGATTGTTTCACCTGTAACACATTTTTCACGTGTTATAAGTGTTTTCCAGCCGAGATAAAACCAGTTAGCCAAACTGCTGGAGTTCAGCCTGGGTTGCTAGGTAACGGACTGGGCTTAGTTTGGGTTGCTAGGTAACGGGGCTGGGCTGGTTTTCTGATAAACTGAATCCTTCATTTTCAGGAGCTGTAAGCTCAAATAAATCAAAACTAGAAATGTTCTCCATGTGTCATTCTAAAGAAAATGATTCTATACATTAAAAGTTGAATCTTTTGAACTGAATTACTGAAATAACTTTTTTTTTTTTTTACTTTAGCATTTTAAATTTAAAATGTCACTAAAGCTGGCTACAGAGGTTTGATTTCACCTGCAGGGCCTTGTTGGCTTCTTTGATGTCCTCAATCTTTAGTTTGGACCTGATGGACAAAAATAAATTAAGATCATTTAGTCAGGAAAAAATGTTGACGTAGCAGGAGGGTTATGTTGTCTTTGGATGACCTCATCAGGTTTAAGTCGTTTGTGAGCGTTTACGTACTCGCTAAGTTTGGAGCCCAGCTCCTCCAGAGCTTTCTCTTGGTCCTCACAGATGGTTTTCAGCTGAATGTTTTCTTCCTGGAGGCGGTGGAACTCCTGGAAAACACAATAAATGGAATGTAATAATCAACTAAAGTTACAAAGAAAATCACTAAAAATGTTCTTTGGCATTTAGCAGATAGAAATAATTTTGGTGACTCAGATTGACCAAAAACAGGAAAAGTTTAAACTGATTTAACGTCGAACAGCAAGAAAAAATTATATCTGCATCTTTTTATTATAGGTGTATGAAAATATTTGGTTTCAACTGTAAATAACATTTTACAAATTTAGGACTTTAATCAAATTAAAATTTATTACAAAACTGTGCAGCATTTTAACCCTTTCACAGCAGTGGACAGCTATCTAAAAGATATTTTCTTGTGTTTCTTGTGGATTTTTATGTTCTAAATGCATAGACACCACTAAGTGGTCACTCATGCATCATACAATACGCTGCCAACTACTGGCCATCCACTGCAAGTGCAAGAAAAGTTTTAGTTAAATCCAATATGGCCGAGATGAATAAGCAGCTCAGGAACATCCAGTCCCTCCTTCTACTGTTGCAGTAAAACAATATTATGACATCAACTAACCCCGAAAGACCAACATTACTGATGTATTTTCCAAACGTATTTGTATTTGGAGAAAATTACAACTGATCACCTAAAAGAAGAATCCTAGAAATTTCTAATATTTTTCCCCACTTTTTTTTATGCCTCAAGAAAATCAAAGTCACTTTGGAAAAAAAATATCCTGACATAAAAGATCATAATCCGTGCATGAAAGGGTTAAAAACCTCATGCAGAAATCAAGACTTTTCCAAACCTTGAAAACACCTGAAATTCAAGCATTTTCCAGCGCCTGCCTGCCTGAGCCTTGTGGTTACCATGACGACAGGTGAAAAGCCTCGTTTAGTTTGTCCTGACCTTCTTGAGGCCGTTGATCTGCAGGGCCTCAGTGCTGAGCTGGGACACCATGTCTCTCTCTCTGTTCAGGTCGTTCTGTAACGTCTGTCTCCACTCGCGCTCGATCTTCAGGTCCGTCTCCAGCTGCTGCCTGAACGCCCAAAACAATCAAACACACACAAAACAAACTCGACAATGACATTTTTAAACTCATTCACTGCTTACTGTAAAGATGGGGGAGCCAATCTGCTTGGTGGGAGTATTAACATAAACTAAAATAAGTGGACTATTAACTAAACTCCAGAGGTGAGTGATGAAGGTCTAACAATCTGAGTTTTGCTTACAGCTGCTTCTCTCTGAGCTCGATCTGCCGCTGCAGGCTGTCCGCCTTGTTGGCAAAGTCCAGCTTGAAGCGCCTGGATCCCTCCTCGGCGGAGCTGCGGTGCCTCTCCGCCTCCTGTAATCTGCACCATTATAACCAGGGGACAAACTCAGGACCGTGGAGAGAAAAATCTGGGAGGAGTGTTTGCACGGGGAGAAAATGAACCAAACGGGAAGGAAAAACGATGGACGGGAGGATGGGGTGAAGACGTGGCGCTTGTTTTGGTGTGAAAGATAAAGAGATGTGAAAGCTGCCAGAAAGTAAAATGGGGTGCTGCAAACTGCTGCAAAACAACGGGGGGAGAAATGAGTGAAAAAAAAAGAAAATAACTGGTACCCAAGTGCAGCTTCAGTGTGCAACAAATCCTGCATTTTAGACATGATGATCGGCCCACTCTTCCAAATCTACAGCTGACTGAATGTCATTTTATTAAAATCAAATGATAAGCTGCAGGCACTTCAGATTAAAAGCTGAATAAAAACTCCAGTCACACCCAGGACTTTCAAAACACTTTCATTTATTGATCACTGTGGTAAAAGACAACAGTTGTGAGCTTTAACTAACAGGACTGGGTCTTTATTTCTGTCTAAAAATGTAAAGTTTTATAAACATACAAGGTAGAATAGTCAGAAGGATTATTATTATTATTTTTTAATATACTGCGTGTCACAGAAGAAGTCAGTAAATATGCTGAAAACGAGAACAATGTTGATTTTTACAGCTCTGCCTCTACAGTTCACTGCAGACTGTCGTTATTCAGCGTTTCATAGTGGAACCCTGCAGTTTTTTTAACCAAACTTTGAACCTTAACTAACAGCTGAATTACCTCCGAGAGAGACGGTTACTACAGACAGTGAGGGCGGGGGCTGACTGCAGGCGCACGCGGGGTCGTCACAGCCACTGGGAAGCAGGTCAGGAGGTGGAACACATGCAGCACAAACTAGCAGCAGACCTGAAGCACACAGTCCTGTCTGATGCTGCATCTGCAAAGGTCCTTACTGGCTGACTCAGAAAATAAAATAATCAGGGCTGCAATGAGATCGATTTACACTATAACACCACAAAATCTTACCACTGTTGTCTAGTTTCTGGTCTAAATGTTTTAATACACTTGAAATAGCTTTTCAGCAAGACAATAGAGGCTTGGTTTTAGTAAATAATGCCTTAATATTGGTGAAACTACCAGCTCCATTGGTAGATAAATTAACTTACAACATGGGAATATATCTTGTTAAAAGTTAAATAATCTGCCAATGGAACAAGTAATTTTTATGAATTATTCACTTAAAACAAGTCTCAATTTCTTGCTAAAAAATTTATTGTAAGTTAGTACACTAGAAATAAGACAAAACTAAGATATTTGCACCACAAACTTACTAGACCAAAAATATTTGGTAAGACTTGTTTTCTTTTTTGTAAACCTGAACTTTGCTGCTAGAGGCTGAAGCTGAGGCTGCGTTCACACTGCAGCCCAAAGCGACCCAGTTCTGATTTATTTTGACGTAATGCGACCTGAATCTGATAGTTTCATGAAATATTAGGTCGGATTCTTTTGGAATGCGACCCAGGCCACTCGGGTTTCCGATACGTATCCGATTCAAAAGCGACCTGAACGTCACTGATACTCCACAAACGTCACTATTCTGCGTCCTGATACTCACAAGCGCGAAGATAAACAACAACCATGGCGGACGTTAATGAGGATTAAGTTGTTAATATGCTGCTCCGGTCGGTCAACAACTTCAAATGTGCAAGCTATGCTACACTGTTAGCCTCCTCCGCAAACACTGAGCGCTTCTTCTTCTTTATGGCGGTTGGTAAAACTGACGCTATTGCGCCCTCTACTGCGCATGCGGGACACTTTCAGGTCGTTTGCAGTTCACTGGAGATCACAAACAGGTCGCATTTATTTGGAAGTGTGAACGACGACGGCGCAATTGGGTCACTTCTGGCGCAAACATCTCAGCACAACCAACATAAAATAAAAAGTAAACACACCACTTCAACGTTTTTACATTTTGTCACTTCAGTTCGTTTTACTGGGGTTTTATGAAACATTTTAGTGAAGTGGAACTAAAAGAATTCATGTTTTTTTTTCTTCAAAAAAGTGAATACTTTGTAGAACCAATTTTTAATTGAATTGCAGCTGCAATACTTTTGAATATTTAATCCAATAAGATTCTCTGTACCTGATAAAAAATAAATAAAAAAAATAAGCAAGATGCTGCCACCACTGTCTCCACCATTAGGGTGATGTGTTTTCATTACAGTCTTTTGCATGTGGTCCAAAAAGCTCAATTTAAATCTCATTAAACCTATAAATGTATTTTTAAATAATAGATTGAACTGCGTTCTGTGATTTTTCAATACTTGTAGTTTTGTTTTATGAACCAACTTGGCTTTAAACTTCTCCACAACTTCCTGTCTGACCTAAGCAGCTGTTTGTTCACTAATCTTAACATTTTATCTATAACACACTTTACATGTAAATCTCAAAGTGATACAAAATGGAAGGAATTAACCAACATAAAAACAATAAAAAGTAATTTAAAATATAAGATCTTGTGAATCTTTTCAGTTCTTTGAAAGTCTGAAATTATAGAAGTTATTGCGATAAACAATAATATTGCTGTTTTGAGTCAATTCTCAACTAATATAATGATGATGGCATAAAAAAACAAAAAAAACGTCTCAAAGATCAGTAAATTTTAATTATTTGCTGTAACACAGACTGCTGTATGCTAGCATTTGAAACAACTTTTTGATGAATCTTGAACAATTTAAATTTAATTTGAGTTTTAATTTATCTTTGGAATCAATAAACTGATTGAATTTTAATTTAACACTGGAACCAAAAGACATTTTAAAGTTGCAAAATTAATAAACAGAAACACAAGAAAAACAAACCATGCAAATGGAAATCATCAAGCTAATTTAATTTAACGTTGATTTAAAGCTTAAACTGATTATGTGTCTTTTCAGTGTGATTGGATTAAATTCAGGAGTTTCAGAATAAAGTTGAATGAGTTAAATGCACGCCACACTTTTAAGATTTCCATTTGTAAAATAATAAAGTGAAGCCATTTCTCCATTTCTTATTTATACACGACTTTGTGTTGATCTGTCAGATAAAATCCCAACAAAATTTCTGATTGTTTTCCTCTTAATGTGATAAAACGTAAAAACCAGCAGACTCGCCCCGCAGTTTGAGTTCCTACTTAACATCGACGACAAAAGAGACCCAATGTTTACGCTTCAGAGCCAAACTTTCTCCCTGCATATAAGCTGATCACTGCGGTTGAGTAAGCTGCATGTGTGACTGAATATATAAGAGGTGTCTAGTTCATTTATCTAAGCAACAATTAAACCGTTCAAAAGCTGCACGAATTAAACATCTGATCATTTCTCTGACTGCGACATCATGAGGCCCGTCTGAAGCCGCGGCTCGGAACCAAACCAAACATGCAGTCGGGGTTTCACCCGATTCTGTGGCGCCTCTGTTGCCCCTAAAACCACTGAATTACTGTGAAAATTAAACAACAGGAATGTAGTTTGGAGTCCAGTGAGTGACTGGTGTCCTCAAAAGGAGATGTCTTTGACCAGCTTGTACTGGTGCTCTGTGTCTGTGCTGGCACACTTAACAAATGACATGGCAAGAGTTCTGGTCTGGCTGAGCAGATCTTTATCGCTGCACGAGGGGAGCAGGAACCAGGGAGGGGGAGCGACCAGACGAGGTTTCAGGGGAAGCAGGATGAATGAAACGGGGGAAATGGGATGAACAGAAAGGAGGGACGAGGGAGGAAAGAAAGGAAGAAAGGATGTCAGTACATCAGTGCTCTAAGGCGGCCCCGTCACACTGAACAGCTTCGACTTTTCAAGACAAGCACAGCAGGAAGTGTTAATGAAACACAGGTTACTAAAACTGATTTCAGGCTGCAAACATGTTGGTTTCACTGGAAATACTGGAGCGGCGGCTGATGGAGAAGAAGGGAAATGTGATGCAGAAAAACAGATGAACGAGACTACTTCCCACAAAGTCTGCTTAGAAAGAAAAGAGCTGGTGCACTTTACTGTCACGACAGATTCAAGGTTAAAATGAAAAACTAAAACGTAAAGTATCTCCCATATCAGCTGGGAGAGAGAGCAAAACATTAAAAATGATGAGCATTTCTGGTCCAGTTTCTATGCAAATATCTTAAACTTGAAATAAGACAAAACTATCTTTTTGGCAAAATGCAGGAGCTTCTTTTAAAATCAATAATTCCTTATTGATAAAAAGTATCAAAAGGGCAACAGATTTTCCTGAACAATAAATTATCCCAGTAATTATTGCGATAAATTATAATATTGTTTTGAACTCCTTTGCAATTGGAAAAAATAAGAGATCACTTAAAATGATCAGTTACTCTGATTTTATTCTTTGTAGGTAAATGTTTGAGTTAAATGAACTTTGTTCTTTTATTCTATGAACTATTGACAACACATCTCTGAAATTCAAGCAAAAATGTTGTACTTATTTGCAGAAATGGGAAATGGTCAAAATAACAGAAATATGCAGCGCTTTCAGACCTCAACTAATGCAAAGAAAACAAGTTTATATTCATCTACAGACAACAATACTAATGTTTTAACTTGGGTCAGAAATCAATATTTGGTGGAGAAACCAGGAGGTTTTCGATGTTGTTCAGTGCAGTGGCTCTTAGTTTCCCATCTCAAAGAGGAATAAACTTTAACTTTGTAAAAAAAAAGAAAAATAAATAAAACAAAAACAAAGATATTTGAAATATTCAAAATAAAACCAATCATAAACAATAAATAAAATGGAAATAAAGGCGACTCGTATCAGAAACTATAAATAAAATGGATCATGACATCTCTAAACAAAATTGCCCTTCAGAAAATATTAAGACAATGAAAACTTAAATAATCTGACGTGTAACGACGGCGTTTGACAAAATAAAATGTTTCACTTGTTTACTACGACTTTGTATTTTTATGATGTAAAGAACTTTGAATTTTTTTTTTTTTACAAAAATACAATTTTTATCAAAATATAAAATTTTATCAAAAACTGATAGAATTTTGATAAGATTTTTTAAATAAAGAAAATAATTGAAATACAATTTGATAAAAAAAAAAACAGAATGAAAATTATTGCGCTCACTTTAATTTATTATACAATTTATTACTTGGTTTCACTGTCAGATTGTCTCATTTATTTTTACTTCTTCATCAATATTAATGAGTCACTATTTCTTGCTAAAAAATGTTTAAGTTATTTTTGTCATATTTCAGCGTACTGGGATATTTCCACTAGAAACTGGACCAAACCAGATTCATTGTTTTTGCAGAGTGTGTCCGGCCTGCTGAACACTTAGAACCAATCACATCACAGATAAGATGGAGAATTAACCAATGAGGAGAGGAAGAGGGCGGGACGGACCAGTGGACTCTGAGACGCAGGACAAGGAGGGAATCGTGAATCATCAACAAACATGTCGAGAATGGAGGACTTCACCTGAGCATGCATGAAAATATCTGCAGTTTATCTGCTTATGGATGAGAAAAGGAGGACGGCAGGGCTTTAGTCATCAAATATTCATGTTTAATCACATCTAATGCCTGAAAATGAGCCTTTTATTTCCCACAAAATGCCACTTTTACATTTTATGTCTACCCCTGGATAAAAAAAGATTTATTTATTTTATAGATACTCTAATCAACATTTTAAAGAATAATATTTAAAAAACGTTACATTTAAAGAACAGATAGATTATTTACCAACATCGACCTTTAATGAATTAATTCAAAATATAGATGAGATTTATTCTGAATTTCACTGAGACCAATCCATTGTAATCTGATGAATATTAATTTATTTAAGGCTTTTTATACATGTTTGTCCACATATGAAGGGCGCTGAAACAATTTACTCAGAACAAAAGAAAGAAACACATTTTAATTTTGTAAATCTCGTATTTAGTGAGTCAAACGCCAAACTTTGAGGGCCGGCGTCAAAAAAACAACTTTTAGAGGTTTTTCAGCTTCAATAAAACTGAATCAAATTAGCAGGACTTCGAAGAACGTTGGGGATTCGATTAAGACATTTAACTAAGGCGAGTTAAACCAGGAACGCTTTTAAAGCCGCAGTACGCCGGAGAGAGAGAGAGGACCAAAGAAAGCATCAGAAAGTCTCACCTCTGCTCCAGCTGCTTCATGGTGGCGGTGATCTGATTCGTCTTCTCCTCCAGGCGACTGATCACGTCGTTCTTCTTCTTCATCTCCTCATCAGACGACTAAACGGGAGACAAAGAGCTGCTTTGACACACAGGATCAACTTCTTAAAGGGTGTGTGTGTGTGTGTGTGTGTGTCAGTCATTACCTGCATCTTCTGGTACATTTCCACATTGATGGCTTTCACCTCGTCCAGCTGATGCCTCAGTCCGATCAGTGTGTCCTGTTCATTTAAACACACATTTCCCATCTCCAATTACCAACATTCACAATAAGCAGAGGACCGAAAATTTACTTAAGAGTAGAACTACTTCAACATGTTTGTACTCAAGAGTACAAAAGTATCTGGTAAAAAGTACGCAAGTACTGAGTAACTGATCAAATTACCAATAATTTAATATTTAAAAATGACATCATCAGATGGACCAAAATATAAAGTTATGTGGAAATTTCTGTATTTTCAGGACAAAAATGACAATAATTCATATAAAAAACAAAAATAATAAAATCAGGTAAAATAAATGTTTCTAAATCAGTTTCTTTCAAAATAAAACTTTAACAGCTGTGTGTCTTTGGTCAATTTTTGGTCTAAACATGTTTGTTTTTCATTCAGTGTGTAGAAAATGCTGAAATTTACTCAGAGTAGCAAAAATACTCCTAAAAGTACATTTTTTCAAGAAAGTTAGTGAAGTGACTGTTGAGTAAATGTAAGTGGTTCCTATCCGACCTGTTTCTCATGAATGTCCTTCTCCAGGAGCTTCATGGCCAGCTCCATTTCCTGTTTCATGGACACCTGTGCGACCAGCTCGTTCTCCACATCCTGTGAGCACAAACAGGAAGAACATGCTGGGTCATCATCTCATGCATGCTTAACGAGTCCATTACGCGGCCTGGGTCGGACCTGTCTGAGCTGGCACTCCTCCTTCAGCTGCCTCCGGGCCTCGTTGTACATCTCATCCAGACCCTGACGGGACTGCTTGTAGGTGTCCCGCTCCACCGACGTGTCGCCCTGAGTCACCTGGACGAACAACGTCAGGATCCGGTTACACGGCTGGACAAAGGGGCTCAAAGTCCGATTTTAATCTTTTTTTTTCCTCAAAAGAAATTACAAAATGACTGGAAATGTTTGAAAATGTCTTTCCGACTCCTTCTTGTGATTTGGACGATGAGGTTTTAGAGTCAGGCTACGAGGATTTTTGTTTAACCCTTCTAGTCTGAACGTGTCGACGACAATCCATCCAAATGTGCAGAACCGTAAATCCTCCACACGTTGCGCTATCTGAAATATTCCAACGGTTTCTGAAAGGGGAGACGTTGCACTTTCCAGTCAATATCAGGTTATTACGGTAATTTCACCCCCACAGCAGCCGGGAGTGAAATTAATCTGAGGGGAATGCAAATATATTTAACCACAGGACATTTAAAGAACTGCACACAGTTAAAATTAACAAAAATATCCAGGTGGAGATTTGAAACTTAGGGCTCGAAGAATATAGGCATAATATTAGCAGAATAAAGACACCATTTTACTAAAAAAAGACAATTTAATAAGGAAAAAAAATAAAATAATAAAAAATAATAATAGAAAACTATTTAAGAGCTTTGGCGCTGGTTAACAGATTCATGTTGCTTATTCTTAATAGTTTAAAATAATTCCAAAGAAATAAGATCTGATCATTTCTAAGTAACGGATGGATGATCAATCAATCAATCAATCGATCAAATTTTATTTGTATAGCACATTTCAGCAGCAAGGCATTTCAAAGTGCTTTATGATATGGACTTTAAATTTAACAACAGTATTTTGTGGGACTTTCTGTATATTTTATTTTTAATAATGTAAAGGACTTTGAACTGCCTTGTTGCTAAATTTTATTTGTACAAATAAACCTGATAAGTTACTGCACTATAAAATAAAATGTGTAAAAAGTGAGACTAAAAACGATTTAAAAATTCCCCAAAATCAGCGAGAGCCCAACAATCATAAACACTGATAAGATAAAAACTGTTTTATATTTTATTTTCATGTAAAAATTAGATTTATATGTAGTGTTTCATCAGTAATGTGACCAGTTTTGATGAAAGCGACGAGTTTTTCATTTGGTTTCAGTTTAAGCTGTAATAACATTTCGTTTGGTTTCAGTTTAAGCTGTAATAACATTTTGTTTGGTTTCAGTTTAAGCTGTTTTATATTTTATTTTCATATAAAATATGAAAATAAAATATATTTTTTATATATATATTTTTTTGTATATATTTTTTATATACAGTTTAAGCTGTAAGTTATTACAGCTTAAACTGTAATAACTGAAATGTTATTACATTTCTGAAATGTTATTACAGTTTAAGCTGTAATAACATTTCGTTTGGTTTCAGTTTAAGCTGTAATAACATTTCATTTGGTTTCAGTTGAAGCTGTAATAACATTTCGTTTGGTTTCAGTT
>NW_006799972.1:491764-493261 GCF_000485575.1 Poecilia formosa
AACTTCTGGAGTTTACGTTTGCTGTTCTTCAGCATCCCTCACCTCCTCTATGAGTTTGGAGTTGGATTTCTCCAGCGAGTCGACTCTGCTGTGGAGGCCATGAACCGTGGAGCTGCTCAGAAAAAAAACAAAACAAAAACAACATTTTCAAAAAAACCGCGACTCGTAGAAAACTTTTTTTTGATTAAAAGAACCAAAGCCTTACTTGAGCTGTCGATTCAGTTCTTCTACGTAGTTCTTCTGATCCAAGATGGATGCTATCTGGCTATTCCTGTTGCCATGGAAACATAAAAAAAAAAAAAGAAAGCCAGAGTCATGAGTCAGATTCGGCAGCTGCATGAAGCAGCGACGGAGAGCGGCCGTACCTCTCCTCGCTCCTGTAGTCATCCATGTCGTTTTTCAAGTACATGGAGAAGTCGATCACTCCGACCTGGAAGGAGATGGAAAATAATTACATGAGTCACTTTACTCAGATTATTAACAAATAAAGATTTCAGCACCAGTTTGGATATTCTGTAAAATGCGGTAAATATTTTTTATATCTTAAATGCAAATTGTACATGTTCTGTATAGTTTTGGCTTATTTACTACTCCTACTGTGTTCCTTCAGCAAAATGGCTTTTTTTAGTCTGTAAAGTCCAGTTAACTGATTTCTAAATTAGTAGTTGATTATTGTAAATATTATTTCAGTCCTACCAATTGTTTTTAGTCTGGTGTTATTTTCAGAGATAAAGGTAAATGGGTGGTGTAAAAATATTAATTTTACTGTTTGATGTTTTTTTTGTTTTGTCAGGAGATTATAAATTTATTCACTTTACTTACATTTTGCGAAACCTGCATAAATTCTCAGAATTTTTTTTAATAAACTTGAATCATCATACAGACATAATAACAGAAAAATGAATCTTTTTAGCGTAGCCGCATGATGGCCCAATACGTCATTCTACACATTATTAAGTTTTTAGGTCCTCCGTCGGTTCGATGGCATTTCAAAGCCACGGTTACCTGAGAGTCCAGGTCCTCGCCTTTCACACAGAGGTTGGCGTCGATGACGTTCAGGCCCACCAGCAGGCCCACGATCACCGCTCCCTCCTCCTCCAGCATCAGCGCCGAATCCTCGTAAAAGTCGCTGAGGACGGAGCAGACAGGAGCCCTTAGCGAGGCGCTGCGGTCAGAAAGCGGGCGGGGGCGCTTTGTTTCTCCGGGTCGTACCTGAGCAGGTCTTTCCTGGTGATGAGGAGGCGCAGGTAGTCGGCCAGCCGCTTCTGCATGAGCGCCAGGCGGAGCCAGGCTCTGGCCCGGCCCAGAGGAGTCCTGCAGAACACAGAGGAGGAGTGTCATGCCTCTCTGCTGGACAACCAGCAAACTGCATTCAAACATGAACAACAATTCATCTGACGATGAATCCACTTTGTATTACAGCTGCTGTTTATTCAGCGCAATTATTAGTTATTATTCAGATTCTCTAAAAAACTGATTAGTTGTAACCAAAATCAT
>NW_006799972.1:493334-506882 GCF_000485575.1 Poecilia formosa
ATTAATGTATTTAATTAAATTATAAAATATTTAAAAAATAATTATTGAATTAAGTAAAGATTAATTTAATTTATTTAAATCAATTCATTCAATAAATTATTGTATATTGTACACAATTATTTGTGTGTAATAATTCTGTGTTTATTATTTTCACTTCTTTTACCGAGTTACTGAAACGTACAGAGAACTTTTTAATTGCATTATAACTTATAAAAACACAAACAGATTCTCTGTATTATAATTTTTCCAGGTTTTATAAATTTCAAGCCTTTTCAAGGTAAAAATCAAACTATTCCAGGACCAAACTTTGGAGATAAAAACACACAAAAAAAGACAGTTTCATCCAGCATGATGTCATTTATTACTGTTCTTTCATTGTGTCAGTATTCTGCATCCTGCAGCAGGAATAAGGAAAATCCAAATGTAACTAATTTTATGTTTTGAAGTGTCTCATTCAGCCTGAACAGCTGACTGGTGTGAGAACACTAAAAAAACATTTCAGTAACGTTTAACTACGTAGCAGCCTGTAATTCAATCACACAGATCAATAACTCAATGAGCCATTTGGAATAACCAATATTCAAAATAAAATTAGAAAATGTCCTTGCAATTTGTTTTGGAAGTTAGCAAACAGAAATAATTTTGGTGATTCTAAATCAAGAAAAGTTTAAGTCTGATTTAACTTCAAATATTAGAAATATTAGAAAATCCGACGTCAGATTGACTTCATTAGAAAACCACAGTTTGAATTTCAGCCAGTTTCTGTGACTTTATGCAGAATTCAAACACTTTCAAACTTTGAAGACACCAAACTAAAATTCAAGTTTTTAAAGCGCCTGCATTTGATTTTTTTGTGTTTGTAGTTTTCACAGAACCGTTCTGAAGTGTGTGAAACTTTTCGTTCCGTCTGACTCAGCAGCACCAGAGGAAAAGGACCGGGCCTCTAGCAGACAAACACATTAATGTTCCTCATTCTGCTGATCAGAGAAACAACGAATATTTCTCAGTTGGTTTCCTGTCTGCAGAGTCATCGTCTACGACGTCGAGGGCGTCAAAATCATTTTCATTTTGGGCCGGGTTAAAAACCTGAACGCTCTTAAAGGGCCAGGATGTATTGATACTTTAAACTGGTAAAGTATCAATAAATAACTGTTTCAGCATTCAATTAAAATTAAATAATACTGATTGGTCTCTCTGTTTTTTCACGACAAATTTTGCTGGATGATAAATTGAGCTTATTGTGATAAATGACAACATTGTTTTGAGAACATTTTCAAGTAATAAAATAGGAATAATTGCATAAAAATGCAAGAAAAGATTATAAAACGCCAATAAACTTTTAATTCTGATGAACATTTAAACACTGGAACTGGAAGGCATTTAAAATATTCAAAATAAATATAGAAAACACCAAATAAAATAAATTAAGTCTATGTAAGCAAAATTATCTTTCAAAAAAAGTGATAGTTGAGACCAAACACCAGATGGAAGATTTTTATCAGATTTTTGGTAAAAAGAGAGAAAAACAATAAATCAAGCAAATTAAAATTATTGCATTTCTTTCCTTTTATCGTGCGATTAATTGATTTACTGTTTATCATGACAGGCCTAATTGTTTTTCTGGTTTTTTTTATTCAAAACCACAGATTTTGTGTTGCTAATTTAGAAGTATTTGCAAGGAATTTTTACAATATTTTCAATAATGTTTAAACTTTTCATTACTCGCTGTGTCAGTTATATGACACTAAGTAAACTGAGGCAGCAGTGACTGCCTAATGTTTCTGCAGTAAAATCAGAAGAAATGTGTAGATTTGTTGATTTGTGAAAAACTGGAAGGACTTACTGATGTGATCTGGAGTCTAGAGGGCCACATAAAAAGCTACGGCGGGCCACATTTGGCCCCCGGGCCTCGAGTTTGACACATGCGGTCTACAGCTTTCTCCTTTGAAATTCACTCAGGTCAAGAAAGTAGCAGTCAGTTAAAGCTGACAAAGTTTCACCGTTTACCTGATGGTGGTGCATGTATGTGTTCAGTTAATGTGTGTCTGTATAAAAGCAGGGAAAGGGAGAAGTGAAGCTGAAAGGTGAAGTGAAAGTAAACGGCACAGGTACTTCCCTGAGCCAGATCAGGTCACAGTATCATGTTACTTCTGTTTGTGAGCCGTTAATTGCTGCAGATTAGCAGTGAGCTTAAACAAGCGTGTGGAGGAGGAATTTGATCCTTACTTGAGGCCGGGAAGGTCTCGAACAGAGGCAGAGATCTCTGACGCTTCTGGACACAGCTTCTCCACCAGCTCCAGAGGTCCCCACAGAGACTTGCTGAACCCCAGGAAGGACTTCTTCACTGGGAAAGCAAAGAGAAATAAACCAATGAGAGGAAAATCCGCTGGGGAGGGTAGAAATGTCCAGGGATTCCCAAACTTTTCCATGCCAAACGCCACTAGCTTCCAGCCAGGAAGCCCCTTTTAAGACCCACAGACAGTCAAACTACGTGAACTGTTAGAATTTATTTTAGAGCTGGACGATATGGCTAAAAAATTTATCACAATATAAGCATTTCATATCAGTCAATATCAATATTGATTAGTTTTCTGTTTTAAATCACATATCATTTCCTGTTTTATCCAGTTTTCACGCCACGCCGTTGTTGTTTTTTTATTTTTAAGCAGTTATGAAGCAGAGTGGTGAAACCTTAAACTGCTGCTGCGCCAGTTACTCAGCAGGTTGTTGCTAGGTAACCAAAGAATGAGTGAGCTAGTTGTTGCTAGGTAACCAAAGAATGAGAGAGGTAGTCATTGCTAGGTAACCAAAGAATGAGAGAGCTAGTTGATTTCACCAACTTTGCTTAGTTGGCTGTTGAGCGGCTAAAGTCTTTCCTCTGCCTAAATCTCCCAGAATGCTGTGTGGTTCTGGATCAGACTTCTGTAAAATTATTGATTATTCTATCAGGCATATCATCTATCGATACTGATCACTTGTCCATCGTGTTATTGATTTATTGTCCAGCCCTTCTGGTCAGTAATTTTTCATTTCGTTTAATGCTGCCTCATACTTTGTGATTTCAGTTTGCCATGAGTTCTGTTTAACAAAATATTATCGGGTATATCATGATTTCTGTTCATGTCATAATATACACCCAACGACAAGACACTGTTTTTATTATAAAAATGTGTAATATTTTAAATTAATCACAGATCAAAAGTTGGCGCTGGCTCTGCTAGTTTAAGGAGCAAAGCAGCTTGATCAATTTGACTGGCAGCCAATGAGAAATGTGAGAATGGCAAAAAAACATTTATTTATTTAATTTAATAATCACTTATTATTGATTGGAATAGCGATTAGATGTTCCAAAACGTGTTTTTTTGTTGCCTTCTGTCCAACGTTCTGCGTTCCCACTGTGAAAAACCGCGGCCTCGCCCACACACAGCTCTGAGTCCCTCTACAGGCCGCTGCCTCGCTCACCTCGGAGGCCGTGCTTCAGGCAGTGCTCCATGACCACGAAGAACTGCTGCAGAGGCGGGTAGTCCGAGTCCAGCGTCCGGCCGAAGCTCAGAGCCGACTCGATCAGGCCTTTGATGCTGAGCTTCGCCATGTTCAGCAGGTTGGCTCGCTCCATGGCCATCGGGTCACGCATCGCTGTGGAGGAAACGATCCGCAGTTTAGATATACAGCTCTAGAAAAACTAAGAGCCACTGCACTGAGCCTCATTGAAAACCTCCTGGTTATTCCACCAAACATCGGTTTCTGAACTCTTCCTGAGTTAAAACATTGGTTTTGTTGTTTCTAAATGAATATAAACTTGTTTTCTTTGCATTTGACGTCTGAAAGCTCTGCATATTTTCTTATTTTCACCATTTCTCATTTTCTGCAAATAAAAACAATTTTTTTGCTTTGAATTTCAGAGACATGTTGTCAGTAGTTTATAGAATAAAAAAAAAACAATGTTCATTTTACTCATATACATGTAAAAAGTAAAATTAGAGAAACCGATCGTTTTAAGCGGACTCTTCATTTTCTCGAGAGCTGCATGTTCGGTTACATTTTACTATTCAAAATTTATTACGATATATGAATAACATCAAGTTTGGTCTGGTTATCAGAGCAACTAAACACTGGAATCAAGTAACAATAGAACTACTTTAACATATTTTTACCCAAGTAGAAGTAGAAAGAAGCCATCCAAGAAATTACTCAAATAAGAGTAAAAAAGTATTTGGTAAAAAAAAAAAGTCTACTCAAGTATTGAGTAACTAATCAAATTCTCAACCATTTAGTATTTAAATAATACATGATAAGATTGGCCAAAACATAAATTTAAATGGAAATTACATCAATTTATACAAGTAACAAAAAATAATAAAATAAGGCAGACATTTTTTCCAAATCAGTTTCTTTCAATATAAAACTTATGACTTTTTAATAAAAACTGCAGGTGTGTCTGTGTCTGGTCAACCTTTGGTTTAAACACGTTTGTTTTTCATTCAGTGGGTAGAAAATCCAGAAATTTTACGCAAGAGTAGCACTACTTTAACATATTTTACTGAAGTAAAGGTAAAAAGTGTAGTAAAAATACTCCTAAAAGTAAATTCTTGCAAAGAAGTAACTCATGTAAATGTAACTAGTTATCACCCAATTCTGCCAAGATCTAAAAACGAAACATTTTGAAAATGTAAAAAATATTTAAAGTTTACTTGGTGAGATACCAGAGAAAGATTAGGACTGTGCTGCCCCTCCCCTACTTACTGCTGCTTGCTTCAACCTCTGGGACTGAACGAATTTATACTCAACAAAAACAGATTTATCTACATCGTAAGAGAATATCCTGAACTGCCCTTTAAAAGCACACCATCGTTTCCTGTCCCAGTTTGAGGAAACATTTATGTAACGTTTTGATCAGCAGCATGATGATTTTGTTTTCCAGTGAAACCTTCAGGGCCTCACCGCAAAAACACAAAACCCTGCCAAGTAGTTTTGCTCTAGTTTCAACTGCAAACATTTTAATACACTGCTAGCTTAAAATCTTAGCTTTTAATATGGGAAAAATGTCTTGTTCCACTGGCAGATTGTTACATTTATAACTGCAACCGTCTCATAAATATTAAAGAATTATTGACTTAAAACAAAAAGCTTTTTATAAATTAGTTTTGTCTTATTTCAATGGTTCTGAGATATCTGAACTGGAAATTAGACCAAAGATACTTGGTCAGATTGTGTGATTTTGCAGTGGAGACAGTGTGCCGCGCTTTTAAACGCTCCATGTTTGGAAATGTGAGTTAATGTGTAGCTAAACACACCAGAGGACTGAGCAAAGTCAGGAGACGCTGTTGCAGCAACACATTGGCCTGCAGGCAGCAAGGCTGTGATTTTTTACAAGGAAAAATTATCAGAGGTCAGAACAGAGAAGCTGCTGGAAGCTTTGGGCACAAAAACTAACATGAATTTGTGGAAACAACATTCATAAATATGCAGCTGCAGGTGAAATGGCAAGATTTAGACCAATGTTTATACCTAAACACAACAAGAAAGGGTCTAGACTTTAAAACTTATGTTCGCCCTCCAGTCTCACCAAGCCTGAGCTGTTTAGCAACAAAGAACAAGGCATAAAAAATTATTACTAGATCTGCAAAGACTTAAAGACTAGTAACTAGAATTAAAACAAACAAAAACAAGAGAAGTCAAAAGCCACAATGTTCCCCCCCCCCCAACCTTCATTTCAAGGTTAGGCACTACTTTGTGTTGGTCTGTCAAATAAAACTTCAACAAAGTACACTGAAGAAAATACTACTTCCTCAAAGTACTGTCTGCAACTTGTTGGTGTTAAATAAAAATACAATTTAATTCGGGAATAAATCAGTTAATTGCATGATAAATTAAAATCAGCTTAATAGCTTCCATTTGCATGATTTATTGTTTCTCTTCTTACCAGGATATGCAGGGTTTCCCCAGTGTATGAAAAGTCTGGCGGGCCACCAGGCTTCATTTGGGCCCCACCAGGCTTAGTATTGTTTATTTATTAAATTTTTTTTTTAATGTTTGCATTTATACAATTTTATAGTTGGTGTTCAGGTATTAATCTTATTATCAAGTGATATTTTCAAATTTCCTGTCAATTTTAAACTATTTTTAACTCAAAAACACATTGAGCCGCTGGATGGATGACTGGCAACCGCCACAACCACCAGGCTGACCAAGTTATCTGGGAGAAACCTTGACATGGATGACAAACGGCTTCAGCCTGGTGCATTTCTCCATAATTTTGTTTACAAATGCTTCATAATGAATTTTATTTGCCGTTTCTGTTGTGTTGTTTATTCATTTTAGATGTTTAAAATGTCTTCCAGTTCCAGTGTTAAACATTCATTAGAATTTAAAGTTTATTGATCTTTGAGAACGTGTTCTTGCATTTTTATGCCTTTATATTATATTCATTGAAAATGGTCTCAAAACAACAACATTATCGTTTATCGCAATAACTTTTGGGATAATTTACCGTAACATGTTTAAGTAACATGCAAAACATGAAGGGAATTGAAACCAAATTAATATTTACTCGATACAAAATAAATAAATAAATAGAAGATTTTTATCAACGTCATTTGATTTGATTCATTTTGAAAGCAAGTTTGTGGTGAAGATGGTGACAGCCAGCAGGTTCAATTTAGCTCAGAGTGGGAGTGAAAGAGGTGCGGCTGCTGCAGTAGTTATGAGGGTTTTGTAGTTTAAACAGCTGAATGACACAGCGTGAAGTGTGTTAACCCCAAGAGACGGCATTTCTGAACGCATCATGTGAGGCCTCGGGGCAAACGGAGCAGGATGCATGAGACCAGCACTGATGTGTGAAACATCAAGTGGTCTGTGGAGGTCACGGCCGGGCCCAAGAAATATGCAAGTTAAGCGGCTGCTTATGGTCCCCCACGCCACCAGGAGGCCTCCAAGAGCACCAATTAAAAATAACATTGAATTATACAAACTGAATGCTACTAAACATGGAAAAAACATTTTCTGGATTGCTTTTATAGTTGTTATACAAATAATGATCAATATATTCCTGCTGCCACTGTTGGAGAAATTTAAGATTTCAAACTTGTTAACTTGCTTAATATCAGTTTCATGTTTATCAGTTGATGTTACTTTCCAATAGTTAAAATAATATGGCACACTTAAATAGCAGTCTGAATTTCAAAATTCAAATATTTTTATTTCAGTTTGTTGTAAGGTTAAAATCAATCACCATAATTACACTGGCATGATGCAAGCTAATTACAAGTTATGCTAGTAACAGCAGAGAAGTTTAGGAATGATGAAGCATCTGGTCCTGATTTTTTGGTATATGGGGCTAAATCCTCGTAAAAGTGCGGGGCTGGATCGCGGACAGGGTAAAAAGATGGCAGAGTTTAATTGATCGGTTTGGATCGGGCAGATCCAACTGACTGATGAACCAGCGCTGATGTCTCTGCAGATGTGGACCAGGAGGAATTTGTGAGGCTGTGCACACCCACTTCACTCCAGTGGGTGAAACGCTCGTAATTAGTCATTTAATTTCATTTATTATGTGGTTATTGGGGCCAGTCAGTGGTTTTTGTCATTAAGGAGAAAAAGTTAGATGCGTTCATCTGGTTTATGTGTGATGGGATTCACGGTTCATCTAGGTGATTAACTGAACCACATTTAAAAAATGCATCTGAATAACCTATGTTAATATGATTATAACAACGGGTAAAAATAGTACAAGACAGATTTTTCTTTTTATGCCATCAGTCAAAATGATGGACAACTAAAATGTCTAGCACGACCTCTGATGGGGCCTCAAATGAAAATCTGCTCAGGGCCCCAAAAAGGTTTGGGTCGGCTCTGGTGATGATGAAAACTAGACAGGAGAGAGATGTGCCACAATTTCATTTAGCACAGCCCCATAATGCATACTGTACCTTGGACAGTCCAGTCACCTGGAAGGGAAGTCCTGTGTTCCGACACTTTTGGAAGGACGTGAATGCTTCCTGAAATGGTCTCTGATGCTTTCCTGGCTAAAGCGAAGATAGGAGCCTGCCATCGCCCGTCTCCCACGCCACCTCCACCTCTCCCTGTGCTGCTGTTCGCCTTGTCCCCTGCACCTGATTTCTCCTCCTGTAGCCTGAGGATCCCGAACACCTGGCCTTTCTCCTTGCTGCTGTCCGCCTCGTTCAGAGCCAGGTCGTGCTCCGCGGCAGCAGATGCCATGTTCAAGGGAATATTATCAAAGCTAGCTGAGCTCCGTGATGTAAAAAACACACAAAATTATCCAGCTTCTTCACTTAGTTAGCTAGCGATTTAGGTGAGCATAGCAACAAAATGTCCGGGATCCCACCAGTTAAGTGATGACATTGGTTTAACCAACATGAATTAAAAAAAATAAAAAAAAATCAGCTCCCCACAAAAGTTACACCGCTCCCGGGCGTCAAATAATCCTGAGTTTACCTACATGATGAGCGCTAAAACCTGCTGTCACGGCGCAGCAAACAGGTCCGCACAAAAGGTTCCTTTCCCGTACATCTCGGAGGTGTACAGATTTGTTTACAGCTAACCAAACCGACAGTTGGCGTCTCCCCGGTCCAGCAGCTGCGCCCTGTGAGGAGGCGGCGTCAGGAGGCCCACGAAGCTCACAAAAGGCAGCAAGCAGCACTACGTCATCATTTATAGGCTGCCGCCGAGCTGCTGCCCCCTGCTGCCGGAGGTGGGAACTGCAGGGAGGGCGCTGCTTCAACATGAAGCTTTCACACATTAATTATTAAAGCTCCACTCAGGTTTTACTCCGTAGGGTTTTCAATCAACTTCAGGTATTAAAACTATAATTTCTTTAGTTAGAAACATAGACCTTATAAAGGTTTTCAGGACGTACTCTCCCAAAAATATTTAATATACATAGCAACTATTAAAAAAAGACACTTCCCTCACTGTCTTCTATTACAATCAGACTTCTCTTGTTTTAAAGCATTTAAAAATACCCAAAAATATTCTGGTATATTTTGGTTCAATATTTTTGACAGGAAATTTGCTAATTTCCTTTCAACTTTAAACATTTTCAAATCACATATGATTTAAAAATGTTTAGAGATGAAATTTGAAAATATGACTTGGTAATTTTGTGTTATTGAAGGACATTATTAACAATGCCTAAACTTTGTTGCATTTAGGTATTAGGTCTATTAAAATCTATTAGGTCTTAAAAAAATCTTAAAATATGCTATAAGTTCTTAAAAAAATGTTATATAGCCAATAATACTAGCCTTTTTTTAAGACTATGAAATCTTAAAAATGTTAAAACATAAAAAACACAATTATACATGTATACATAATCTAAAATGTGCTAGAGCGCAAAATTGCACAGTGGCAGCAAACAATATGTTACCACCTGGTATGACGTTTGTTGTTATGAATTATCACACCGTTAAAAATTCAAATTAAGAAACTATGTACATGATTCCTTTTGAATTACACAGTAGATGATTAACTATAGCAGAAATTATGGGTGATCATTGCTTGACTCTTCATCATGTGTTGGTATTTTGCACCATAAAAATATAAAAACAAATTATGAAACAAGAAATAAACATTACCTTTTGTCAAATTCCATCATCAAAATCATCAAGCCAATATACATAAACTATTCTGATTAATGTTCCAGTTTTATTAATCAAGTCAACTCCAAACAGGTGGATTTCAAGCCTTGATTTACAGGAACTCAGGGTTTCGGCAGTTTTGCAGTTTTCTGGGAGTTTGGATTGTAAAAACTGAATGCTGCTTCTCCATGTTTGGTTCTGGTTCTGGAGATGCAGAGCAGAACCAGAACCAGAACCAGAACCAGAACCAGAACCAGAAGACCTCAGCAACAACAGCAGATCTTTAATGTATTTTGGTGTTAAGCCGTTCAGTGATTTATAAACTAACAACAGTACAGAGGATGTTTCATTGCTGTCTTTAAAATTAAAAATGCACCGTAATAGTAAAACATGCTGTAGTGGATGTTGACCGTCATGGCTGTTTTTCAGCAAGGTCAGAGTTTTAAACGTTGGGCCTACCTTGACTGTAAGCCAGGCGCTCCATGCTCTCGCTGTGAGTGATGCCCCAGCGATGGAGGCTCTGGGGGGAGTACATGCTGAGCGGGGCGCTCCTCCGTCTCCCTAAGAGACGTCCTCAAAATGGTTCGTTCTGCAGTGGACTGTGAAGACTAAGCCAGACAGGAAGGTTCAGCTGTTCGTCTGATATCCAGGTGACCCGATGCTCTGCACTGTGGAGGATTTTGGTTTTGCAATCCAGTTTGGCCAGACTTGATGTGCTCAGCATGGATGGATCTGCACGAAAAAAACATTGATCTAAAAAAATCACAGGCTGGAATAAAATGAGCCTCAATGCAGATTTGAATAACACTGGCTTGTCTGGACTTATGCTGATTGATATAATGTGACAAGATCTGGAATAAACTAAGAGTCCACTGCACTGAATCCCATTGAAAACCTCCTGGTTATTCCACCAAATACCGATTTGTGAACTCTTCCTGAGTTAAAACATTTGTATTGTTGTCTGTAAATGAATGTGAACTTGTTTTCTTTGCATTATTTGAGGTCTGAAAGCTCTGCATCTTTTTTTTATTTTCTGCAAATAAAAACTAATTTTTTTGCTTTGAATTTCAAAGACATGTTGTCAGTAGTTCATGAAATAAAAGAACTATGTTCATTTTACTCAAGCATTTACTTATAGAGTAAAATCAGAGAAACTGATAATTTTAACTGGACTCTTAATTTTTTCCAGAGCTGTATAAAATTAAAAATCCAGTTTCATGCCTGCAGAGAGAAATGCTTAATTAATAAATGCATCTACTATGATTTTATAACTGAAAAAATGTGACTAAATACTGAATTTCTAGTTAATAGGCTGCTATTGTTCAAAGTTACAGAAGTCTTTCTGTATTTTGTCGATATTGCCTTACCCCAAAAACACACATCTTTCAACATAATGCCCCTGTTCTTAAAACAGGAGAATAATTTCAAATAAATCACAAACAAAAAACTTCCAGAATGTAAATATTTCTTACCTTTTCTTTTCATAATAACCCAATGAGCTACTATTGCCATGAAATGGCTGAAACCCTTCGATCTTCCCAGTAAAGTATAGCATTACAGAGGAAGCGCAGCGTTACTCTTCCTCTGCTGTGGTTTTCCTGTTTCTCCCTCTAATCTCTTCGGACTGACCAGAGATCATATGACCAGCTCAGCAGCCCTTTAGCTGCTGCTGTACTGCCTGAATCAATTTCCAAAACAAACATTTTAAAATATTTCATTCATTCTAAGTCGTAATATACGAGACTGTATATATTTATTGTAAATTTTGACAAACCTTTTCTTTACATTTACATAATCAGATGGACCAAATTTAAAGTGGAATTTTTGATATTTTAAGGACAAAAATTACAATAATTCATATAAGTAACAAAATATTTTTTCCCCAATTCAGTTTCTTTAAAAAAAAAACTTATAAAATTTTAACAAAAAACTGCAGGTGTGTGTCTGGTTAATTTTTAGTTGAAATATATTTGTTTTAGAGTAGAAATATTTCATAATAAAATTACTCAAGTAAAAGTTAAAAGAACAACAAATTACTCAGGTAAATGTGAGTAATGTATATATATGTATAATGGCAATTTATAAATTGCCATTATAAATATGAATGAAATCACTAAAAGATCCCTTAAAAATGCCACAAACCCAAAAAGTAAACACTACATAACTGTTATAACTGTTACTCCTTGTAACCTGAAAAACAAAGAGAAAATTGGAATAAATAAATACATATTTCAGATTGTAAGCATATGTAATACATACAATAACTAAAGGTTAAATTCATGATTTCCTCTTAAGCCTGAGCACTGGCACTGCTATTTGAAAATATTCCACACTATATCATAATATAAATGCTTTTTGTTAAAAAACATAATAATAATGGCATAGTTATTTAGTCATATATTCACACATTTTTATGTTTAGATTTTTATGCAGATACTAATCCATTGAAGTAACTTGTTATTATCTCATTGTGGCGCTTTTGGACTCATTTCTGAACCACACCTAGCATCCCATTACTCACCAACAAACTGCATGAAATCCCAGATCAGCCTCCTTTATAAAGACGGATAAACCAGCCAATCACTGAGCTGTCCACGAGATGTTTTATTTTTTCCACCAATGAATACAGGATGCTGTTTCATCGTAGTATTACCATTCACTGTGCAGAAATCCTGCAGACAGTGCTACTATTCAAAACACATGATGTTATCATAATTATGGTTTACATAAGGAACACATTTTAGCTAAACTTAAATAATATGACCCAGCGATTTTGTCAACTTCTTGTTTAATGCTAACACATCCTAACGTAACTGAATACATGTGCATTCCTGCATCTCACCTCAAAATGAAGAAACACAGCAGTAATCGTCATTTAGCTTGTATGAAATCTGTCCAGCAGCTGAGGATGAAGGAGGTAATCAGCAGCTCTCAGATGTCCCAGAGTGTGGATAAACTTCCATCTGTCCATGTACGGCTGCAGGCAGAGAGCTGGTACATGCTCCGGAGATATCACCGACAGAAACCACAACCATCACCCGACACGGCACCCAATGACAAGAGGCAGGAGGCTGGGAGAGGGGAGGGGTTCGGGATAAACAGGAGGAGGGATGGAGGCTGGTAGGGGGAGAAATGAAGCAAAGAGGTGATGGGAGACACGTAGACTTAGAGAAAACACAGAACAGGAAAAACAGCAAGTGACATTTACTTCTTCACGTATGGAAAGTCACAGGTTAGCAGGATGTTTGAATGAATGTAGAAAATGATGAATGAAAACGCCACACCCATGACCAACCAATCAGTGAAGAGAACGAGGAGGCGGGACTTGTGAAAGCAGCAACGTGATTGGCTCGTTTTGAAGTGAATGACTATGCGGATAACAGCGCTGCTGGAAAATGATCTGAATAAAAACCAGTATTCCCAGTGAGAAAAGGGCTGCAGAGACGTTTGATGCTGGAAGTGTGAATCATTTGAATCAAGCTGGTATTAATTTTACACACTTCTGTTCATGCGAAATGCATTTTTAATGGCGGTATTATGGTGTTATTCCATCTTTTGTGTCAGTTCCTTTATGAAAAAAGCATCCCCTCATCATGATCCTGCCAACACCGTGTTTTGTTACGTAGATTGTATTTCAGGGAAACATGAAGATTTAGTTTTCCTTCACAAAGCAGCAAATTGTAACATTTTAGTCACATTAGATCACTTTTGCTGCATCCCAGCTTGTGACTGGAGTTGGTTAGTAACTAGTTACATTTACTCAGTTACACTTACTTGAGTAACCTTTTGGGTAAAATGTAATTTTAGGAGTATTTTTTTTTACTATGCTATGCTTTCTATTTGAGTAATTTTACTACTCTTACTTCAGTAAAATGTCTGGATTCTCTATCCACAGTCTGTTCTTCACAGATTGAAGAACAAACAATTGCTTTAACCAAAAACGATGTATATA
>NW_006799972.1:506942-526447 GCF_000485575.1 Poecilia formosa
TTTTTGCTAAAATTTCATAAGTTTTACATTGAAACTCGTGAATTTTTTTCTTTTGCTTGATTTGTATGTAATTATGTTATTTGTGTAAATTGTCTTAATTTTGGTCTTATCTGCACAAAAATTTCCAACATATTTTATATTTTTGTCCATTTGATGATGTATTTTTGAAATACTAAACAATTGATGTTTTGATCAGTTTCCAAATATTTATTTTTACTCTTGTGTAATTTCTTGGATGTCTACTTTTTACTTTTACTTGAATAAAAATATGTTGGAAGTGCTTCTATTAGAGTACAATTTTTGATACTCTACCCACCTCTGAATGTGGCAAACAATTATTACAATTATCTTTTAACTTTCTTCTTGACGCTTCCATAAATACCATATTTTTGAGGTAAATAACAGTTGCCCTGTCAACCTGAGTCTTGTGCTGCTGAGTTTTTAACAATATTCACTATTAATTGTTCATTACAATTTCTATCTACTAATTAGGCGATCAACAGGTCTCTTATGTAAAGGTATTAGAGTTAAGGAGACTAAATATGCATTTCAGGCTTTTCAGACTTTTATTTACAATATAAAATGTTGTAAAAAAAAGTACATTTCCTTACACTTTGATTGCTCTATCAAATAAATATATGTATGTTTGTGTTGTGAATAAATGTGATAAATGGATGTGAATATGATTGCAAGGCACTGCATATGTCTGAGTGGAAGCTGCTCTATTATGAGGAAATAAAAATACACAGCAACTTTTATAATGCGGCAGGTTAAGTAGTGCGTCATTGGAGCATTTGTGCTTTTCCCTTTAATTTTTATGTGACCATAAAATAATACAGTAAATGTTTGACTATGAGGAAATGAGTCAGGACTGCTGTAACTCCTTCATCACTGACTTCTTGAAAAACTAGAAAAACACTCATAGTTACATAAATAAATGTTGATATTGTGTGTGTTTTCAGTAAATAAAAGTGAAGTGTTTTTTCTTCCTTTTAACCCAGCCTCTGAAGATTAGTGAAGTAAAAAAATACCAAAAATAACAATACAAAAATAATCATTAACAACTTATAAACATGTATTTACAAGCCGACTGTCTGAGGGACAGTGCATAGATAGCGTAGTGATCCAGACCCAGACTTTAGTCCTCAAACTCTGCAGCGTAAAGCACCTGCTGGAACTTCATGCGGACCTCCATCCTTTTTTTAATGGTGAGCCTCTTCAGAGAGGGCAGCAGGCTGAGCAAAAACAGTTCGTCTTCATCCCTGAAATTGCTGAATGCATCAGCAGAACTTGGCCCAGTTTCTGCGGGAGCTTGTCTTCTGCGTTTAGGAGAAGGTTCGATGATCTGGTGGCAGCTTGGAGCGGGCTCTGCAAGAGAAAAACTGGTGGTGACAACTGGGAGCGGATCAAGCAGCCTCTTCTTGTCTTCCTCTTGCTCTTTTTCCATGTCGTCTGTTCTTCCAGTTGCCTGTGTGCCACAAAAACATGAACAATTTACTGGTTAGTGCAGTCCATAATGTCTTCTTACCTTGTAAAAACTGTTCGTAGCCTGTAAGCTACTGATGATGTTGCCTATGTTCAAAATTGGGTAGATCTGGTTACATTCCCTTGAGTAACATTTTTGAAAAAAAAAAAAAAAAAAGTACTTATTAGAGTAGTTTCACAGCACTGTACCTTTTTCTTCTACTTGAGTAATATTATTATTGCGTCGACTTTTTTTTTTGTTTTTTTTTGCTACGATTCATTTTGCCCCCACCAAAATAAGCCGATGCACTGAATAAGGGACTGCAAATTGGTCAAACCCTTCTGGGTTAAACTGGTGGATTTGCTGAGTAACTGGTTGGATGTACCGGTCCCATTGACACTTACCCTACATGCCTGTTAGGAGATGGAACCCAAATAACAAATAAAAATGGGTAGGGTGGTAAAGTGGAGGGGCCAATGGTCCCCACAGATTCTATTGTTTTTCATAGCGCATGCTAACTGCGTGTTATTATTACCCCTAGCAACAGTTGCCATGCTGCTGACAATGATGTCATCAGCATGACTTTAAATAAAGTCTGTGTCATGAGGCCCTGGTAAGGATGACTTTGTGATGTCATAGAGTCATGACATCACCAACTGATCAGTTAATTCTCAGGTCAGTTAACACAGAAATCATTTGGACATTTTAGCTAAGCTCAACACAGATAAGTAACAAAAGCTCACAGCTCAATTTTTTTTGGGAAAAACATGAAAAAAAGGTTCTCCAACAAAGTCCATCCTGGTCAAACAACCCCGGATTACAGGAAAAAATCGTTCTCAGTGAACTTCTTTGGAAAGTGATTGAAAAATCTGCGGACAGACTAACTCTGCATCTTGTCAGAGAAACATTTTTGGAAGAACACCATGAGGTTTGATCTTACTTTTGAGAGAAACAGGAGAATTAAATGTGGATGTTCTCTCAGAGGTGTCAGAAGAGCTGAGTGAACGGATTTTCCAAAGTATCGCCAAAGATGCTTTCCACTTGGCATCTGGACTGCATTTAATTGGACTTTTTATTATCCAGAAGGACATAAAGTTATTGTGGAAAAATTCAAACATCACCGGAGAATCCTGTTCCTCCAAAGAAAATGTTTACATCTACAAAATGAAAGATCAGAAAGAATTTTTTTCCTAGGACTGAGGATTATACTCAGGCAGGCATGAACCCTGAACGATTTTTGAGGGGCGCGAAAGAGATGGGTTTCAGACGTGGAACCGAAGAGGAAAGAAGAAATATGGTGGAAAAAATTCTTTGGCAATTGGTTTATAAGTCCAGTCATAGAGCTAGACATGCCGCTTACAAAATGAAGCACACCATACCTGTCCAGAAAAAGCTTGCTCCTAAACTCTGGGAAGAAGTAAAGGACATAGATTTTATCTTTTTTGACAAGATGGAAAGAAACCTCTGCAGATATAACTTTCAACTTCTCTCAGGCAATGATAATTTAGTTAGAGAATTGGTGTTTAAGAATTGACAACCCAATAATTAGTGACAAGGTTATACAGTGTTTCAAAAGAAACACTGCAGGTCCTAACTTGGAGGCAGGTCCTCCAGTTCCAGCAAATTCAAAAAGACCAAATCTTGGTATTTTTGTCAGGCTTTCAGCACCAAGGTTTGTCTGCATTGGGAATATTTTTGTGTTCCCACATATGGCGCATTGTGCATCCTCTCTCCTGGAAAGCGTCCCTTCGACACGACACATCCTGTTTCTGTTGACATCAGGCTTCACCTCAACAGCAGGCTTCACCTCAACAGCAGGCTAATTTATCTCAACATCAGGCTTCACCTCAACAGCAGGCTTCACCTCAACAGCAGGCTTTATCTCAACATCAGGCTTCACCTCAACAGCAGGCTTCACCTCAACAGCAGGCTTTATCTCAACAGCAAGCTTTATCTCAACATCAAGCTTTACCTCAACATCAGGCTTTATCTCAACATCAGGCTTCACCTCAACATCAGGCTTTATCTCAACATCAGGCTTCACCTCAACATCAGGCTTTATCTCAACATCAGGCTTCACCTCAACAGCAGGCTTTATCTCATCAGTAGGCTTTTTCTCAGGCTCTTCATTCTTGTCTAGGTCTTTGAAGTCTATTGATTCAATGTTTTCCAAAACTAGATCACCTTTGTTCACATATTAATAGTCTTTGTTTATATCCTGGTCATCAAAGTCTACTGCGTCTTGGCTTTCAATGTTTTCTCGTCCTGACTCAGAGGCCGTTCGCAACTCAGAGGCCAGTCCTATCTCCGAGTGAGGACCGTCCTCTGAGTCTGGACCTGCCTCCGAGTCAGGACCGGCCTCCGGATCAGGACCGTCCTGCGAGTCAGGACCATCCTCCGGATCAGGACCGTCCTCCGAGTCAGGATCTGCCTCCAAGTCAGGACCGTCCTCCGAGTCTGGACCTGCCTCCAAGTCAGGACCGGCCTCCGAGTCTGGACCTCCGTCCGAGTCAGGACCGGCCTCCGAGTCTGGACCTGCGTCCGAGTCAGGACCGGCCTCCAAGTCAGGACCGTCCTCCGAGTCAGGACCGTCCTCCGAGTCAGGACCGTCTTCCGAGTCTGGACCTGCGTCCGAGTCAGGACCGGCCTCCGGATTTGGACCATCCTTTGAGTCAGGACCTGCGTCCGAGTCAGGACCGTCCTACGAGTCAGGACCGGCCTCTGGATCAGGACCGTCCTCTGAGTTGGGACCGTCCTCCGAGTCTGGACCATCCTCTGAGTCAGGACTGTCCTCTCAGTCAGGACTGTCCTCTCAGTCAGGACTGTCCTCTGAGTCAGGACCTGCCTCCGGATCAGGACCTACCTCCGGATCAGGACCTGCCTCCGGATCAGGACCTGCTTCCGGATCAGGACCTGCCTCCGGATCAGGACCTGCTTCCGGATCAGGACCTACCTCCGGATCAGGACCTGCCTCCGGATCAGGACCTTTCTCCAAGTCAGGACCAGCCTCCGGATCAGGACCGTCCTCTGAGTCTGGACCTCCCTCCGGATCAGGACCGTCTTCCGGATCAGGACTGTCCACCGAGTCGGGACCGGCTTCCTTAGCTTACTCAAAGCTACCAATTAAAGTATGCACCTTATTTTTTCTTGAATATTCTTAAATGTTATACTATTTATTGCACAGTTGTTTCTCTGCACTGATGTGCTGTATTGTAAATAGTGTATTTTTCAATGTTCAATATATTATGTACNTCCTTAGCTTACTCAAAGCTACCAATTAAAGTATGCACCTTATTTTTTCTTGAATATTCTTAAATGTTATACTATTTATTGCACAGTTGTTTCTCTGCACTGATGTGCTGTATTGTAAATAGTGTATTTTTCAATGTTCAATATATTATGTACTTTTTTGGAAAAGTGATCCGACTCAGTTACATAACCCTCGGATCACAAGTCCTATTTTTATTTCTAATAACAGCACAGTATTTTCTGTTACAGTAATATGCAATATATTATTATTATACGGTTATTACTATCATTATTATTAATCTAGATTTTTATTTTAAGTGAAACGTTAATACTTTAAGAACTTTTTTTCTTTTGTGAACCAGACTATTTTCACGTAATAGTGGTATAGTGGTATAATAAAGCAAGAACACATTCTCAAATATCAATAAGTCTTAAATTCTAATAAACATTTAGCACTAGAACTGGAAGACATTTTAAATATACAAAATAAATAAACAGAAATAAAAGAAACAACAAATGAAATCCTTAATAAAAAGTTGATCAGTTGATCAGACTGAAGACTTTTATCATCCAGTTTTTGGTAGTAAGAGAAAAAACGATTAAATTATTGACCTAACTTTAATTTATCATGCGACTAACGGAGTTATTGCTCATTGTGCCTTTATCAAATATTTTCTAATAGTTACTGATTAATTCAGAAACTTGACAAGGGCTTTTGTTTTGAAGGAACCAAAGCGGATGTTGTCAGCCGTGATAACAGAAGAACCATCTTCTCTGTCTACCATCAGGTGTTTCCATGTCGGTTTGTAATGTCCGATAAAAGAATCTGAAAACTCACTCAGCGTGAAAGTTAAACACCAGCAGAAATCCAACTGAAAAACTCTCTGAATTGACGTCACCTCCTGTGGGTCCCCCACGCTCCCTCCGATCTCCGGCCGTAGTTTAACGTGTGCGGTGAGCCAGGCCATCTGGCTGAACAGCCCCGGGACCTGCACCTCCCACGGGAGGTCGTTTTCGTCCTGCTGGGGGAACTGTCTCCGCACCAGCCGCTTCCTCGCTTTACAGAACTTGTCGCGCAGGTTTTTCCACAGCAGCTTCACTTCTTCCTCGGACTTCCCCATCGCGGCGCCTATCTCTTTCCACGCCAGGTGCCCCTTCACGCTGTTCCGGTAGTCCCCGCGCGACTGGTCGTACAGGTTCGGGTGTTCGCGCACGAGCTCCGCCAGCTTCTCCTCGGTTGCGTTCATCGCGACGTCCTTTCGCTCGGACGAGACGACCTCCAGCTTCACCGTCAGACGGAAGTACGAAGTTCAAGCGAATTCAAAATAAGTGCTTTGGTTTAACGACACCTAGACTCGATAATGCGGCTTTATTCAAAGCTTTACACAATATAAAAAAAATGCTCAAAAAAAAAATAAAGGGAACATTTCACTTTAATTTTGTGTGTGGCTCCAAATCCAGGCCTCCATTGGTTAATAAATTTGATTTCCATTGATGATTTTTGTGTGATTTTGTTGTCAGCACATTCAACTTTGTACAGAACAAAGTATTCAATGAGAATATTTCATTCATTCAGATCTAGGATGTGTTATTTGAGTGTTCCCTTTATTTTTTTTGAGCAGTATATATATATATATATATATATATATATATATATATATATATGTAAAATCAGGTGTGTCTCTGGTGAATTTTAGGTTAAAACATTTTTGTTTTTCATTCAGTGGGCAGAGAATCCAGAAAATTTACTCAAGAGTACAAAGTACTTCAAAATAAAATTACTGAAGTAAAAGTAAAAAGTACAGCGTAGTAAAAATGTTCCTAAAAGTAATTTTTTTCAAAAAAGTTAATCAAGTAAATGTAACTGAGTAAATGCAACTAATTACTACCCAACGCTACACATTAAATTTATTTTATTTCACATAGTGACATCAAATGTTGAAAGTGGAACCCATCTGTTTACTTGAGTACATTTTTAAATAAGTACTTCTAGAAGTATTTTAACTATGCTGTAATTTTTACTTTCGAGTCATTTGTTTACAAAAATAAAAATAGTTCCTCCTGAGTAAAATTTACCCACTGAATGAAGAACAAACATGTTTTAACCAAAACTCCACCAGACACATCTACAGATTTTGTTTTCATAAGTTTTTATTGATAGAAACTGATTTTGAAAAACCTTTTCTGTCTGATTCTATTTTAATTATTTTAATTTTGTTCTTTAAAATACCAAAATTTCTACTTAACTTTATATTTTGGTCCGTCTGATTATGTAATCCTGAAATATTAAATGATTGATAATTTAATCAGTTACTCAGTACTTGAATAGACTTTTTACTCTTGAGTAATTCTTTCAACAGCTGCTTTTTACTTTTAGCTGAGTGAAATTATGAATTTGTGCAATTTAGTTACAGGTAAACAAAGCATATAAACAATTTATCAAAGTTTCTCAGACTAGACAGCCTCCATGCCACGCCGCATTGATGCAGTAATTCATGCAAAAGATAACTCAATCAAATTACTTTTCAGAAGTCTGACATTTTAAATTAAATATCTTTTTTCATTTATCTTAACATTCCAATTTTCTGAAAAAATAATTTTTCTTTAAAACAAGAAATAAACGCTTTAAATATTTTTATAATGTGTCTTAGAACAGGGAATTGGTAAAATAATTTAAAAAAGGATATTGTATTCTGTAGAATATTCAGTAAAGGTGAACATATTTTTATTTCCAATATTGGCCTCACCAATCCCCCGTTTTAACAGGAATATTTACAGCTTTATTAATATTTCTGCTTTTTCTGAATCCTGCCTGTTAGTAAATCTATTTTTTCTACAAGGTTTCTGATGGGATTGAATTAAAGATTCAGTTTAGTTGAGCTTCTGCTGCACTTCAGTGACACATGAGGTCGAATTCAGAAAGACAATTAAATACAAAATTTATTAAGCAAATGTACAACAGCTTCATAGGCTATCTTACAGCTCAAATATAGAGAATTTCTTTCATTTCCACTCATTAGGAGTGAACATCATATTCAACTTAAGATTTAAATTCTGTAAAGAACTGTGAAAACATTTAATAAAAAACAAAAACACTCAATTTTGAAACCTTTCAAACCAGGAAAGCTGATCTGAAATCTGTTTTTATCAGTGTCAGGATGATCTAACAAAGGAAGTATTCTTACTAGAATAAAAAAGAAAGCCTTTAAAAAACATCAAATATAAAGAACATCTTTACAACGTATTGTTTTCAGCTGATCACCTTTGACCTTACTACGCTGTCTTCCCACTGCAGTGTGGCGTTTTTGTCTTGCATTTAAAAAAAAAACAAACAAAAAAACACTAATCTTTGGGATGAATTATTTTTCCCCACAGCACCGAAACAACATTAAGTGCAATTAGTTTCTATTAGTTATGACTGGTATAATGCTCCTAATCTAAAATAATGTAAATGTTTTCAAAGTCAAATTACAAACTGAAATGTACCTTTTCATTGCACTTTGTAAGTACGTCCTTTTATATTTGTGATAAATTGTATTACAATACCCAAATATCATACAAAATGTAAGAAGAACAAACCGTCAAATACAAACATGTTCAGCAGATACTAAAGCGCTAACATCTTAGCAAAGGGAGAAAGTTTTGTCCTTCATCTTAGATCTTTAGGTACAGTGTGAAACCAGAGCTGCAGACTGAACTTCTATGTGGGGTGGATCTGTGTCACGGCTCTGCACTAAATGATGTCGTTTGTGAAAGTCGATAAGCGACTTCCTTGTCAGCTCTCCTGCTTAGAAGTGATACTGTAGTAAAACTGGTCTTGAGAGATGCAGACAAACTCCAGGGTGGATCTGAAGAGAGTCGGGCGACATCAGTACACGCCTCGTAGCCCGCCGCTTCGGGAGCCTCCGCCTCCTCCTGAGCTGCCGTAGTAACCGCCGCCCCCACGGCCTGAAATGGCGGCGGAGAAATATCAGTAGCTTGTCAACTGAAGGTTTCCAGACTGTGGAGCCCAGCAGCGTGACGTCATACGTCACAGCCAGCTGCTGGCTAACGATGACTAGCATTGGTTTTAGCTGCTAAATTAGCAATATAACACACTAAATCTTAAATGTACGCCTGATATATAAAAGAAAAAGTGACAGTGCTTTGCCACACAATGACAACTAGATAACAAGGTCAGGAAAAAGTTTAAAGACAAAAATATGGAGGGAAAGAGAGGTAGTTCAGTTATGCTAGCTTGACTTTGATGATCGTAATATGTAGATGTGATGTGGAATTCATTGTGTTTCAGTTCAGTTAAAAAAATAAAAAGGCGACCTAAACACACAACTCTGACAGATCATCATTAGTGAACAGAACGGTTCTACCGCGGCAGTGCGGCTATGCATGGCATGTAAAAGAATGGTGTGAAATTTCAGGGTATAAACAATAACATGCAGGGGGTCCATAAGTGATTTGTGATCGTCTGAATGAGAACTCACTCATCTCTCCTGCCCCATTAGCCGTTGAGTTGAGGAAGAGCTCAATGTAGCGATGCTCTGTGGAGAAAACGTCCAAGTGTTAAAGATCAACCTCCTGATGATAAATGTTGCCTTCCTGACTCTCTTCACCAGAAAATAAACATGTAAAATCAGCTGGTGGCTGTAATCAACAATTACTTTTCAATAAAGACACCATAAAAAACACTAGCAAGAACCCTTCATTGTGGATGTTGTTACTGAGAGAAGATCTGATTTAGGCTGCTACCTCACAGAGGGAGGCTTCAACAAATAACAGGATGGTTACATTTAGCCCTTCTAGATATTTTAAACATTGTCATGGGCTTAAAATGGTCCAAATGGCTCAATTTGGAAATGTTAGGAGCCTTTTAGAAATCACAAACTTTAAGTAAGAATCTGTGTCTCAACCATGTCAAGGTGCTGATTATTTTTTTTCTTATTTCTCAGATACATTATGTTATGTTTTGTCTCATTTTAACATAAAGGAAAGCTACAGAGAGATGAAAAACCTTTTGAATGTGGTTCTTATTTCCTAACAGGAAAATGTCAAACAGGTCAGAAGCTTTACAAGCAGCATATTGTCCACAAAAACAAAGTCAGCAGATTTTTCATCACTTCAGTATCCATGATTTCCTGTATCATCAAACTGTCGCACAGAAACAGAAACACGTACGCATGTTGTGTTTGTCTTTGGACATGGCGGCCACAGCATCTTCATGGGAGCGAAACTCCACGTCTGCCTCTCCGGTCGGCTTCCCGTTCGGCGCCATGTCGATGTGGATCCTCAGCGGGTTCAGAGGAGAGAAGAACTGGGAAAAATAAAAAACAGGGCTCCATTTTATGATTCTGCTGCAGTATTTCCTGCAGTCTGACGGCAAAGGGACGATTATTACCAAGTTTACATCTACATGCAGTTGCTCTAATTCTACTACAAGAAAGAAGAAAATTAAACCAACTGCAGGGAATAAAAATGGAGGAAAACCTTATATTACTACCACACCAGGTACTCCAGTGCTTAGTTACTCTCTGTAAAAAGTCTCACATCAATTGTGTTCTTACTTTTGCAACGTCGCCCTCTGAGGCCCGAAAAGGTAAACCCCTCATGTGAACAAAATGGCCGCCGTGGAAACTTGAGCCGCTATCGGATTGTCCACTATAACCGTGGCCTCCAATTCCTAAAGACCAAAAAACAAAATGTTAGAAATTTACCAAGTGAGACAAACTGAAGTAGCTTTCAGAAAAGAATAAAACTTCACATAAGTCAGCATAACTTTCAAAAAATGTGTTTAAAAATGCGAGAAAACTGTAGAGTTATCTAAAATGTTAATTTATTCTAGAAACAAATGATCCGTTTAGCTGGATTGAATCATAGTTATTCATGTTTTCATCAGGAACTGGAGAACTTTACCTCGTCCTCCTCTGTCTCCTCTCATCCGGTCGTCAAACATCCCGTCGCTGTAACTGTAATCACTCAGACCGTTGTAGCTGTCAAAGCTGCTGTAACCTAAACGCAGAGCGAACGGAAAACACAATACACACATAAAAACACTTTAATTCAGCTAAAATAAAATAGACTGTCTTGACTCAAACATTAAAATCACTGGCAGAACAAACCTGCTGGTAAATCATCTCTTTATAAAGAAACTCAAATAATGCATTTTTAGTTTAGTTATAGTTTACATATTTCAAACAATTCAAATACTTTGATGTACATTTAGATAATGAATATCAACTCTATACACGAAAACAAAGTAGGCAGAAGGATAATCCACTCATCTTGCCATTTTTTACACATTCTTCATTTTAATGAAATAAAAAAATGAAACAAAAATATTCCTATATAACACATACGGATGCACTGATGTGTTGATCAGCCAATTTTCTTAATGTTTGGAGATCAGAGATCAGAGATCAGTGGATCTTTTCTACCGGAGCTGAACTCTGCTGTCCTGTTGGAGGTTTTATCTGACAGACCAGCTCTTCTCTGCACACTTACAGCTAACAACATTTCACACAAAAATAATTGGTGTCGGGGGGGAAAAAAAGGAATTGGCAGGTTAGGCTTTTTAAAGATCAGTAATCAGAGAAAACTGCAATCGCTGCTCCCTTAATGACACACATACACAGCCCTGGAAAAAATTCAGAGGCCACTTAAAATGATCAGTTTCTTTGATTTTACTTTGCATAGGTCCATGTTGGAGTAAAATGAACTTTGTTCTTTTATTCTATGAACTACTGACAGCATGTCTCTGAAACTCAAAGCAAAAATTTAATATTTATTTGCAGAAAATGAGAAACGGTCAGAATAACACAGAAGATGCAGAGCTTTCAGACCTCAGATAATGCAAAGAAAACAAGTTCATGTTCATTTAGTAACAACGACATTAATGTTTAACTCAGTTCAGAAATCAGGAACCAGGAGGTTTGCAGTGGACTCTTAGTTTTTACTGCACATTACGGGGAACTGCAGCTGAATGTCAGGTTGTTACTGTTGTCATTGCTGCTGCTCATTTCCGGTTATAAACTAACTGATCTGTTGGCTCTTCAGGCCAGGATACTGAACAGACAAATGTTTGACCATTATTGAGCCAGCAAGTGAAGTATTTCATTAAACTGAGATAAAGGGTAGGATTAAATAAGCGTTCACTTCTTCCTACTCCTTTCAAACAGAAAAGTCGTGGTAAACTAATTATTCTGTTCTTGTTTACGTATGCATGTTTTTTCACTGCTCGTTCTCTTGTTTTTAAAAACCTGTTTGAAATAAATAAATCGACTCAAGGCTTACCTCCTCCGTAGCCGCCTCCGCTCCTCATGTTGTCCAGCAGACCCAAGCTGCGTCCGGGCCCGTAGAGGCTCCCCCGGGGCGCCGCTATGACCGGCCTGTCATAGGGCCCGGGCCTCTGGGTTGACGTTCCCCGCCGGGGGAGGTCATAGTGCGCTTTGATCTCCCAGCGGCTGCTCTTAAAGATTTCTATGTACCTGCAACACGAGAGGCCCGGGGGACAACGGGGAGGAAGGTGAGAGGCTTACCGTGCAGAAACGACACAGACAGACAATGAAAACAGAAACTTACAGCCATAGAAACATAATCTGGGCATTTTCCTGTTCTAGATTTCTACCTCACCACTGATGCGTACGGCTTAATCCATACAAGGTGTTTAGGTCTAGCTTTGACTTTCTGCTGCCTGAGCATCACTGAGATGCTCTGATGGTCCTAAACCAACACTGGCAAAACTATTCACACCCTCCAAACATTTTCCATTTCTATACTTTTACTGCCTCCAAGTATTAAATCTGGATTTTCTTCTATAAAACCAACACAAAATGGTACACAACTGTGAAGTGGAAGTGAAATGATTGATGGTCTGCAAAAATTCTTCCATCAGGATGGATGGACAGAATGTAGGAAGTCTAATTTTCAAACCTCCGCCAAAGACTCTTAGACAGGTCTATGTGTACTTTGACTGGACCGTTTTAACACTGTGATCAGGGGAAAAAAGTTAGCCTGTTTCTAGCTGGTTGTCTTTCAAAATTACACTAAATATAAGTAAAGACCAACCCTCTGGACAGTGTGTTGAGGCTCATGTGCAGCGTTTCAATTTGTATGCAAACCAAAATGTTTAAATTGGTCCCATTTGGTCAAAGCAAATTCACTTCTTATGATGAGTCTCTTGGATGCTTTTATCATATCTCTGTTCTCCTGGCCAGTTTGAGTTGGGCTACTGGTTGCTCTGGGTTTTAGGTACCAGAATATAAGCCTGTCACAATAAACAATAAATCAATTAATCGTATGATAAACTAAAAGGAGCTCAACAAATTTAATCTGCATCGTTTTTCTCTTCTTCTACCAAAAACTGGATAATAAAAGTCCTTAGTTTGGTGTTTTGGTCTCAACCAAACTTTATTTTGAAGGCCAATTTTGTTTACAAAAACTGTTTCTGTTTGTTTATTTAGTTCCAGTCTTAAATGTTCATTAAAAATGTAAAGTTTTTTGATCTTGGAGAATGTGTTTCTGTGTTATTATGCCTTTACCATTATATTGCTTGAAAATGGTCTCAAAACAACAATATCATCGTTTATCACAATAACTTCTGGGACAATTTATCGTCCAGTAAAATCTGGTACAGGCCTACCAGAATGTATCAACAATGTTTTGCTAATTGAATAAAAAAACCCATAATATTTCACTTTTTGCGTGCTACTTTGTGTTGGTTCATCCCACACACCTCCACATTTTTAGTTCAGATTATGAAAATGTTCAGGGGTGTGAATACTTCTGCATGCAAGTCAACTTCTGGTAAATTACCTAACATCTCCAGATGTCGCTGTCTCACAAGGTTAATGTATAACAGCAGCTTCAAAATGTGCTTAACAGAAAAAACCCTTAAAACTATTTCATTAATATTTTTGGAATTACACAACCCGCCCAATTAAATCACCAAGTTCCCCCTTTTTCTCCAGAAATGTTTTAGCCCACGAACCCACACATTCACCCACTGCTCAGCCCATCTAAGCAACACCACAGTTATTCTACAATGATCATAGAAACCCATCCCAGTCCAGCCCGTCCCTCTCCCGTCTGTCCCACCTGTGCCCTATTCTTTCCTTGTGTTTCCCCAGAGCCTTTTCTGCTATCTCCTTTGAGGCAAACTGCACGAAGGCTTCCCCTGTGCTCCTCCCCTGGTAGTCCACTGGCAGAGTTATCCCATTTGGCACGATTCTGAACCCTTCAACCCAAGCACACATAAATACATAGGTCGGTAGGTAGACTGGTAGGAAGAGTTGAGAACAACACCCACTGCATGAGTGGAGCGTTTACGATTAGTGTCATCATTGATCATCATCATCAGTAGCATCTTGTAAAACGTCACAAACATTGAAATTTCAGGATCCTGAGTTTATAGTTACATGTCCCCAGCTGTGAGGGTTAAACAGGGAAATGACATCACTAAATTAGCTGGACCCAAAGTGCAGATGGCCACAGTCTGCTGTCCTTTGTTCCCCAGATTTTTATACCTGAGTGAAGTTGCTCCCCCCGCCGCCGCCCACCTTCTTCACACCAGACAAAAATGGTGACAAGCGTTTGTGCAGCAAAAATTTCCTTTTGTGCTGCTTTAGCTTTGAAGATATTAATTAAATATTTCTTAATATCTTTAAATTGATAGCGGCACAGATAAGCCTGCCACAATAATCAATAAATCAATTAATCCCATGATAAATTAAAACAAACTCAATTTCTAGTGGCATGATTTATCGTTTAGCTCTTTTTTTACTCTTTCTACCAAAAACTGGTTGATAAAAGTCTTCAGTTTGGTGCTTTGGCCTCAATTAGCCTTATTATAAAAGACAATGTTGTTGACAAAGACTTCAAAGTTTATTTTCTTTGTTGTTTTGTTAATTTATGTTGGACATTTAAAAAGTCTTCCAGTTCCAGTGTTAAATGTTCATTAGAATCTTTTAGAATGTGTTCTTGCATTATTATTTCACCATTAACATAATTTCACTTAAAAATGGTCTCAAGACAACAATATTATCATTCATCACAATAACTTCTGGAACAATTTATCGTCCAGCAAAACTTGTCATCGTGACAGAAACAAGAATATTTGCTGCACAAACGTCTGACACCACATTAGTCTGATTTGAAGAAGGTGGGGGAGCCACGTCACTCAGGTAATGTTGATTTGGTAAAGTGAGGTTAGTCCTAGGTGACGGTGCTCTTCCTGCTCCATTAATATGTCAGCTATCATCTGATATATAATAACTACAACACTGATACGACCTGACAATAATCAATTTATTGGGCAGTCTTACGCCAAACCATCCCAGCTCATACAAGTAAACTTTTTTAAAAGGTAAAATATCAGTGACAGAAACATAAATAAATAAGCTCATAATATATGTAGCAACAACAACAAAAAAATCAGCGTTTGGATCATAAGGTTCGATTAAATCACTTTTTGCAATATTTGGAGTTTTTATGGAGACTCACAGTTCAGACGTCACTAGTTTTTGTTAGAATCGTTTTGTTTTTGTCTTGAATCTCCACTTTACAGTCAAAATCCTAAATTGAGGAATTATGGAGGAACTCATGCTCAAGAGAAAACTAACAAAAAAAAAGACCTTATTTATAATATTCATTTGAATTTAAACTATTTCTCATTCCTCTTTGCACTACGATTTACTTTTTTGCACGCTACAATGTATGAATATAAATTCAACTTGGTTCCTAAATGATGAAATTAGATTTGAATCAAACATCAAATTCGACTGTAGGAAGTTGGGAAATGAAAATCTATTTGTGTAGTAAAGTGTCTTTAGATTACATTTGTTGTGAATTAGTGCTACATAATTAAACTGAATTATTATGGCCATATTAGCAACCAACGAGTGAAAGCTCGCGTTGTGCTTACATGCTGCAGATTTTAATAACCTTTAAGCACATAACCAACACTATCAATAACACAGTAACTTCAAATGTAAACACATTTTCTTCTACCAAGATGCAATGAACAAGATTTTATAATAAAAGCTACAGAAACACTTTAACATTTGTGTACCTGAAAAGAACTGGACAATCTCCTCCTTGCTACATCCAAAGGGGAGTCCTCTTAATTTTAGCATGCAGCCATTGCAGCTGTCAGGAGGAGGGCCGCTACGTCTCAGCACCCATTCCATTTCACTATGTTTTGACTTAAACACTGTTTTAAACACATGAACACACGGAAATATGAACATAACACAAGCTATAAAAGAAAGAGGCTTTTAAATATCAAACAAAGAGACTATATTCACACAATTATACAATGAAACGTAAACCTCTGCAGTAAACAGGGGGAATGGGAAACAGCATAATCACCACATGAACAGCAAAGCAATCATTTTTGAATAAAGACCGTTGCAGGAAATCACAAATCCAACACTTACCTTCCACGTATCTGTGTCCCATGTATTTACGATCCTTGGCAAGAGCATTCTTGTAATCGTCAGCTGTTTTCAGCTCAATAAATGCCTCACCGGTGGATCGGCCCTCTTTAGTGTAGGTCAGACACACTCCACTCACGCCGCCCACGATGTCACAGTCTGCAGGAATGGATCGTCATGTCGGAGAACAAATTTAGTAAAAAGTCACTGCAGCTGATTACATTTCAACAAAGTTATTCATAAAATGAAACAAAATTGTCTAATGCTGACTGAACAGAATGAGAATAATTTGTATTACAACTTATCAACACTGTTCACAAAAACACCCAACTGCTAAAAGAAATAATCGGATACGCAACGGTTTAAGTAAATGGGTAAAAGTGGTTTGTTTACAGCTAGACAACTGAAACAAACGCAAGGAGAAATGGAGATACAAATTTAGGCAAAAATGGAGTCATTTTAATACACCGTATATTCTGGAACACACAATTGTTAATTGTGACGAACAGAACTCATAACGTTATTGGTCGACTTCAGCTGATGTGCGTTTATTCTCACCAGAGAAGAAACTGGCCACTTCGTCCCGTGAGCAGTTCCAGGGAAGTCCTCTGATTCGGACCACATACCCATCGTCACTCGAAGACATCCTTTCTGCCAAGAAAAAGATATTTGATTACTGTGTTCTTACACGTCATGTTACTGTCAGCGAGCGTGTGACTTCTGTTCAAGTAACTTGATTTGTGACTGCACTGCTACTGACTTGTCCTGTCCTTTAAAAACTGTTTTTATTTACTTTTGTAGGTTAAAGTTTTCAGAATCTCTGTTGATAACAAAGTTAATATAGTCAATTTGCATACAAACTTTAGGCTGAATGAAGAACTTATTTAATCAAACAAGTGCACAAAGGTACTATGCAATAAACATTTACAAAATATTTTTTGTGATGAAAAAAATGCTCATTAAAAATAGATATTTTAGACTTACAAAGACATATCATGTATCAGCATATTTCTCCATAGTTTCTATTACTGCCTTTAAAACTTATTTTCTTATCATACGTAAATATTTATAAATTAGTATTTTTTCTAAGTCTTTCAATACCTGTTTCAGCCAAAAATAAAATAAATTTTAGATACCCAAAAAGCTAAAGTTAATTTAATTCGTGTGTAATAAAAATGCATTTTAAATGGTAGTCAATGGCAAAAATATCGATTGTACTCTTTAGTTCTAGCATGATGTTAAAATTAAAGATAAAAAATATATATTTTACCAAATGCACTTGTGCTGGAAGCTTAACCAGTGGTAAAGTTAAAAATATACACTGTTTTAAACACGTGTTTAATTTTACAAGCCACAATTACAGCAGGAAAAAATAGCTTCATATTTCCACGCAGCTAGGCGTTCATCTAACGTCGTGTCATAAACCACAGATCGCCTTTAAAATCCTTCATAACGCCGCCGTGTCTGTGCCCACAAAAACTTAACTATCTGTTAATAAGGTAAAATTGCAGCAACAGTGTGCCTATAAAGTAAGTTATGTAACACTTAAGCAAACGTATTTCCTCTTTCGAGCTAACGAGCTAATGCTAGTTTTACCGTTGAAGCCATTATAGCAGGCCAACGGCAGGACAGAAACAGCGGTCAAACCAACGAGCCTAAGTGGTCCGCCAGCCAGAATATAGCAAACTATAGCCAAGAATCAACATGAATTTACAGAAAAATGTGCTATTTTTTCAAATAAAAATAGTTTATAAACAGAAATTATTTTGCAAGATCTTTTTTTTTTTTACCCCGGTGTTTTCCAGCTCCAAAGGTTTCACTATCAGGAAACGCGCTCAGGTTGGTTCTTCCTCATGTAGAAAACGGCACAGTAACTGCCGGGGACAATACCGCCCCTAGTGGCCTGGTGTGCTGACAGCAGATTAACAGGAACAAAAAGAAAATGTTTTTTTCGAAAACATTTGTGTTTTTTAATATGAGAAAACGTGCATATTTTTTTATTTATCTATAGCTTATTTCCTTGTTGAAGGCACCGAGGTAATGCTCAGCAGAGCTGACTGGAAGCCATTAAATATTTCTGGTAATCTGGTTCTTTGATTTTGATCCTGTTTGTGTGTATCTCAAGTTCTGCTCTTTGGTATTTTCATGGTACATCACGTAAACTACTTCTTTAGTGCCTCCTGAATATGGGTCTTTCAAAACCATGATTAGTTGAAAATTGTGGCCAAAGTATTTTTATACAACAAACCACTCTGGGACATATTGTTTTTCTTACGCCTTGTAGTGCCACCTGTTACATTTCTATTTTAATTTTTAATGTAGAACGTCAAAAACATTTGTTCCTTTGGTTTTTAACAATAAATACTCTTGACTTTTTAAATATTTTGTGTCAGACCATTTGGCATTTTATTTATACCTTTTTTGTAAATTTTTGTCAGATATATTTACAGCTATACTTCTACTTGTGATAGCTTTGGTTTTTTGTTTATTCTTGTTTCTGTATGTGTTGCACTTTGAGGCACCAGATACACATTTGCTTTTCAAATAAAACATATGTTAGAAAATATAATTAAAAATTTTCGGAAATGAATGGAAATTTCATTCAAATAAAGAAACTTTATGTTATCATCTCTTTGTTTTAAATGTATCTTTTCCGTTATTGTTGCTGTTGTATTTTGGAGTTTAAAACTAACACTTGACTTGACATTCACTTTAGTTCAACATTTTTTTTTTTAGGTTAAACCAATAAATAGAGAAAAAAATCTGGCCATAATCCCGGTCCAGACTGCGGTGAACCAATAAAACTGCAGCCGTGGCAGGGGAGTCGCTGGTGACTGCAGTCTGCAAACCAAACAGAGGCTCAAAGTCCACGGACAGCAGCGAGCCCACTGAAACACCACCACCGTCCCCACTGCTCCAGTTTCAGGCCTGGACGTAATGGAGATTCCCGTGTTTATGCTGGATGCCTTCACAAACCTACCGTTCAAAGGAAACCCCGCGGCTGTCTGTCCGCTTCTGCATGTGAGTTTTATTTGTGTTGAAGTGTTATATATTCTTTTTACAGCTTTATTACTTATAAACAACTTGAGAAAACACGAAATGCTAACAGGCCTGACTGGGACGTGATTAAACAGAAAAAGTGCGTTATTGTTGATTCAGGTTACAGGTGTTGCGTGATCAAACTGAAAACATGCAGCACAACCACTTGCCCTGAAGTCTTAATAATACTTGCAACATTTTTCTAAGTGTGCATTAGAGGTGTGTCGATCGATCGGTCACCGATCATAATCGGGCCGATTTCCGTGAAAAAGTGCATGATCGGTGATCATTGGCTCTTTTACCGATACCGATCACCTGCATCTCATTTC
>NW_006799972.1:527322-547842 GCF_000485575.1 Poecilia formosa
GGTGATCGGTATCGGTGATCGGTATCGGTGTATCGGCCATCATGGGTGATCGGTATCGGCAGGAAAAAACCTGATCCGCACATCTCTAGTGTGCATCATATTGTCCTTCTTATTACCAGGAGCTGAGTGATGATTTGTATCAGAAGATAGCAGCAGAAATGAACCTGTCAGAAACAGCTTTCATCACCTTGATCAACCCCACTGATACCTTCACTTCCGGTAGCTATTACATCACTATTATGAATTTATAACCAGTGTCAGCTCCTTCTTGTAGACAAAGATTGAAAATCTAAGTAATCTGTGGGCAGTAAAGACATATTAAAAACAACAACTGGTGATGTAATTAAACAGGAACAAGATTTCGCCTCAGATGGTTCACACCAACCATGGAAGTAAATCTGTGCGGTCACGCCACGCTGGCCTCTGCAGCGGTGCTGTTCCAGTATAAAAGTAAGACCAATACACACATAAACACCTCATGAGGACGCAGACGGCCATTCAAGAATTTGTCAGCTTACAAACTGTAAAATGTTGCGTCATGTTCGCCTCCTCAGATAATGTTAATCCAACGGTGGTGTTTGAGACGAGGAGTGGAGATTTGGGCGTGAGCAAGAGAAAAGAAGGATACATCATGGACTTTCCTCTAAATCCACCGACAAAGAAGGTGAATTACACATTCATGAACAAACCTGCAGAAAATCAGCAATCTAAAATATGTTCTCTCTGGAAAATAAACTAATTAATTAGGTATTTGTTTTTATAATGCGCCTTTCACTGAAATAAAACAAAAGTGCTTCACAAATAGAAAACATATTATCTTATAAATATAACTAAATAAGCTGTTAAACAAGGTTTGATTCATAAAATGTAGTTTGCACATTTAATTCACAAAATCCCCACAAAAAGAGATTTATATATATTACTACGTTGCCTAGCAACTGGCGTGTTTGCACTCAGTGAGTTTTCCACGTTTAACTGAGATATAAAGAGGAAAGTCATACCTTATACATGAAAACATTTTGCTCATCAGGAAATAATTTTATCTTGTATCTGGACTGTAAAAAAATTATACCTTGTTATGAAAAGCCAATAGTTTTTAATCAGAGACGCTGAGACAGAAGAGATGGGGGAACAACTGATTTGTAGAAATCTGGAGGTCAGAGAGAAATTTTAATAAAGTTACATTTCTGTGGTTACACTTTTAAGAGTTTTGTTTTTTCAAATGCTTTAACTTAAAGCTTTAGCTGACATGTTGACATATTCTTTAACATGTATAATGAAGTTTAACTGTAAAGGCATCTGAAAGGACAAATAAAAGATATAAAAACATATTTTTTATTTTTTAGGATCACAATGACTTTAAAGATGTTATAAAGGTCAGTAATAAACATCCACACCAGTCGTCTCTGAACACTTCTCAGCCAGATCATGTGTGTTGAACTGTATTTATATTTCTATTACAGGCGGCAGTAGGAAACCACCCGGTTCAGGAGGTTCTTTTGAGCTGCGACACAAAGAAGCTGATGATCCGATTGTCGGACAGCTGTGAAAGGTCATTTTGACCACAAACACCCAGAAGCCAACCGGGTTTTCAAAATGCTCACATCTCTGACCTTCTTTCAGAAACCACTGAGCCGAGTGTTTGCTGCGTGTGTGTGTGTTTTGTCTCCAGGTCAGCGCTAACCAGTCTGAAAGTTGACCCTGTTGCTCTTCTGAACAGCGACTCCAGCGGCAGAGTGAGAGGCGTCATCGTTACAACGAAAGGTGAGCAGAGCAACACAACGAGGTCAAACCTGGAGCTTCGTGTAGATTACATACACACAACACAATCTAATTTTCACATTTATCTCAGACAAGCTTGAACATTTCTGAGTTTGAAAAATAAAAAAAATGCTAGACAAAAAATAAGAAATTGTGAGATCAATCTCGGAACTTTTGTAGGAAAAGCCTGGAGATTTCTGAGTTTCAAAAGTAGAAAATTAGCTAGAAAAAAAATCAGAAATTGTGAGATTAATCTCAGAAATTTTCTTGGAAACAAAAATGAAAAATTCTTAGTTTGAAAAATAAAAACAATTACTAGAAAAAAATGAAATTCTGAAATTAATAGACATTTTCTAGAAGAAACGTAAATCTCTGAGTGTCAAAGGTAAAAAAAGATTAACTTTTGGAAATTTAGAAAGTGTTTACATTTTTCGTATATTAATTTCAGATGTTTTTCTAGCAAATTTTATACTTTTCAAATTTTCTAAAAAATTTCTGAGATTAATCTCAAAATATCTGAGTTTTTTCTGGGAATGTTTTGGTTTTGGGAGATCTGAACTTTCCCTGATTTTTCTAGAAAATGTCTGAGTTTACTCTTCCTTTTATTTTTCTGTCATAGTTTTATTAAATGCGCTGTAATTTTTGTATATGTTCCTGTGATCAGGGTCTCCAGACTGTCAGCCCGGATTCGACTTCTACTCCCGGTACTTCGCTCCGTGGGCCGGCATCCCAGAAGATCCCGTCACCGGTAAGATGAGCGCTCTCACAAATAAACGTAATTCTGGCCTTTATACTGTTGCTGCAAAGGCAAACAGGCTAAAAATAAATAAAGGTGGTTGCATATTTTACACTACTGCAATAAATGTGAAAAATATTTCATGTTTCTTATGAGATGCGTTTGAATCGTCTGCTCTTCCAGGCTCTGCTCACACCGTTCTGGGAAGCTACTGGTCAGACGTACTTGGGAAAAAGAAAATGCTTGGTGAGTCAAAATAAAGAGTCGGAGCAGCTTCCAGGTTTTAGCAGTGGAGATAAACAGGGACAAATGTAACTAGTTACATTTACTCAATTACATTCACTTCAGTAACTTTTATTTTGAAAAAATGTACTTTAGAAGTATTTTCACAATGTTGCACTTTTTACTTTTGAGTAATTTTATTACTAAATATTTTTACTCGAGAAAAATCTCTGGATTTTCTACCCACTGAATGAAGAACAAACTTGTTTTAACCAAAAATTCACCAGACACACACACACACACACACACCTGCAGCTTTTGTTAAAGTTTTTTATTAAAAAAAAAACTGATTTAGAAAAATTTCTTCTACCCGATTTAGTTATTTTTTGTTAGTTATATGAATTATTGTCATTTATGTCCCGAAAATACAGAAATTTCCACCTAACTTTATATTTTGGTTCATCTGATGATGTAATTTTTTAAATATTAAATACTTCAAATCAATTACTTCACAGGTGTCAAAGTCCTATGTTGAAGTAGTGCTACTCTTGCTACAGTACTGTTTACTGAGTGCCATAGACTCTTAATGTTTCCACATAGTTGAGGACTTTTGTTAAATATTATGTCAATAATCTCTGGTTGTCCTTTTAAAGACTTGACAATCCAATAAAACCCTGAGTAGAATCCACACAGGCTGAACTTCCTACACTAATTCTGTAATTAACCTGCTTTTTATTTCATTTCCCGTCAGATCTGATCTTGCGGTCAGTAGCCGTCCTGATTTTGTGTTTTTGCAGCGTACCAGTGCTCGAGTCGTGGAGGGGAGCTGGACCTGGAGGTGAGAGACAATGGGAGGATCAACATAGCTGGAGACGTCACCACTGTGCTGCAGGGATTCATCAGGCTGTAGCGACAATGAGCAGGAAGTGAAATGAGTTGACTTTAACCCGTCATTGACAGGGGTGTCAAACTCCAGTCCTCAAGGGCCTCTGTCCTGCAACTTTTAGATGCGCCTCTGCTGCACCACACCTGAAAAGAATAATTAGGTCATTAGCAAGGCTCAGGAGAACCGATCTACACAGGGAGGAGGTCATTAAGCCATTTCATTCCACTGTTTTTTACCTGTGGCACATCTGAACTCTGCAGGACAGCGGCCCTTGAGGACTGGAGTTTGACACCCTGACATTGTGAATGACAACCTGTGAATGACACGTTAAACAGAAACAGATGAATTAATGCAGACTGGTTGGTTCTCATTTCACCTTATTTTAATGTAGATGTCAACATGCTTTGTTAATCTGTGTTAACGCAAGTAAATCAGTCTAGAGGATGAATTGTTTTCCTTCCTATTTGACACTTTCATTAAACATTGAAAGAACAGTCGTCTTTTTCCTTGTGTTTTTATAAAGTAAAAAGGAAGATAAAACCCATTTGCATAAATGATGTTCAAAATCTTGGTGAGTTTTTCCTTTTATTCAAGGCTTTCAATCTCAGGAGTTTCAAATCTATAATTCTGGATTAATAATTAAAGCTGATTCTAATTCACAAAACCAACTGATTTAATTTACATAGAGGAAATATGGAATTGGATCAGACCAATCAGAAATATTGATCAATATATACATTCCTTGTTTCAAAGTGAGCTCAGCTGCATCAGGTTGTCAAATTTACTAAAATCTCTCCTCTTAAGTATTTAGAAACTAAACAATTGATTACAGAATCAACTTTGCAGCAGCTGAGAAATCTACAAAATAGGCTCCAGTTTAAAAGAGATTGAACATAAATTATTCCACAAGAACTGAGAAATGTTTTATGGATCATGTGGGGAAAAAAAGTTTGTTCTTGTTCAGTAAACTGACTGGCCAAAAACATTCAAGAGATTGTGGAAAATACATATTCTTCCTGCTTTTAAACTTTAATAGGACTTTGCAGGACTGAAGAACTGGAGTTTCCTATTAAATATAAAATGACTTGGCCAGAAAAAACTTGAACTGAGTAAATAAACTTAATTTTTCACTTCTTGTGGAGGATTTACAAGCCTAAACACATCATGAGGAAACCATGAAAATCCAGTGAGAGCATTTTGACGTGTGACATGTTGAGGAATATTTAACATACAGAAGGAACAAAACAGCATATTTAAAAAAAAAAAGCATTATTTATTCACATTCCACAAAAAGGCAAAAAGCTGCAAGACAAAACTTAAAAAAAAAAAAAAGTAAGACACACAAAAACCAAGAAGATCTGAGGTCAGTTTGGTCTCATTGATCCAGATTCATGAATCTGATTAACAGAATCAAGAGTTAAATTATACAAAACATCACTGCTTCAATTTAACATTAAAAATACAATATTGGTGACTCTGGAGGACTGATCGGCAGATAAAGTATACCACTGCAAAATTCAGCTGCTGCTACTCTAAAATAAAAATTAGTAACTCCGTTGACATCAACATTCGTTAAAGTAGACCAGTTTGGTTTAACTGTATGAAGCCACATTGATGGAAAAGCCTTCAGGTATTCTGTTACAACAAATGAAAGCATATTTTACCAACACAGTTCCGAGCTGCACAATGTTTTGTCAGAAACTAGAAATTATTCACCAGAACTTGGAAAAGTAAAGTCTTTAAATAACAAGCTTATGAATGAAATGGATAAGCAGTACCAATAGTCACACCAAGAGGATCATTAGTGCATCAGTAAGAGGTATTTAATAAAACAAATGGTTTAAAAATCAAGTGTAATTATTCACATTTATCTCCAGAAGAAGCAGTAAAACTGTCAGTTCTTCTAGTATATGTTCCACATTAAAAGCAAAATGCTTCAATTGGATCTTAAATGGATTCAAGTTAACAAAATGAACTAAATTGAAAGTTTTATATTTTAAAAAAAGATTACTGTACGACTGTTTTTATGGAACACAACTGAGGTTTTATGATATATTTTAGCTTGAGGTAAAAAGAAAGTCAGCTTGGTTCCCATTTTCTGTGTGATAAAGCGTTTCCATGTCTCCTGACGAACATCCAGGTAAGTCTCTGTTTTCTGCAGTCTTAAGCCATCTCCCTGACAGCGCGTTGCTTCAGAGGTGCATGCTGGGTAATGCCTTGTGAGCAGCTGGAGGGAGCTGGATAATGTGAAGGAAGGGTTAAAGAGAAAACCTGAAGACGTGGATTAAAAAGAACAATCTGCCATGAGAATGTGAAACATGCACACTAACCAGGCGTAACTTCATAAGCTACGTTTACCCTGCAGCCTGAAGCGACCCTTAATGCGATATGAATTCACGACAGTCTGAACATAGATCGTATTATATTATATACAGTATTTGTGACCCGACTCTAACGGCTAGGTCGATATTCATTCGACCTGAACGTCACTGATACTCGACAAACGTCACTATTCTGCGTCCTAATACTCACAAGCGGGAAATAAAACAATTATGGCGGACTTTAATGAGGATTAAGTTGTTATAATATGTCTCCTCCGGTCGAACAACTTCAAAATTGTAAGCTATGCTACACCGTTAGCATCCACGTTTACCTCCGCAAACACTGAGCGCTTCTTCTTCAACTTTTTATGGCGGTTGGCAAAACACTGAGAACCATAGACACGCCCTCTGTGTGCGACGTTGTTGCGCCCTCTACTGCGCATGCGGGACACTTTCAGGTCGTTTGCCGTTCACACTGGAGAACACATACTTGCAAAGAGAAAGCAGTTTCTATGATAAATCCACCTTTTTCTCACTCCTGTTTTTCTTCTGTTTGACTTTTAGAAACCATCACTAATCCATCAAATGAGGAGATCAACTGAAGTGCGACTCCAACAACAGGCTGAATCTTTCTGTAACACAAAGTCTGTATTCATGAAATTTGCAATATTCACCAACAGCTGTTGCATTGCAAGTGTTTTTAAAAGTGGGGGCCGCCAGCAGGAAGATGAGGAAACAATAAAAACTGAATCTCAATTTGTGACCGGTGGGGTGAAATGGGTTAAGAGACAATTTTCATTCATTTTAGTTTTCTGTTATTCAATCATTTAAAAAATATAAAATCTAAGTTAAAACAACATATTTATGCAGTATCCATAATTATTAAATGATTATGAAAAGATATCATGTTCTGCTGCAGTAGATGCTGCAGCAGCTTCTCCACTGGTGGGTATCGCCGCAGCGTTGCAGCAGAGCCCACCATCAGCAGCTTGTGTTTTGCTCTGGTTACAGCCACATTCAGACGCCTCCAGTCCTTCAGCAGCTCCCCTAACTGAGCAAATAAACGGGACAAAGTGAGGACAGGATCGCTATAAAGAGAGAAAGCTGGGAGGAGAAGATGCCTACGTTTCCTTCCTCTGCGGTGCTTCTGACAAACGACAGAACAATCAGACTCTTGTCCCGTCCCTGGTACCGGTCCACCGTGTTGACCTCCACCCCGGAGAAAGCAGAGGACTGCAGCAGAGCAGAGATGCACTTCAGCTGCTGCCTGTAGGGGGCGATAACTCCAATATCACCGGGTTTACACCCGGCCTGGTGTGCAGAGAAAACAGAGGTTTTAGAGCAGAAATGCAAACATTGGTATATTATTTATTAAGCCCGTTATGATGATAAATGTTCCTGAATGATAAATAGTCCCAATAATTACTGCGATAAACGATAGCATTGTTGTTTTTATAATGGCATAATAATCTAAATTCTCTCTAAAAGACCAATAACATAACATTTTTTAAAGAATACTGGAAAATATTTAAATATTCAAAATAAAAATAAAACAGAAATAAAATAATCCACACACAACTAAAGTCATAACTAAAATGTATTATGAGGACTGTAAACAAAATTGACCTTCAAAAATAATCAGAATTTAACCCTCATCAAGCTCATATTAATTTATCGTTGCTTATTGCATTAAGAGTGCATGAAACTTATCTTTGCCCTTATAAATTATTAATTTAGAAGCAAACAAACCTTTATGAGGAGAGAAAGCATCATGTGTATGAGAGCAGCTTCGGTGCGATTGCTCACTCCTCCCTGCTCCACCGACTCCAAAGCAGGAACCTGCAGGAACCGAAACTTTTACACACAATCCACCGTAAACATGTCCTGCAAGTCAAATGAATCATAAACATATTTTAAAAAACACCAACAGCCTCAGTGGCTTTATGCTCGGACATATAGAAACAGCTGCAGCATTTTACAAACCTTTGAGCAGTCGAGGAAGCAGACGGGGTTGGAGGGCAGCAGCGCGGCCTGCAGCCAGGACAGGTCCAGCTGGGGACGAGTCTCAGAGCAGGAAGTGAGCTCTGATTGGACGGACGGCAGCGAGGGCAGGGTGAGCAGAGCCGAGGCCGTCCGCTCAGACCCGCACTCCAGCCGGCCGTCGTACATCAGAGAGTTACTCAGAGACATGATCTGACTAGATTTACAAACAGAAGGTGAAACACTGTTTTATAGATGCTGCAAATAAAAACTTGTTAAAAAAAAATCTTAAAGCAAGTTAGAGAAGATTGCTGGACATTTAAATCTAAAATCACTTCATATTTATTAAGTCTAATAATTTTTGAATTTAAGGACACTATGCATCTAACCTCAATTGCATTTTGAAGATCACATGTTTTTAAAGGGCCGGTTGTGGAAGAATGTGTTGTTAAAACTACCCGTTAAACTGTTAAAATATTAATAAGTAGCCGTCTCTGCAATCACACTGATGTAATTTGGCAGTATACAGAAAAAACTGCTTTGATTTCATTGATAAATATTTAAGCACATAAATGTCATCTCGACAGCTCTTTTTGTATCCTAAAGTCTAGCTGGCCATGTAAAAACTTAGTCTGGGAAAATTATTTCTACATTCATAGTAAAGTTGACATTTTTTCCCCAGAGGCGACAAAGCGAGAAAGCTTTTTGAGTTTTGAAAAGATCAGATTAAATGTTTGAAAATGGTCCGATTCATTTTCAGAAACATTACCAGTCTCTTTAAATTTAGCTTATAACAGACCAAGTGTCTTCAATCAGAGGCTTCTTAAACCCGCTGTATCACAGACTGCTACAGGAGATATGTCCCGCAAACAGCGATCACCATCTACAGCAACATTAATTTCTCTTTGGGATCAACAAATAATTTTTGAACATGAATTTTGACCTAAATATTTTCAGTGTACAGAAACAAACCGGTGCAATTTTTTTCCCAGTTTTTCTTTGTAAAGAAACATTAAAATCCGTGTATTTATTTCCTTTGATTTTACAACAACCCACATAATCTTTACTGCAGAAGCATCCAGTTTTCTCCCAGCAGTGTTTACCTGTTCATCCGGTACTGTACGTTCAGCTGCACCACCGCCTCGCTATGGAGCTCAAGTCGCTTAAACAGACTTTCATCCATCCCAAGAGACCTTAAAAGGAAAATAACAATAACAATAATAATAATAACACATTTGACAGCATCACATTTTGTAAGACCCGTCAGAGTTTGTAAGTCTTTTTCCCTGCTGTCATGGTGCGCCGCATTAGTAATGAAATATTCTCCACCTTGCTTCCTGGTTCTGAACAATCGGCGGCAGCTGCTGATGATCTCCAACCAGGACGAACCGCTTGGCGTAGAAAAGCGGACCCAGACAGATCGGCTGGCTGATCTGCGACGCCTCGTCTACGATGCAGAAGTCAAACCGCCGGCGTGTGAAGATCGGATGCTTGATGCCCATGCATGTGGTTGCCACAACCAGCTGGAACGAAACGAGACAAGATTATTAACTCAGAAAAAATAAAAACAAATCATAACAAATTTTGCTGAATAATAAATTGTCACAAAAATTATTGCAATAAAGAATAAGAATGTTATTTTGAGATCGTTTTCTGGTAATATAATGGCATAATATCACATTCTCAAGGATGAATAAACTTTAATTCTCACTGGAACTGCAAGACATTTTAAATATCCAAAATAAATAAACAAAAACAACTAATAAAATTAATCTTGAGGTTTTTGTAAACAAAATTGTCTTTCAAAAAAGGTCTAAATCACCAGACTGAAGACTTTTGTCATCCAGTTTTTGGTAGAAAGAAGAACGATAAATCATGCAAATGGAAATTACTGAGTTCATTTTAATTTCTCATGCGATTAATTTATTCCTAGCAACAAATACAAAAGAAAAAAAAAAACACTCACTTCTTTGCTGTAAAGCTGCTGCAGCTCGGTGAGCGTGTGAACGTCCTTCCTCCTCATGCTCTCCTCTGTGTACGGCAGGATCTCCGGATGGACCTTCTGCCCCTGACCCAGACGCAGAAAGCCGACCCGGAAGCGCTTCAGCTTCAGCAGGATGTTGTCCACAGCAGAGTGGGTGTAGCTGGTCAGCAACACACTGAACCCACAGGCGTGCAGGATGCGCACCTGATGGCGGAGAAGTGATGATGACAGAGGGAGTCAGAGGGGAAGGAAAAGGGAAACAGAGTTTGGATTTGTTTGAGGTCTACCAGTGTGCAGATGGTTGTCGTCTTGCCGGTTCCAGGCATCCCAACTATGAGGGTGAAGTCTTTGGACAGCAAAACCTTCTTCATGGCCTGTTTCTGGGGTTTGTTTAGACCTGCAGACAGATAAACATTAAAGCATTGTTTCTCTCACAGACAGACTAATTTACATTGCCCTCGCAGTAACATCTTGTACAACCTGAAATTAAAGTAGTAATCTCTTAGCTCATTGTCTTTGTGTAATGTGTAGGTAGCGCTGTTTTGTAAATGTGATTGGCCAAAATAAAACCATGAACACGTCAACTCGGGGCGTTTTGAGTTATTCACAGATGTGTGCATTAATAACATTTCAGGGCTATTTGTAATTTAGAAGCATAATAAAAGAAAAATAGACTTGAGTTGCATTGGCAAAAAGAAACATTTTCTTTCAGTGCGTAGGATCTACGCACTGAAAGACGCCGCACAGTTCGAGAAAGACTGCATTAGCAGATCAAAACAAGTGAAAACTGATGTTAACCAGCGATGTATGCAATGTCTAAAAGTCCAGTGCATCCTGTTCAATACAACAGCATCTCATGTTGTTTGGGTTTTTATTTGCAGAGATTTTTGAACACTACTTCCACCTCACATCAATATGCTTCGCTGATCACATAAAATCCCAACAAAACATACTGTAGTCAGTGTAATGTGACAAAATGTGAAACAGTTCAAGAGCGAACACCTTTGCATGAAATAAGAATCTCATAAGACCAGTTAACAAATCAATAACAATATAAGTAACGATGGTTTCGATAAATAACATGTCTGATAAAATATTTAATAATTTCACTGAACTCAGATCCACAACCGCAAAGCATTCTGGGGGATGTAGGCAGAGGAAAGACTTTAGTTGCTCAACCTCTCATGTTTAAAAATGAGTTTGGTGGAATCGCCTCACTAACTCTCTGGTTACCTAGCAACTCACTCACTCTCTGGTTACCTAGCAACAACACGTGGAGTAACTGCCACAGCAGCAGTTCAAGGTTTGGTTGCTGTGCCTCATAACTGCTTAGATGTAAAAAACAATGACATGGAGCTACAGCTGGATAAAACAGGAATGGTCATGCTGCCAGTTTGGAAGCATTTCAGATATTTGAAACAATAAAACAAATCAATAATTATCAATATCGACTCATATGAAACACTTATATCTTGTGTTGATAATTTGGTACCACTTTGCTTTGAATGCAGTGTTAATATTATTTTGTATTATATTTATTTGTGCATAATTCTATTTCCTGCTAATTAATACCAATTTAAATTTTAAAACAAGAACAGATGAGGTGAGTTATGAGAGGGAGAAGAGGTCTACATCTTCACCTTGGGGACCAATAAAGTACATTCTGTTCTATTCACACACCACTGATCTATGAGGCCAACCTGAACATTAGGAACAACTTAAGGCTGATTTCAGATGTTGAGCACCTTTGAGGATGTTGGCCACTGTGTCCTTGGCCTCTCTGGGTAGAACAGAGCTGAGGTTGGTGATAAACTCTGGAGGTCGAAGGTCAACAACCAGCTCCCTGAGGCGCTCACTGCACAGAGACGGACTTAAGTCAAACTTTAAGATGATATCTGATGCTGCTCATGTTTCCCTGATCCCACCTGTCGCCAGAGCTTTCCATCAGCCTGGACAGATTGCTGAGGTGAGTGCTGAGGCCCACCACTCCTTCATCGCTGTCCAGTCGAAACGAAACGCCGCTGAACTTTGACAGGTCCCTGTTAAACAGAAGACATCAGGTGAAAACCTTCTGCTGAGTCCAACAGGACGACTTGTGAACGTAGAGCCCACCTGTCCAAAGTGCAGCTGACCGATGTCGCGTTGACTCCTTTCAGGTATCCTGTTGCCAAGCCGATGAGACGACCCTCTTGGTCGCTGACAACGATGCGATCTCCGCTGGTCAGGCCGAAGTGGTTGGCGCCCTGCTGCGAGGCGGCCGCGCTGCGCAGGAAACGGTGGACGAAGACGCCTTCGGACTGAGCAGTCACCGAGCCGCTGAGCTGCAGGTTCCCCACACAGCTGCCGCCCTTCTCACTGAAAACGCATTAAAGTCGAAACTAAAGAGCTGAAAATTCAGCATATAAGAGGATCTGATGAGATTAAGAAAAAAATCTGAAGTGAAAATATTAGAACAGATGAAATCCTACAAGAAATGAGGTTAAAATGATCAATTATCAGTTTCTCTCAGCTCTGATCTAACGTGTTGCTTTATAGTTAATGTTAAGTGGAGCCTCCTGCACAAGCAATAAGAAAGCAGCAAGTGGTTTCTGGATGGTAAGTCAACAACAAAATTCTTGTCTTTTCCAGCAGCCATTGTACAGCAAAGACAGCGATAAAACCAGCCGACCAAATGTGCTGGATTGGGTTGCTAGGTAACAGGACCAGGCTCAGCCGGGGTTGCTAGGTAACGGTGCAGTTCCCATCGAATGTGACTTGCAAATGAAGAGGTTTTTGAAAAGGTTCATTTTCCAGTCACCAAAATGCATCAACTTCATGTTCATGTTTTTTGGTGTCTGGAAAATGAGCCATTTCAAAAACCTCCTGATTTGAAAGATACATTGATGGGAACTGCAACGTTGTTTGGGCTGATTCTAGAAGCTCTACAGATCCAAATGTCAGAAGATTTGCTAAATTTTAAATTAATAAAAAAAAAAAAGACAACTTAGAAGACGGGTGAAAGCCGCAGACTGCTACCTCTCCAGGACCGACTGCAGCCAGACTCGCTTTCGGCCGCTCTTGGCCTCCATGGTGGACGCCTCCAGGCTGCAGAGCAGCAGCCAGTGAGCGAAGTAGACCAGATGTGGACGGGTCAGGTGGCTCGTCTCCTGCTGCAGAAAGGCTCGTACTTCGTCTTCACCCACATCCGCAGAGGTGGAGTCCACCACCCTGGACCGAAGAGGATGAGACAGAAGACAGGCATTGACGCCTCCTGTGGTTGGTTTTTAAGTCTGCATGAGATTTAAAGGGGGCTTACCGCTCGTATAAAGCACAGTTTAGTTTCTGAGGGCAGTACTGGCAGGTCTGCCTGCTGCTCAGGATGTCAGGAAGTCTGGACAGGCGACTCCGATCGGCTCCTTTCTCTACAGAGTGGTTAATGTGATGAACCAGGGAGTTCCTCAGCTTCAGCAGCTCTGCAGAAAACCCACAATGCATCACTGTTTTAACAGGTCTAACATGGCCCCATATTTAGCTTCACAACATCCCCACAGCATGATTGTGACGCCACCATGTTTTACATTTTACAACTCTAAACTGCTTTGTTTATATCTAAAATCTCAATAAAAATACTTTAAAGTTTGAGGTTGTAACAGGACAAAATGTGAGAATGTTCAAGGGTATAAGCCTTAAAAATAAAATCTCATTATGATAAGATCTCAAACATTTACAAACAAGATGGCCGCCATGGGCGACCTGACATCTCTGCATTGGTGGGAAAACATCCAGATTTTCTAAAAACTGAATCTTCAAAGACCAAATATTTGGTTTATTGATCAAAACAAACTTTTTTTGACCAGTTTTGACTGCAAGTTAGTTTGAAATAAAATCAGCCTCAGTCAGGAAACAAACTCTTCCCAAAGCCAGAGACGAACAAAGAGAAGAGCGACTTGTGGCACAGATTTGTTTGGTCACAAAAAGCCCGATCCGTTACGGTTCTGCTTTTCCAGATAAACTCCAGAGTTGCTGTGTGGAAACATCTGAAACCTGCTGAGGTTCTGTTGGGCTCGCTGTACCTCGGTGGTCCATGTGGCCGGCTGCTACTGGGTGCATGTTTCCGGTCTTCAGGTAGAGCAGCAGGCCGATTTCAGGGCTGTATCTCTCCATGCTCATCAGCGTATATAAGATCACCTGCACACAACCAGAACCACGTTCACACGGCTGATTGTTCTTCTGGAAAAGCCCGGGAAGCTGCTCCGACCTGACTGCGATGCTCGATGGAGTTAGACTCCCTGCCAGTCTTCAGCTCCAGCGGGACGGTCTTTTCCTCGCAGACTCTGCTGCTGCCGTTTCGCGACCTTTGGATCCGGACCTTCGCCGTCACGTCTATTTTCCCTTTGAGGCCGAATCTGGGGGACCAGACGTTCTCCTCTATGTCCGCCAGCTCCGTCAGCGTGAAAACAGCAGGCGGGGCCTGGCACCTGCTGCGATCAAGCAATCAGTTAATTATTGGCACATTCTGATAATGGGGGTTTTTATTGAGGCTCTTACATTTTAGAGCTGATGGGTTTTGGTGCAGGAGAACAGAGGTATTCATTTGCCCAATGCTCCAGTGATGGGAGGTACTCATGCAGCTCCTGCTGCATCTCCTCCTGACTTACCCCTAAAGCAAACCTGTGAACACACGAAGAAGAAGAGTGGCATCATTAGGGCTGCAACTAATAATTATTTTTAATCTATAGATTATTCTGGCCATTAATCAGATTTTTAAAAATTGTCAGATTTTTTTTAATCTCATTTAAGCCATTTTTATACATTAGAAATATGTTAAAAATCCTAATAAACAATTACATCCCTTTTTAAATCAGAATTTTTTTTTTTTGCCTAGACTCCAATAACAGCGTTCTCTGAGTGAACGTTTGATCATTTGTAGCAGAGGATGAATCTGCAGGTAAAAATTATCCCCAACATTAGAAGCTCAATCCTTTCTGCTTGAATCATCAATGCAGCGCAGCAGCAGTGACTAATAACTGCACAGTAAAAGTTTCCCAATATATTTGTTTTTACAGTAATTTAAACCAGCTGAAGCCAAAATTATGCCCCTGGAGGAGTTTTGGTTAGAACATATTCACAAATACGAAATGTATATTCAGCTTTTTTTGACAAATTATTGGTTTGTAAAGTAGAATCTTGTTTTGTTTTCTGTTTTGTAATGTTAGCTTACAAAAATAAAGTCAATCTGAAATCTGAACATAAAAGTTTTGTACAGTTTTGGCTTAATTGTTGCTCTCAAATGACCTTTATTTTTTAAAAAAGTGTCTGTTTCAGTTAACGATTAATCGATTTGTCGTGATTAATCACTTCAGCCATAGATGTCATTTATCATAACCACTGTTTTTTCTTACATGAACTAGTTAAATAATAGTTACTTAAACATTGATAACAGATAAAGTTCTAATGTGTGTTTATATGTAAATGTAGTAAAAATCAATCCAATCAATTTAAAAATGTGACCCTGTGCATCAAACCCGCAGCAGAAATTTAAAAACTAAAGTTGAGTTCAATATTATTCCCATTAAAATTTGTTATATTCAAACATGTGAGAGAGTTCTTCACTCATTCTGATTGTAGTTTTAAATGCAGGATAAGTGATAAGACACCCTACATGTCTCCAAGGTAACGGTGATTTCGCAGCGCTTCGTCGGCCAGCTGGGAAAGTTTCTGCAGAGAGAAATCTTTGGCTGAAGCTGCTCTCTGGAAGACTTCATGCACCATGGTGCCATTAAGCATCTGCTTAGAGCCGCCATCAAAACTCTGCATCAAAATCAAGAGAAACGCATCACGTTTCCGTCAAACACCGACTAAAAGTATGACCTAAACGTTAGAGGGCACAACTTCCACCTTGAACATTTCTCCCAGCACTGATCGCCTCATGCAGCGGATGGAGTTGGAGATGCTGGTCCCTGAGATGAGGCTGTCGGGCTGGAGGACCAGGAAACCCCGCTCCCTGTCGACCAACCAGGCCCCGCCTTCAGAGCGGCCCTCCAGATGAACCACATCGCCGCGGTAGACGGGGGTCAGCTCCCTGCAGAGAGACGAAAAGACGCCACACTTTGAGGCTGCTGCACATGAATGAATGAAAATACGAGAAAACACAGGAACCAAGAGGCAAAAGAGCATCAGCAAATTAATCATGATATAGGTAGCTCTCGTGACGTCACACTTTGGGAAGTTTGTAACCGACAGCCATCTTAGTAGGCAGTTGCTATGACAACAGCAACCAAGCTACAAGCTTAGAACCAACTCTCGCTTCATTCCTACTTTATAAACAACATAAGCACATTTAGCTACTTTTCTAAACTGTGGAGTACTTGTTACTTTAGACAAACATTTAGTTTTGTACTTTTGATATCGGAGAAACTTCTGTTAGCTTACAAATCTAGAACAAACTTAGAAAGCACCAACAACCCAGAACAAGAGTCAGACATGGAGCCGACATTTCGCTTGATGTTGTCCAAATCCAGAACAACTGGAACCAACATTTAGTTTTATGCTTTTTGTCTTTCTTCTGATTTCGTTGTTTTGTGTGTATATCCTTCTAATTCATGTGAAGCACTTTGAACCGTCTTGTTGCTGAAAATAAGCTATAAAAATAAAATTACCTTACAACTATTACTCAATATTACTCTTAGCAATACTAAGATAAATATCAGTGACACTGCAGAACTAACAAAATTAGCTTAGCTAATGTAGCTTTTATCTGCAAGCAGGGCTTGGCAAAATGGATGAAAAACGCATTAATTTCAATCAGTATTGATAATTATTGATCAGTTTTTCGCATGGAACATCTGAAATACGACCAAACTGGTGGTGTGACCTTTCCTCTTTTATCCAGTTTTCACTCCTCACAGTTTTTATTTTAAGCAGTTATGAGGCACATTGGTGAAACTTTAAACTGCTGCGGCAGTTACTCAGCAGGTTGTTGCTAGGTAACCAGAGAATGAATGAGTTGCTAGGTAACCAGAGAATGAATGAGTTGCTAGGTAACCAGAGAGTGAGTGAGTTGATTCCACCAACCGAGCTTAGCTGGTCGTCAGAGGTTGAACAGCTGGTCTTTCTTCTGCCTACATCTCCCAGAATGCTGCGCGGTTCTCGATCAGAGTTCAGCGAATATTCTATTATTGATCATGTGTCTATTTTGATACATGTTGTTATTGATTTATTGACAAACCCTACTTCAGTTCCATCCAAACAAGAAAACCAAAAATGAAGCATCCAGCTTGAGCATCATTCATGCCGTTTATGAAAAAGACAGTACTGGTTGCACTAAAAATGTAATATAACTACAAGGAAAGTAACAGGATTTACAGTGTACATGAGCAAAAAGAGAGTTTTACCATCCGTCTTTGAGCAGGCAGGTCTCGGTTGGAAGCAGAGACCTGCAGCATGAGATGGTCAGTGATTTGTGTCCCGGTTTCTCCTCAACGTCCAAAACCAGATACCGGTTATTTGGTCCCTCAGACAGGATCACGTGGTCCGGTACCTTACTGTAAAACCGGAAAACATTACTTTCTGTTAAAAACAGTGAAATAATGCATGCATGTTTTTATTAAGATGACTTTTAGCAAAAGAAATGACTCTTACAGATGCTTTTTGGACTTTTCTTCTGTGGCTTCATCATCCATTTGGTCAGTAAACCAGCTCTCCTCAAAGCTGTTCTCACTGGGACCAGCTGGTCCAGATTCAGCTGCTTGATAGGGATTAGAGAAACAGCAACGTTAGAAAACATTCCTGAAACAGAGTTAAAGAAAATGATGTTTAACATTTATATATTAGAATATTTTCTTTAGGTCTACTCTGCTGTAATTTTAAGGAAATATTTTAGAGTTACATCTTTAACGCCTTTCAGCCTCTGGTTCTTTTAAAGGTGACTTAATATGTTTCCTTGAACAAGTTAGGATACTTATTTAGGTTAATTATATTTTTCTGCACAAAATCATTCTTAGACAACGAGGTTTTATCCTGCTCCTTTCAGATTGAGTTGTTTCAGGGTCTTTTGTCACTTTAGATCCAAATAAACAGCTGTTGGCCACGCCCCTTACACTCACACATTAAAATGGCTGCAAGCCGATGCGCATTTACACAACCATACACCTTCGAAAAGCAGAAATGGAGCCTCCTGCACAACCAACAGGAATACAACAAGTGGTTTCTGGATGGCAAATCAACAACAAACACCTGTCTCTTCCAGCAGCCAAAACCAGCTGACAGCAGTACAGCAGTGAAACCAGCTGACCAAATTTGACCAGCTGGGCTTCACTGGGGTTGCTAGGCAACGGCCCAGTGCCAGTTGATTCAGACTTAATATCTGAGAGATTTTTTAACTGGGTCATTATTCAGACACCAAAAAACCCAGCTTCTTTAAGTGTTTGGGATGTACAAAATGTGAATTGTGTATAATAGTTCCCCTTTAAATAGCCCTTAAATCTACTGACCTGCTTGTTTGCCATGGAAACGTTGATATTTGCTTACCAACTCCGCCTTGCTGCTGATCCAAGAGCGTCTTGTTGTTCCCGTCTCCGTGTGTTTCACGTGTAGCCGTCCTCTCTTTTGGGACCACCTCCAACTCTTCAGCACTTTCTTCAGGTAAAGGAGCAGCAGGAGTGCAGGTGTCCTTCTCCAGGGAACCTTCCACTTCTGTTATCACAGTAAAACATGACACTGTCTTTTCTTGTTGCTGCTGCTGGCGTTTCCTGTCTCCTCCCAGAGAGAGGTCTGTTGGGTCGGCAGTGAAAAGAGGCGTCTCTGTGGAGCCGATCAAAGCTTTCAGAGGTGAAGTTCTGGGTTTCTTAGCGTTGTGGGACTCTTGACTGGGGCTGAAGAGTCGCTTGAATGGGCCAGACAATCTGTTCGCACTCTTATTTACTTCTCCCTTCTCAGTCATTATTCTCCCCACTCTGATGCTTTTGCTGCTTGGGCTGCGACAGACGGGCGACCGGTGGCACAGTTTTGGGTCGGAGCGCGGCTGACTGGCCCGTCTGGAGGGAGAAGAGCAGGAAGGTCTGATCTGACTGCTGGGCGTCTCTGGGACAGAGAGGAAGACGTCTGGAGACGAAGCGAGGAGGTTTTCAAGGTCACCGAGGTTTTNTAATCAATGATATCTGAAAGTTTGCACTGAAAATCATCTACCAACTTATCTACGTCATTAAGGACGAGGAAGAAGAGTAGATTTGATTAAATGTTTCTGCTGTGTTTTCTGTGAAAGTATGTTTTGTGATAGTAGCTTTTTGTCCAAGTGGGTTAACGGTTAACTGTCGAAGATAACAGCAAAGTGATCCGACAGGGCGACATCAGTTACAAAGACATTGGAAATATTAACACCTCTACTGATAACCAGGCCCAGTATGTGTCCATGAGTGTGTGTTGCTTGTTTGACATGCTGTGTTAAGCCAAAACTCTCTAATATATTAAACAGCTTTTTTGCCCCTCTGTCTTGGGGGTTGTCAACATGAATGTTGAAATCACCGATAATTATTAAACAATCATAATCAATACATATGAGAGATAGAAGTTCATTCAAGTCCGTAAAGAAAACTTCCACATATGTTGGAGTTTTGTATAAAATTAGTGTCAAAGTTTCATGACTGAGAAACTCCGCCCTGTTAGTACCTCAGACCATGCATTATATAAATAACCCATTTCATGCATAACGGGCAGTGGACAGCTATACAAAAGTAATTTTCTTGTGTTTATATGGGTTTTTATTTTGTAAATGCACACAAACCACTGAACTGGACACTAATGTAGCATACAATACACTGCCATCTAGTGGCCATCCACTGCAAATTCAAGAAAAGTTAGTTAAATCCAATACAGTACTCTCTGCATGACTCATTTATCTTGATTTTAATCAGCGGGTCAGTTTGACCCATACGTGTCTCAATTTTAATTATAAAAATCACCCATTGAAAAAAAAATAATTCAAAATGCAATATGATTGTTTTTAATAAAAGATCAATTTCAAGGATAATTATTGTTTGTTTGTGTCTAGGTTTTGAGTAAATGAGTAAATTATCATAATTAATCATTTATTTGTGAGAAATAAAAAAAACATAACTGGACAAATATTGATTGAAATGATTATTATTGGAGTTAACAATCAGATACAAAAATGTTTTCAAAGATTTTTTTGGTTTCTGACACTATTGCAAGATTAAACACTTGAGGGTCAAATTGACCCAGGATCATTATTGTCTTACCTGAGAAACGAACATAACAGGAGGGTTAAGTTATAAGGGGAAATGTTTAGTTATTAGTGAAATAATCTGTCAATGGAAGAAGAATTTTTTCCAAAGTTTCTTTAGAAAAATGAGATGTTACAGTTCCTCTGTATGCAGATTACAGGACAGATCAGTGTCTGTCCTGTAATTGGACAGATCGGTGTCTGTCCTGTGATTGGTGACTTTCTTTCCAGCAGGAAGTTGTGAACAGAGTTTAAAAGCTGCTGCAGGACTGCAGACATTCACAGGAAGCTGGATCAGCAATGGCTCTGCTGAAGGTTCTGCTGCTGCTGCTGGGGCTGGGTGAGTCGGAGACACTGGGGACACTGGAGACACGTCCACTGGTTCCAGGGAGGCTGCTGCTCTCTGTGACT